>NW_022096511.1:0-373934 GCF_006542625.1 Nomascus leucogenys
AGCTAAGGGGCCTATAGTGGAAAAAGAAATATCTCCAAATAAAAACTACACGAAAGCATTCTGTGAAACTTCTTTCTGTTCTGTGCATTCAGCTAACAGAGTTGAAGCTTACCTTTGATTGAGCAGTTCTGAAACACTCTTTCTGTAGAAACTGCAAGTGAACATACTGAACGCTACGGGGCCTATACTGGAAAAAGGAATATCTTCAAATAAAAACTACACAGAAGCATTCCGTGAAACTTCTTTCTGTTCCATCCATTCAACTAACAGATTTGAAGCTTGCTTTTGATTGAGCAGTTCTCAAACACTCTTTCGGAAGAAACAGCAAGTGGACATTTTGAACGCTAAGGGGCCTATACTGGAAAAAGGGATACCTTCAAATAAAAACTACACAGAAGCATTCTGTGAAACATCTTTCTGTTCTTTGCATTCTACTAAGAGAGTTGAAGCTTACTTTTCATTGAGCAGTTCTGAAACACCCTTTCTGTAGAAACTGCAAGTGGACATTCGGAGCGCTAAGGGGCCTAGAGTGGAAAAAGGAATATCTGCCAAATAAAAACTAAACAGAAGCATTGTGTGAAACTTCTTTCTCTCTGTGCATTCCAACTAACAGAGTTGAACCTTACTTTTGATTGAGCAGTTCTGAAACACCCCTTCTGTAGAAACAGCAAGTGGACTTTCGGAGCCCTAAGGGCCTATAGTGTAAAAGAATATCTCAAAATAAAACTACACAGAAGCATTCCTGTGAAACTTCTTTCTGTTCTGTCCATTCAACAAAGAGAGTTGAAGCTTGCTTTGAATTGAGTAGTTCTCAAACACTCTTTCTGAAGAAACTGTAAGTGGACATTCTGAACGCTAAGGGGCCAATAGTGGAAAAATGGATATCTTCAAATAAAAACTACACAGAAGCATTCTGTGAAACTTCTTTCTGTTCTGTGCGTTCAACTAACAGAGTTGAAGCTTACTTTTGATTGAGCAGTTCCGAACAACCCTTACTGTAGAAGATGCATGTGGACATTCTGAGCGCTAAGGGCCTATAGTGGAAAAACGAGTATCTTCAAATAAAAACTACACAGAATCATTGTGTGAAACTTCTTTCTCTTCTGTGCATTCAACTAACAGAGTTGAAGCTTTCTTTTGATTGAGCAGTTCTGAAACACCCTTTCTGTAGAAACTGCAAGTGGACATTTTGAATGCTAAGGGGCCTACAGTGGAAAAAGGAATATCTTCAAATAAAACTACACAGAAGCATTCTGTCAAACTTTTTTCTGTTCTGTCCATTCAACTAACAGAGTTGAAGCTTACTTTTCATTGAGCAGTTCTGAACACGCCTCTCTGTAGAAACTGCAAGTTGACACACCGAGTGCTTAGTGCTTATAGTGGATAAAGTAATATCTCCAAATAAAAACTACACAGAAGCATTCTGTGAAACATCTTTCTGTTCTGTGCATTCAACTAACAGAGTTGAAGCTTACTTTTGATTGAGCAGTTCTGAAACTCTCTTTCTGTAGAAACTGCCAGTTGACATTCCGAGCGCTAATGGGCCTATAGTGGAAAAGGGCTATCGTCAAATAATAACTACACAGAAGCATTCTGTGAAACTTCTTTCGGTTCAGTGTATACAACTAAGAGTGTTGAAGCTTACTTTTGTTTGAGCAGTTCTGAAACACTCTTTCTGTTGAAACTGCAAGTCGACATTCGGAGTGCTAAGGAGCCTATAGTGGAAAAAAAAATATCTTCTAATAAAGCTACACAGAAGCATTCTGTGAAACTTCTCTCTGTCCTGAGCATTCAACGAATGGAGTTGAAGCTTACTGTTGATTGAGCAGTTTCTGAAACACTCTTTCTGCAGAAACTGCCAGTTGATCTTCTGAGCACTAAATTGCCTATAGTGGAAAAAGGAATATCTTCAAATAAAAACTACACAGAAGCATTCTGTGAAACGTCTTTCTGTCCTGTCCATTCAACTAAGAGAATTGAAACTTACTTTTGATTGAGCAGTTCTTAAACACTCTTTCTGTAGAAACTGGAAGTGGACATTCTGAATGCTAAGGGGGCCTCTAGTGGAAAAAGGGATATCTTCAAATAAAACTTCACAGAAGCAATCTGTGAAACTTCTTTCTGTTCTGTGCATTGAAGTAACACAGTTGAAGATAACTTTTGATTGAGGAGTTCTGAAACACTCTTTCTGTTGAAACTGCAAGTGGATATTCGGAGTGCTAAGGGGCCTATAGTGGAAAAATGAATATCTTCAAATAAAAACTACACAGAAGCATTCTGTGAAACTCGTTTCCTTTCTGTCCATTCAACTAACAGATTTGAAGCTTACTTTTGATTGAGCAGCTCTGAGAAACTCTTTCTGTGGAAACTGCAATTTGACATTCTGAGTGCAGAAGTGCCTATAGTGGAAAAAGGAATATCTTCAAAAAAAACTACACAAAGGCATTCTGTGAAACTTCTTTCTGTTCTGTGCATACAACTAAGAGAGTTGAACTTACTTTTGATTGAGCAGTTCTGAAACACTCTTTCTGTAGAAACTGCAATTTGACATTCTGAGCGCTAATGGGCGTACAGTGGAAAAAGTAATATCTCCTAAGAAAAACTACACAGAACCATTCTGTGAGACTTCTTTCTGTTGTGTGCATTCAACTAATAGAGTTGAAGCTTACTTTTGATTGAGCAGTTCTGAAAGACTCTTTCTGTAGAAACTGCAAGTGGACATTCAGAGCGTTAAGGGGCCTATAGTGGAAAAAGGAATATCTTAAAATAAAAACTACACAGAAGCATTCTGTGAAACTTCTTTCTGTTCTGTGCATTCAACTAACAAACTTGAAGCTTACTTTTGATTGAGCAGTTCTGAAACACCCTTTCTGTAGAAACTGCAAGTGGACATTCTGAATGCTAAGGGGCCTATACTGGAAAAAGTAATATCTTCAAATAAAAACTACACAGAAGCATTCTGTGAAACTTGTTTCTGTTCTGTCCATTCAACTAACAGAGTTGAAGCTTACTTTTTATTGAGGAGTTCTGAAACACTCTTTCTGTAGAAACTGCCAATTGACATTCCGAGTGCTGAAGGGCGTATAGTGGAAAAGCAATATCTTCAAATAAAAACTACACAGAAGCATTCTGTGAAACTTATTTCTTTTCAGTGTATATAACTAACAGAGTTGAAGCTTACTTTTGTTTGAGCAGTTCTGAAACACTCTTTCTATAGAAACTGCAAGTGGACATTCGGAGCACTAAGGGGCCTATAGTGGAAAAAGAACTTTATCCAAATCAAAACTACACAGAAGCATTCTGTGAAACTCCTTTCTCTTCTGTGTATTCAAGTAACAGGGTTGAAACTTACTTTTGATTGAGCAGTTCTGAAACTCTCTTTCTGTAGAAACTGCAAGTACACATTCGGAGCGCTAAGGGGCCTATAGTCTAAAAAGGAATATTTTCAAATAAAAACTACACAGAAGGATTCTGTGAAACTACTTTCTGTTCTGTCCATTCAACTAACAGTGTTGAATCATACTTTTGATTGTTCAGTTCTGAAACTCTCTTTCTGTGGAAACCGACAGAGGATATTCCGAGCGCTAAGGGGCCTAAAGTGGAACAAGGAATATCTTCAATTAAAAACTACACAGAAGCATTCTGTGAAACTTCTTTCTGTTCTGTGCATTCAATAACAGAGTTGAAGTTTACATTTGAGCAGTTCTGAAACACTCTGTAGAAACTGCAAGTTGACTTTCCGAGCCGTAAGGTGCCCATAGTCTAATAACGGATATCTTCAAATAAAAACTACACAGAAGCATTCTCTGAATCTCCTTTCTATTCTGTGCATTCATCTAACAAAGTTGAAGCTTACTTTTCATTGAGCAGTTCTGAGATAGTCTTTCTGTAAAACCTGCAAGTGGACATTCGGAGCGCTAAGGCGCCTATAGTGGAAAAAGTAATATCTCGAAATAAAAACTACACAGAAGCATTCTGTGAAACTTCTTTGTATTCTGTGCATTCAACTAAGAGGGTTGAAGCTTACTTTTGATTGAGCAGCTCTGAAACTCTCTTTCTGTAGAAACTGCCAGTTGATATTCCGAGCGCTAATGGGCCTATAGTGGAAAACGTGATATCTTCAAATAATAACTACACAGAAGCATTCTGTGAAACTTCTTTCTGTTCTGTGCATTCAACTAACAGAGTTGAAGCGAACTTTGATTGAGGAGTTCTGAAACACTCTTTCTGTTGAAACTGCAAGTGGACATTCAGAGTGCTAAGGGGCCTATATTGGAAAAAGGAATATCTTCAAATAAAAGTTACACGGAAGCATTCTGTGAAACTTCTTTCCGTCCTGTGCATTCAACTAATGGAGTTGAAGCTTACTGTTGATTGAGCAGTTCTGAAACACTCTTTCTGCAGAAACTGCCAGTTGACCTTCTGAGTGCTAAATTGCCTATAGTGGAAAAAGGAATATCTTCAAATAAAAACTACACAGAGGCATTCTGTGAAACTTCTTTCTGTTCTGTGCATTCAACTAAGAGAATTGAAACTTACTTTTGATTGAGCAGTTCTGAAACACTCTTTCTGTAGAAACTGGAAGTGGACATTCTGAACGCTAAGGGGCCTATAGTGGAAAAAGGGATATCTTGAAATAAAAACTACACAGAAGCATTCTCTGAAACTTCTTTCTGTTCTGTGCATACAACTAAGAGAGTTGAAGCTTACTTTTTATTGAGCAGTTCTGAAACACTCTTTCTGTGTAAACTGGAAGTGGACATTCTGAACGCTAATGGGCCTATAGTGGTAAAAGGGATATCTTCAAATAAAAACTACACAGAAGCATTCTGTGAAACTTCTTTCTCTTCTGTGCATTGAACTAACACAGTTGAAGATAACTTTTGATTGAGGAGTTCTGAAACACTCTTTCTGTTGAAACTGAAAGTGGATATTCGGAATGCTAAGGGGCCTATAGTGGAAAAAGGAATATCTTCAAATAAAAACTACACAGAAGCATTCTATGAAACTCGTTTCTTTTCTGTCCATTCAACTAATAGAGTTGAAGCTTACTTTTGATTGAGCAGGTCTGAGATACTCTTTCTGTGGAAACTGCACTTTGACATTCCGAGTGCTGCAGGGCCTATAGTGGAAAAAGGAATATCTTCAAAAAAACTACACAGAGGCATTCTGTGAAACTTCTTTCTGTTCTGTGCATACAACTAAGAGAGTTGAAGATTACTTTTGATTGAGCAGTTCTGAAACACTCTTTCTCTAGAAACTGCAAGTTGACATTCGGAGCGCTAATGGGCGTGTAGTGGAAAAAGAAATATCTCCTTATAAAAACTACACAGAAGCATTCTGTTAAACTTCTTTCTGTTCTCTTCATTCAACTAATAGAGTTGAAGCTTACTTTTGATTTAGCAGTTCTGAAACACTCTTTCTGTAGAAACTGCAAGTGGACATTCGGAGCGTTAAGGGGCCTATAGTGGAAAAAGTAATATCTTCAAATAAAACTACACAGAAGCATTCTGTGAAACTTCTTTCTGTTCTGTGCATTCAACTAACAAACTTGAAGCTTACTTTTGATAGAGCAGTTCTGAAACACCCTTTCTGTAGAAACTGCAAGTGGACATTCTGAATGCTAAGGGGCCTATACTGGAAAAAGGAATATCTTCAAATAAAAACTACACAGAAGCATTCTGTGAAACTTGTTTCTGTTCTGTGCATACAACTAACAGAGTTGAAGCTTACTTTTCATTGAGCAGTTCTGAAACACTCTTTCTGTAGAAACTGCAAGTTGACATTCGGAGTACTAAAGGGCCATTAGTGGAAAAAGGGGTATCTTCAAATAAAAACTACACAGAAGCATTCTGTGAAACTTCTTTCTGTTCTGTGCATTGAACTAACAGTGTTGAAGCTTACTTTTGATTGAGCAGTTCTGAAACACTATTTCTGTAGAAACTGCCAGTGGACTTTCGGAGCGCTAAGGGGCCTACAGTGGAAAAAGGAATATCATCAAATAAAAACTACACAGAAGCATTCTGTGAAATTTCTTTCCTTTCAGTGCATTCAACTAAGAGAGTTGAAGCTTACTTTTGATTGAGCAGTTCTGAAACCCTCTTTCTGTAGAAACTGCAAGTTGACATTCCGAGCGCAAAGGGTCCTATAGTGGAAAAACGAATATCTCCAAATAAAACCGACACAGAAGGATTACATGAAACTACTTTCTGTTCTGTGCATTCAGCTAACAGAGCTGAAGCTCACTTTTGATTGAGCAGTTCTGAAACACTCTTTCTGTAGAAACTGCAAGTGAACATTCAGAGCACTAACGGGCATATAGTGGAAAAAGAACTTTATACAAATAAAAACTACACAGAAGCATTCTGTGAAACTCCTTTCTGTTCTGTGCATTCAAGTAACAGAGTTGAAGCTTACTTTTGATTGAGCGGTTCTGAAACTCTCTTTCTGTAGAAACTGCAAGTGGACATTCGGAGCGCTAAGGGCCTATAGTGTAAAAAGGAATATCTTCAAATTAAAACTACACAGAAGGATTCTGTGAAACTACTTTCTGTTCTGTCCATTCCACTAACAGTGTTGAATCATACTGTGGATTGATCAGTTCTGATACTCTCTTTCTGTGGAAACCGACAGAGGACATTCCGAGCGCTAAGGGGACTATAGTGGAACAAGGAATATCTTCAAACAAAAACTACACAGAAGCATTCTGTGAAACTTCTTTCTGTTCTGTGCATTCAATAACAGAGTTGAATCTTACATTTGAGAAGTTCTGAAACACTCTTTCTGTAGAAACTGCAAGTTGACATTCCGAGCGCTAAAGGGCCTATAGTCTAAGAAGGGATATCTTGAAATAAAAATTACACAGAAGCATTCTGTGAATATTCTTTCCATTCTGTGCATTCATCTGAAAAAGTTGAAGCTTACTTTTCATTGAGCAGTTCTGAAAGAGTCTTTCTGTAGATACTGCAAGTGGACATTCGGAGCGCTAAGGGGCCTATAGTGGAAAAAGAAATATCTCCAAATAAAAACTACACAGAAGCATTCTGTGAAACTTCTTTCGGTTCTGTGCATTCAACTAAAAGAGTTTAAGGGTACCTTTGACTTAGCAGTTCTGAAACACTCTTTCCGTAGAAACTGCAAGTGGACATTCGGAGCGCTATGTGGCCAATAGTGGAAAAAGGAATATCTTCAAATTAAAACTACACAGAACCATTCTGTGAAACTTCTTTCTGTTCTGTCCATTCAACTAACAGAGTTGAAGGTTACTTTAGATTGAGCAGTTCTGAAACACTCTTTCTGAAGATACTGCAAGGGGACAGTCGGAGAGCTAAGGGGCCTTTCGTGGAAAAAGGAATATCTTCAAATAAAAACTACACAGAAGCATTTTGTGAAACTTCTTTCTGTTCTGTGTATTCAACTAACAGATTTGAAACTTTCTTTTGATTGAGCAGCTCTGAAACACTCTTTCTGTAGAAACTGCAAGTGGACATACAGAGCGAAGAGGGCCTATAGTGGAGAAAGGAATATCTCCAAATAAAACTACACAGAAGCATTTTGTGAAACTTCTTTCTGTTCTGTGTATTCAACTAACAGATTTGAAACTTACTTTTGATTGAGCAGCTCTGAAACACTCTTTCTGTAGAAACTGCAAGTGGACATACAGAGCGAAGAGGGCCTATAGTGGAGAAAGGAATATCTCCAAATAAAACTACACAGAAGCATTCTGTGAAACTTCTTTCTGTTCTGTCCATTCAACTAACAGAGTTGAAGCTTACTTTTGATTGAGCAGTTCTGAAACACTCTTTCTGTAGAAACTACCAGTGGATATTCGGAGTGCTAAGGGGCCTATAGTGGAAAAAGGAATATCTTCAACTAAAAACTACAAGGAAGCATTCTGTGAAACTTCTTTCTGTTCTGTGCCTTCAACTAACAGAGTTGAAGCTTACTTTTGATTGATCAGTTCTGAAACACTGTTTCAGTAGAAAATGCAAGTTGACATTCCGAGCGCTTAAGTGCCTCAAGAGGAGAAAGGGATATCTTCAAATTAAAACTACACAGAAGCATTCTGTGAAACTTCTTTCTGTTCTGTGCATTCAACTAACAGAGTTGAAGCATTCTTTTGATTGAGCAGCTCTGAAACACTCTTTCTGTGGAAACTTCAAGTTGACATTCCGAGCGCTAAAGGGCCTGTAGTGGAAAAAGGGATATCTTCAAATAAAAACTACACAGAAGCATTCTGTGAAACTTCTTTCTGTTCTGTCCGTTCAAATAACAGAGTTGAAGCTTACTTTTGTTTGAGCAGTTCTGAAACACTCTTTCTGTAGAAACTGCAAGTTGACATTCCAAGCGTTAAATGGCCTATAGTGGAAAAAGGTATTTCTTCAGATGAAAACTACACAGAAGCAGTCTGTGAAACTTCTTTCTGTTCTGTCCATTCAACTAACAGAGGTGAAGCTTACTTTTGATTGAGCAGAAAGGAAACACTCTATCTGTAGAAAGTTCAAGTTGACATTCTGAGCGCTAATACGCCTGTAGTGGAAAAAGGAATATCTTCAAATAAAAACTACACAGAGGCATTCTGTGAAACTTCTTTCTGTTCTGTCCATTCAACTGACAGAGTTGAAGCTTACTTTTGATTGAGCAGTTGTGAAACACTCTTTCTGTAGAAACTGAAAGTGGACATTCGGAGCGCTAAGGGGCCTACAGAGGAAAAAGGAATATCTTCAAATAAAAACTACACACAATCATTCTGTGAAACGTCTTTCTGTTCTGTCAATTCAACTAAGATAGTTGAAGCTTACTTTTGATTGAGTAGTTCTGAAACACTCCTTCTGTAGAAACTGCAAGTTGACATTCTGAGCGCTGAAGAGCGAATAGTGCAAAAAGGGATATCTTCAAATAAAAACTACACAGAAACAAGCATTCTGTGAAACTACTTTCAGTTCTGTGCATTCAACTAAGAAAGTTGCTTACTTTTCATTGAGCAGTTCTGAAACACCCTTTCGGTAGAAACTGCTAGTGCACATTCAGAGAGCTAAGGGGCCTATAGTGGAAAAAGAAATATCTCCAAATAAAAACTACACGAAAGCATTCTGTGAAACTTCTTTCTGTTCTGTGCATTCAGCTAACAGAGTTGAAGCTTACCTTTGATTGAGCAGTTCTGAAACACTCTTTCTGTAGAAACTGCAAGTGAACATACTGAACGCTACGGGGCCTATACTGGAAAAAGGAATATCTTCAAATAAAAACTACACAGAAGCATTCCGTGAAACTTCTTTCTGTTCCATCCATTCAACTAACAGATTTGAAGCTTGCTTTTGATTGAGCAGTTCTCAAACACTCTTTCGGAAGAAACAGCAAGTGGACATTTTGAACGCTAAGGGGCCTATACTGGAAAAAGGGATACCTTCAAATAAAAACTACACAGAAGCATTCTGTGAAACATCTTTCTGTTCTTTGCATTCTACTAAGAGAGTTGAAGCTTACTTTTCATTGAGCAGTTCTGAAACACCCTTTCTGTAGAAACTGCAAGTGGACATTCGGAGCGCTAAGGGGCCTAGAGTGGAAAAAGGAATATCTGCAAATAAAAACTAAACAGAAGCATTGTGTGAAACTTCTTTCTCTTCTGTGCATTCAACTAACAGAGTTGAACCTTACTTTTGATTGAGCAGTTCTGAAACACCCCTTCTGTAGAAACAGCAAGTGGACTTTCGGAGCCCTAAGGGGCCTATAGTGTAAAAAGAATATCTCAAAATAAAAACTACACAGAAGCATTCTGTGAAACTTCTTTCTGTTCTGTCCATTCAACAAAGAGAGTTGAAGCTTGCTTTTGATTGAGTAGTTCTCAAACACTCTTTCTGAAGAAACTGTAAGTGGACATTCTGAACGCTAAGGGGCCAATAGTGGAAAAATGGATATCTTCAAATAAAAATTACACAGAAGCATTCTGTGAAACTTCTTTCTGTTCTGTGCGTTCAACTAACAGAGTTGAAGCTTACTTTTGATTGAGCAGTTCCGAACAACCCTTACTGTAGAAGATGCATGTGGACATTCTGAGCGCTAAGGGGCCTATAGTGGAAAAACGAGTATCTTCAAATAAAAACTACACAGAATCATTGTGTGCAACTTCTTTCTGTTCTGTGCATTCAACTAACAAAGTTGAAGCTTTCTTTTGATTGAGCAGTTCTGAAACACCCTTTCTGTAGAAACTGCAAGTGGACATTTTGAATGCTAAGGGGCCTACAGTGGAAAAAGGAATATCTTCAAATAAAAACTACACAGAAGCATTCTGTCAAACTTTTTTCTGTTCTGTCCATTCAACTAACAGAGTTGAAGCTTACTTTTCATTGAGCAGTTCTGAAACACGCTCTCTGTAGAAACTGCAAGTTGACACACCGAGTGCTTAGTGGCTTATAGTGGATAAAGTAATATCTCCAAATAAAAACTACACAGAAGCATTCTGTGAAACATCTTTCTGTTCTGTGCATTCAACTAACAGGGTTGAAGCTTACTTTTGATTGAGCAGTTCTGAAACTCTCTTTCTGTAGAAACTGCCAGTTGACATTCCGAGCGCTAATGGGCCTATAGTGGAAAAAGGGCTATCGTCAAATAATAACTACACAGAAGCATTCTGTGAAACTTCTTTCGGTTCAGTGTATACAACTAAGAGTGTTGAAGCTTACTTTTGTTTGAGCAGTTCTGAAACACTCTTTCTGTTGAAACTGCAAGTCGACATTCGGAGTGCTAAGGAGCCTATAGTGGAAAAAAAAATATCTTCTAATAAAAGCTACACAGAAGCATTCTGTGAAACTTCTCTCTGTCCTGAGCATTCAACGAATGGAGTTGAAGCTTACTGTTGATTGAGCAGTTCTGAAACACTCTTTCTGCAGAAACTGCCAGTTGATCTTCTGAGCACTAAATTGCCTATAGTGGAAAAAGGAATATCTTCAAATAAAAACTACACAGAAGCATTCTGTGAAACGTCTTTCTGTCCTGTCCATTCAACTAAGAGAATTGAAACTTACTTTTGATTGAGCAGTTCTTAAACACTCTTTCTGTAGAAACTGGAAGTGGACATTCTGAATGCTAAGGGGCCTCTAGTGGAAAAAGGGATATCTTCAAATAAAAACTTCACAGAAGCAATCTGTGAAACTTCTTTCTGTTCTGTGCATTGAAGTAACACAGTTGAAGATAACTTTTGATTGAGGAGTTCTGAAACACTCTTTCTGTTGAAACTGCAAGTGGATATTCGGAGTGCTAAGGGGCCTATAGTGGAAAAATGAATATCTTCAAATAAAAACTACACAGAAGCATTCTGTGAAACTCGTTTCCTTTCTGTCCATTCAACTAACAGATTTGAAGCTTACTTTTGATTGAGCAGCTCTGAGAAACTCTTTCTGTGGAAACTGCAATTTGACATTCTGAGTGCAGAAGTGCCTATAGTGGAAAAAGGAATATCTTCAAAAAAAACTACACAAAGGCATTCTGTGAAACTTCTTTCTGTTCTGTGCATACAACTAAGAGAGTTGAACTTACTTTTGATTGAGCAGTTCTGAAACACTCTTTCTGTAGAAACTGCAATTTGACATTCTGAGCGCTAATGGGCGTACAGTGGAAAAAGTAATATCTCCTAAGAAAAACTACACAGAACCATTCTGTGAGACTTCTTTCTGTTGTGTGCATTCAACTAATAGAGTTGAAGCTTACTTTTGATTGAGCAGTTCTGAAAGACTCTTTCTGTAGAAACTGCAAGTGGACATTCAGAGCGTTAAGGGGCCTATAGTGGAAAAAGGAATATCTTAAAATAAAAACTACACAGAAGCATTCTGTGAAACTTCTTTCTGTTCTGTGCATTCAACTAACAAACTTGAAGCTTACTTTTGATTGAGCAGTTCTGAAACACCCTTTCTGTAGAAACTGCAAGTGGACATTCTGAATGCTAAGGGGCCTATACTGGAAAAAGTAATATCTTCAAATAAAAACTACACAGAAGCATTCTGTGAAACTTGTTTCTGTTCTGTCCATTCAACTAACAGAGTTGAAGCTTACTTTTTATTGAGGAGTTCTGAAACACTCTTTCTGTAGAAACTGCCAATTGACATTCCGAGTGCTGAAGGGCGTATAGTGGAAAAGCAATATCTTCAAATAAAAACTACACAGAAGCATTCTGTGAAACTTATTTCTTTTCAGTGTATATAACTAACAGAGTTGAAGCTTACTTTTGTTTGAGCAGTTCTGAAACACTCTTTCTATAGAAACTGCAAGTGGACATTCGGAGCACTAAGGGGCCTATAGTGGAAAAAGAACTTTATCCAAATCAAAACTACACAGAAGCATTCTGTGAAACTCCTTTCTCTTCTGTGTATTCAAGTAACAGGGTTGAAACTTACTTTTGATTGAGCAGTTCTGAAACTCTCTTTCTGTAGAAACTGCAAGTACACATTCGGAGCGCTAAGGGGCCTATAGTCTAAAAAGGAATATTTTCAAATAAAAACTACACAGAAGGATTCTGTGAAACTACTTTCTGTTCTGTCCATTCAACTAACAGTGTTGAATCATACTTTTGATTGTTCAGTTCTGAAACTCTCTTTCTGTGGAAACCGACAGAGGATATTCCGAGCGCTAAGGGGCCTAAAGTGGAACAAGGAATATCTTCAATTAAAAACTACACAGAAGCATTCTGTGAAACTTCTTTCTGTTCTGTGCATTCAATAACAGAGTTGAAGTTTACATTTGAGCAGTTCTGAAACACTCTGTAGAAACTGCAAGTTGACTTTCCGAGCCGTAAGGTGCCCATAGTCTAATAACGGATATCTTCAAATAAAAACTACACAGAAGCATTCTCTGAATCTCCTTTCTATTCTGTGCATTCATCTAACAAAGTTGAAGCTTACTTTTCATTGAGCAGTTCTGAGATAGTCTTTCTGTAAAACCTGCAAGTGGACATTCGGAGCGCTAAGGCGCCTATAGTGGAAAAAGTAATATCTCGAAATAAAAACTACACAGAAGCATTCTGTGAAACTTCTTTGTATTCTGTGCATTCAACTAAGAGGGTTGAAGCTTACTTTTGATTGAGCAGCTCTGAAACTCTCTTTCTGTAGAAACTGCCAGTTGATATTCCGAGCGCTAATGGGCCTATAGTGGAAAACGTGATATCTTCAAATAATAACTACACAGAAGCATTCTGTGAAACTTCTTTCTGTTCTGTGCATTCAACTAACAGAGTTGAAGCGAACTTTGATTGAGGAGTTCTGAAACACTCTTTCTGTTGAAACTGCAAGTGGACATTCAGAGTGCTAAGGGGCCTATATTGGAAAAAGGAATATCTTCAAATAAAAGTTACACGGAAGCATTCTGTGAAACTTCTTTCCGTCCTGTGCATTCAACTAATGGAGTTGAAGCTTACTGTTGATTGAGCAGTTCTGAAACACTCTTTCTGCAGAAACTGCCAGTTGACCTTCTGAGTGCTAAATTGCCTATAGTGGAAAAAGGAATATCTTCAAATAAAAACTACACAGAGGCATTCTGTGAAACTTCTTTCTGTTCTGTGCATTCAACTAAGAGAATTGAAACTTACTTTTGATTGAGCAGTTCTGAAACACTCTTTCTGTAGAAACTGGAAGTGGACATTCTGAACGCTAAGGGGCCTATAGTGGAAAAAGGGATATCTTGAAATAAAAACTACACAGAAGCATTCTCTGAAACTTCTTTCTGTTCTGTGCATACAACTAAGAGAGTTGAAGCTTACTTTTTATTGAGCAGTTCTGAAACACTCTTTCTGTGAAAACTGGAAGTGGACATTCTGAACGCTATGGGGCCTCTAGTGGTAAAAGGGATATCTTCAAATAAAAACTACACAGAAGCATTCTGTGAAACTTCTTTCTCTTCTGTGCATTGAACTAACACAGTTGAAGATAACTTTTGATTGAGGAGTTCTGAAACACTCTTTCTGTTGAAACTGAAAGTGGATATTCGGAATGCTAAGGGGCCTATAGTGGAAAAAGGAATATCTTCAAATAAAAACTACACAGAAGCATTCTATGAAACTCGTTTCTTTTCTGTCCATTCAACTAATAGAGTTGAAGCTTACTTTTGATTGAGCAGGTCTGAGATACTCTTTCTGTGGAAACTGCACTTTGACATTCCGAGTGCTGCAGGGCCTATAGTGGAAAAAGGAATATCTTCAAAAAAAACTACACAGAGGCATTCTGTGAAACTTCTTTCTGTTCTGTGCATACAACTAAGAGAGTTGAAGATTACTTTTGATTGAGCAGTTCTGAAACACTCTTTCTCTAGAAACTGCAAGTTGACATTCGGAGCGCTAATGGGCGTGTAGTGGAAAAAGAAATATCTCCTTATAAAAACTACACAGAAGCATTCTGTTAAACTTCTTTCTGTTCTCTTCATTCAACTAATAGAGTTGAAGCTTACTTTTGATTTAGCAGTTCTGAAACACTATTTCTGTAGAAACTGCCAGTGGACTTTCGGAGCGCTAAGGGGCCTACAGTGGAAAAAGGAATATCATCAAATAAAAACTACACAGAAGCATTCTGTGAAATTTCTTTCCTTTCAGTGCATTCAACTAAGAGAGTTGAAGCTTACTTTTGATTGAGCAGTTCTGAAACCCTCTTTCTGTAGAAACTGCAAGTTGACATTCCGAGCGCAAAGGGTCCTATAGTGGAAAAACGAATATCTCCAAATAAAACCGACACAGAAGGATTACATGAAACTACTTTCTGTTCTGTGCATTCAGCTAACAGAGCTGAAGCTCACTTTTGATTGAGCAGTTCTGAAACACTCTTTCTGTAGAAACTGCAAGTGAACATTCAGAGCACTAACGGGCATATAGTGGAAAAAGAACTTTATACAAATAAAAACTACACAGAAGCATTCTGTGAAACTCCTTTCTGTTCTGTGCATTCAAGTAACAGAGTTGAAGCTTACTTTTGATTGAGCGGTTCTGAAACTCTCTTTCTGTAGAAACTGCAAGTGGACATTCGGAGCGCTAAGGGGCCTATAGTGTAAAAAGGAATATCTTCAAATTAAAACTACACAGAAGGATTCTGTGAAACTACTTTCTGTTCTGTCCATTCCACTAACAGTGTTGAATCATACTGTGGATTGATCAGTTCTGATACTCTCTTTCTGTGGAAACCGACAGAGGACATTCCGAGCGCTAAGGGGACTATAGTGGAACAAGGAATATCTTCAAACAAAAACTACACAGAAGCATTCTGTGAAACTTCTTTCTGTTCTGTGCATTCAATAACAGAGTTGAATCTTACATTTGAGAAGTTCTGAAACACTCTTTCTGTAGAAACTGCAAGTTGACATTCCGAGCGCTAAAGGGCCTATAGTCTAAGAAGGGATATCTTGAAATAAAAATTACACAGAAGCATTCTGTGAATATTCTTTCCATTCTGTGCATTCATCTGAAAAAGTTGAAGCTTACTTTTCATTGAGCAGTTCTGAAAGAGTCTTTCTGTAGATACTGCAAGTGGACATTCGGAGCGCTAAGGGGCCTATAGTGGAAAAAGAAATATCTCCAAATAAAAACTACACAGAAGCATTCTGTGAAACTTCTTTCGGTTCTGTGCATTCAACTAAAAGAGTTTAAGGGTACCTTTGACTTAGCAGTTCTGAAACACTCTTTCCGTAGAAACTGCAAGTGGACATTCGGAGCGCTATGTGGCCAATAGTGGAAAAAGGAATATCTTCAAATTAAAACTACACAGAACCATTCTGTGAAACTTCTTTCTGTTCTGTCCATTCAACTAACAGAGTTGAAGGTTACTTTAGATTGAGCAGTTCTGAAACACTCTTTCTGAAGATACTGCAAGGGGACAGTCGGAGAGCTAAGGGGCCTTTCGTGGAAAAAGGAATATCTTCAAATAAAAACTACACAGAAGCATTTTGTGAAACTTCTTTCTGTTCTGTGTATTCAACTAACAGATTTGAAACTTTCTTTTGATTGAGCAGCTCTGAAACACTCTTTCTGTAGAAACTGCAAGTGGACATACAGAGCGAAGAGGGCCTATAGTGGAGAAAGGAATATCTCCAAATAAAACTACACAGAAGCATTTTGTGAAACTTCTTTCTGTTCTGTGTATTCAACTAACAGATTTGAAACTTACTTTTGATTGAGCAGCTCTGAAACACTCTTTCTGTAGAAACTGCAAGTGGACATACAGAGCGAAGAGGGCCTATAGTGGAGAAAGGAATATCTCCAAATAAAACTACACAGAAGCATTCTGTGAAACTTCTTTCTGTTCTGTCCATTCAACTAACAGAGTTGAAGCTTACTTTTGATTGAGCAGTTCTGAAACACTCTTTCTGTAGAAACTACCAGTGGATATTCGGAGTGCTAAGGGGCCTATAGTGGAAAAAGGAATATCTTCAACTAAAAACTACAAGGAAGCATTCTGTGAAACTTCTTTCTGTTCTGTGCCTTCAACTAACAGAGTTGAAGCTTACTTTTGATTGATCAGTTCTGAAACACTGTTTCAGTAGAAAATGCAAGTTGACATTCCGAGCGCTTAAGTGCCTCAAGAGGAGAAAGGGATATCTTCAAATTAAAACTACACAGAAGCATTCTGTGAAACTTCTTTCTGTTCTGTGCATTCAACTAACAGAGTTGAAGCATTCTTTTGATTGAGCAGCTCTGAAACACTCTTTCTGTGGAAACTTCAAGTTGACATTCCGAGCGCTAAAGGGCCTGTAGTGGAAAAAGGGATATCTTCAAATAAAAACTACACAGAAGCATTCTGTGAAACTTCTTTCTGTTCTGTCCGTTCAAATAACAGAGTTGAAGCTTACTTTTGTTTGAGCAGTTCTGAAACACTCTTTCTGTAGAAACTGCAAGTTGACATTCCAAGCGTTAAATGGCCTATAGTGGAAAAAGGTATTTCTTCAGATGAAAACTACACAGAAGCAGTCTGTGAAACTTCTTTCTGTTCTGTCCATTCAACTAACAGAGGTGAAGCTTACTTTTGATTGAGCAGAAAGGAAACACTCTATCTGTAGAAAGTTCAAGTTGACATTCTGAGCGCTAATACGCCTGTAGTGGAAAAAGGAATATCTTCAAATAAAAACTACACAGAGGCATTCTGTGAAACTTCTTTCTGTTCTGTCCATTCAACTGACAGAGTTGAAGCTTACTTTTGATTGAGCAGTTGTGAAACACTCTTTCTGTAGAAACTGAAAGTGGACATTCGGAGCGCTAAGGGGCCTACAGAGGAAAAAGGAATATCTTCAAATAAAAACTACACACAATCATTCTGTGAAACGTCTTTCTGTTCTGTCAATTCAACTAAGATAGTTGAAGCTTACTTTTGATTGAGTAGTTCTGAAACACTCCTTCTGTAGAAACTGCAAGTTGACATTCTGAGCGCTGAAGAGCGAATAGTGCAAAAAGGGATATCTTCAAATAAAAACTACACAGAAACAAGCATTCTGTGAAACTACTTTCAGTTCTGTGCATTCAACTAAGAAAGTTGCTTACTTTTCATTGAGCAGTTCTGAAACACCCTTTCGGTAGAAACTGCTAGTGCACATTCAGAGAGCTAAGGGGCCTATAGTGGAAAAAGAAATATCTCCAAATAAAAACTACACGAAAGCATTCTGTGAAACTTCTTTCTGTTCTGTGCATTCAGCTAACAGAGTTGAAGCTTACCTTTGATTGAGCAGTTCTGAAACACTCTTTCTGTAGAAACTGCAAGTGAACATACTGAACGCTACGGGGCCTATACTGGAAAAAGGAATATCTTCAAATAAAAACTACACAGAAGCATTCCGTGAAACTTCTTTCTGTTCCATCCATTCAACTAACAGATTTGAAGCTTGCTTTTGATTGAGCAGTTCTCAAACACTCTTTCGGAAGAAACAGCAAGTGGACATTTTGAACGCTAAGGGGCCTATACTGGAAAAAGGGATACCTTCAAATAAAAACTACACAGAAGCATTCTGTGAAACATCTTTCTGTTCTTTGCATTCTACTAAGAGAGTTGAAGCTTACTTTTCATTGAGCAGTTCTGAAACACCCTTTCTGTAGAAACTGCAAGTGGACATTCGGAGCGCTAAGGGGCCTAGAGTGGAAAAAGGAATATCTGCAAATAAAAACTAAACAGAAGCATTGTGTGAAACTTCTTTCTCTTCTGTGCATTCAACTAACAGAGTTGAACCTTACTTTTGATTGAGCAGTTCTGAAACACCCCTTCTGTAGAAACAGCAAGTGGACTTTCGGAGCCCTAAGGGGCCTATAGTGTAAAAAGAATATCTCAAAATAAAAACTACACAGAAGCATTCTGTGAAACTTCTTTCTGTTCTGTCCATTCAACAAAGAGAGTTGAAGCTTGCTTTTGATTGAGTAGTTCTCAAACACTCTTTCTGAAGAAACTGTAAGTGGACATTCTGAACGCTAAGGGGCCAATAGTGGAAAAATGGATATCTTCAAATAAAAATTACACAGAAGCATTCTGTGAAACTTCTTTCTGTTCTGTGCGTTCAACTAACAGAGTTGAAGCTTACTTTTGATTGAGCAGTTCCGAACAACCCTTACTGTAGAAGATGCATGTGGACATTCTGAGCGCTAAGGGGCCTATAGTGGAAAAACGAGTATCTTCAAATAAAAACTACACAGAATCATTGTGTGCAACTTCTTTCTGTTCTGTGCATTCAACTAACAAAGTTGAAGCTTTCTTTTGATTGAGCAGTTCTGAAACACCCTTTCTGTAGAAACTGCAAGTGGACATTTTGAATGCTAAGGGGCCTACAGTGGAAAAAGGAATATCTTCAAATAAAAACTACACAGAAGCATTCTGTCAAACTTTTTTCTGTTCTGTCCATTCAACTAACAGAGTTGAAGCTTACTTTTCATTGAGCAGTTCTGAAACACGCTCTCTGTAGAAACTGCAAGTTGACACACCGAGTGCTTAGTGGCTTATAGTGGATAAAGTAATATCTCCAAATAAAAACTACACAGAAGCATTCTGTGAAACATCTTTCTGTTCTGTGCATTCAACTAACAGGGTTGAAGCTTACTTTTGATTGAGCAGTTCTGAAACTCTCTTTCTGTAGAAACTGCCAGTTGACATTCCGAGCGCTAATGGGCCTATAGTGGAAAAAGGGCTATCGTCAAATAATAACTACACAGAAGCATTCTGTGAAACTTCTTTCGGTTCAGTGTATACAACTAAGAGTGTTGAAGCTTACTTTTGTTTGAGCAGTTCTGAAACACTCTTTCTGTTGAAACTGCAAGTCGACATTCGGAGTGCTAAGGAGCCTATAGTGGAAAAAAAAATATCTTCTAATAAAAGCTACACAGAAGCATTCTGTGAAACTTCTCTCTGTCCTGAGCATTCAACGAATGGAGTTGAAGCTTACTGTTGATTGAGCAGTTCTGAAACACTCTTTCTGCAGAAACTGCCAGTTGATCTTCTGAGCACTAAATTGCCTATAGTGGAAAAAGGAATATCTTCAAATAAAAACTACACAGAAGCATTCTGTGAAACGTCTTTCTGTCCTGTCCATTCAACTAAGAGAATTGAAACTTACTTTTGATTGAGCAGTTCTTAAACACTCTTTCTGTAGAAACTGGAAGTGGACATTCTGAATGCTAAGGGGCCTCTAGTGGAAAAAGGGATATCTTCAAATAAAAACTTCACAGAAGCAATCTGTGAAACTTCTTTCTGTTCTGTGCATTGAAGTAACACAGTTGAAGATAACTTTTGATTGAGGAGTTCTGAAACACTCTTTCTGTTGAAACTGCAAGTGGATATTCGGAGTGCTAAGGGGCCTATAGTGGAAAAATGAATATCTTCAAATAAAAACTACACAGAAGCATTCTGTGAAACTCGTTTCCTTTCTGTCCATTCAACTAACAGATTTGAAGCTTACTTTTGATTGAGCAGCTCTGAGAAACTCTTTCTGTGGAAACTGCAATTTGACATTCTGAGTGCAGAAGTGCCTATAGTGGAAAAAGGAATATCTTCAAAAAAAACTACACAAAGGCATTCTGTGAAACTTCTTTCTGTTCTGTGCATACAACTAAGAGAGTTGAACTTACTTTTGATTGAGCAGTTCTGAAACACTCTTTCTGTAGAAACTGCAATTTGACATTCTGAGCGCTAATGGGCGTACAGTGGAAAAAGTAATATCTCCTAAGAAAAACTACACAGAACCATTCTGTGAGACTTCTTTCTGTTGTGTGCATTCAACTAATAGAGTTGAAGCTTACTTTTGATTGAGCAGTTCTGAAAGACTCTTTCTGTAGAAACTGCAAGTGGACATTCAGAGCGTTAAGGGGCCTATAGTGGAAAAAGGAATATCTTAAAATAAAAACTACACAGAAGCATTCTGTGAAACTTCTTTCTGTTCTGTGCATTCAACTAACAAACTTGAAGCTTACTTTTGATTGAGCAGTTCTGAAACACCCTTTCTGTAGAAACTGCAAGTGGACATTCTGAATGCTAAGGGGCCTATACTGGAAAAAGTAATATCTTCAAATAAAAACTACACAGAAGCATTCTGTGAAACTTGTTTCTGTTCTGTCCATTCAACTAACAGAGTTGAAGCTTACTTTTTATTGAGGAGTTCTGAAACACTCTTTCTGTAGAAACTGCCAATTGACATTCCGAGTGCTGAAGGGCGTATAGTGGAAAAGCAATATCTTCAAATAAAAACTACACAGAAGCATTCTGTGAAACTTATTTCTTTTCAGTGTATATAACTAACAGAGTTGAAGCTTACTTTTGTTTGAGCAGTTCTGAAACACTCTTTCTATAGAAACTGCAAGTGGACATTCGGAGCACTAAGGGGCCTATAGTGGAAAAAGAACTTTATCCAAATCAAAACTACACAGAAGCATTCTGTGAAACTCCTTTCTCTTCTGTGTATTCAAGTAACAGGGTTGAAACTTACTTTTGATTGAGCAGTTCTGAAACTCTCTTTCTGTAGAAACTGCAAGTACACATTCGGAGCGCTAAGGGGCCTATAGTCTAAAAAGGAATATTTTCAAATAAAAACTACACAGAAGGATTCTGTGAAACTACTTTCTGTTCTGTCCATTCAACTAACAGTGTTGAATCATACTTTTGATTGTTCAGTTCTGAAACTCTCTTTCTGTGGAAACCGACAGAGGATATTCCGAGCGCTAAGGGGCCTAAAGTGGAACAAGGAATATCTTCAATTAAAAACTACACAGAAGCATTCTGTGAAACTTCTTTCTGTTCTGTGCATTCAATAACAGAGTTGAAGTTTACATTTGAGCAGTTCTGAAACACTCTGTAGAAACTGCAAGTTGACTTTCCGAGCCGTAAGGTGCCCATAGTCTAATAACGGATATCTTCAAATAAAAACTACACAGAAGCATTCTCTGAATCTCCTTTCTATTCTGTGCATTCATCTAACAAAGTTGAAGCTTACTTTTCATTGAGCAGTTCTGAGATAGTCTTTCTGTAAAACCTGCAAGTGGACATTCGGAGCGCTAAGGCGCCTATAGTGGAAAAAGTAATATCTCGAAATAAAAACTACACAGAAGCATTCTGTGAAACTTCTTTGTATTCTGTGCATTCAACTAAGAGGGTTGAAGCTTACTTTTGATTGAGCAGCTCTGAAACTCTCTTTCTGTAGAAACTGCCAGTTGATATTCCGAGCGCTAATGGGCCTATAGTGGAAAACGTGATATCTTCAAATAATAACTACACAGAAGCATTCTGTGAAACTTCTTTCTGTTCTGTGCATTCAACTAACAGAGTTGAAGCGAACTTTGATTGAGGAGTTCTGAAACACTCTTTCTGTTGAAACTGCAAGTGGACATTCAGAGTGCTAAGGGGCCTATATTGGAAAAAGGAATATCTTCAAATAAAAGTTACACGGAAGCATTCTGTGAAACTTCTTTCCGTCCTGTGCATTCAACTAATGGAGTTGAAGCTTACTGTTGATTGAGCAGTTCTGAAACACTCTTTCTGCAGAAACTGCCAGTTGACCTTCTGAGTGCTAAATTGCCTATAGTGGAAAAAGGAATATCTTCAAATAAAAACTACACAGAGGCATTCTGTGAAACTTCTTTCTGTTCTGTGCATTCAACTAAGAGAATTGAAACTTACTTTTGATTGAGCAGTTCTGAAACACTCTTTCTGTAGAAACTGGAAGTGGACATTCTGAACGCTAAGGGGCCTATAGTGGAAAAAGGGATATCTTGAAATAAAAACTACACAGAAGCATTCTCTGAAACTTCTTTCTGTTCTGTGCATACAACTAAGAGAGTTGAAGCTTACTTTTTATTGAGCAGTTCTGAAACACTCTTTCTGTGAAAACTGGAAGTGGACATTCTGAACGCTATGGGGCCTCTAGTGGTAAAAGGGATATCTTCAAATAAAAACTACACAGAAGCATTCTGTGAAACTTCTTTCTCTTCTGTGCATTGAACTAACACAGTTGAAGATAACTTTTGATTGAGGAGTTCTGAAACACTCTTTCTGTTGAAACTGAAAGTGGATATTCGGAATGCTAAGGGGCCTATAGTGGAAAAAGGAATATCTTCAAATAAAAACTACACAGAAGCATTCTATGAAACTCGTTTCTTTTCTGTCCATTCAACTAATAGAGTTGAAGCTTACTTTTGATTGAGCAGGTCTGAGATACTCTTTCTGTGGAAACTGCACTTTGACATTCCGAGTGCTGCAGGGCCTATAGTGGAAAAAGGAATATCTTCAAAAAAAACTACACAGAGGCATTCTGTGAAACTTCTTTCTGTTCTGTGCATACAACTAAGAGAGTTGAAGATTACTTTTGATTGAGCAGTTCTGAAACACTCTTTCTCTAGAAACTGCAAGTTGACATTCGGAGCGCTAATGGGCGTGTAGTGGAAAAAGAAATATCTCCTTATAAAAACTACACAGAAGCATTCTGTTAAACTTCTTTCTGTTCTCTTCATTCAACTAATAGAGTTGAAGCTTACTTTTGATTTAGCAGTTCTGAAACACTCTTTCTGTAGAAACTGCAAGTGGACATTCGGAGCGTTAAGGGGCCTATAGTGGAAAAAGTAATATCTTCAAATAAAACTACACAGAAGCATTCTGTGAAACTTCTTTCTGTTCTGTGCATTCAACTAACAAACTTGAAGCTTACTTTTGATAGAGCAGTTCTGAAACACCCTTTCTGTAGAAACTGCAAGTGGACATTCTGAATGCTAAGGGGCCTATACTGGAAAAAGGAATATCTTCAAATAAAAACTACACAGAAGCATTCTGTGAAACTTGTTTCTGTTCTGTCCATTCAACTAACAGAGTTGAAGCTTACTTTTCATTGAGCAGTTCTGAAACACTCTTTCTGTAGAAACTGCAAGTTGACATTCGGAGTACTAAAGGGCCATTAGTGGAAAAAGGGTATCTTCAAATAAAAACTACACAGAAGCATTCTGTGAAACTTCTTTCTGTTCTGTGCATTGAACTAACAGTGTTGAAGCTTACTTTTGATTGAGCAGTTCTGAAACACTATTTCTGTAGAAACTGCCAGTGGACTTTCGGAGCGCTAAGGGGCCTACAGTGGAAAAAGGAATATCATCAAATAAAAACTACACAGAAGCATTCTGTGAAATTTCTTTCCTTTCAGTGCATTCAACTAAGAGAGTTGAAGCTTACTTTTGATTGAGCAGTTCTGAAACCCTCTTTCTGTAGAAACTGCAAGTTGACATTCCGAGCGCAAAGGGTCCTATAGTGGAAAAACGAATATCTCCAAATAAAACCGACACAGAAGGATTACATGAAACTACTTTCTGTTCTGTGCATTCAGCTAACAGAGCTGAAGCTCACTTTTGATTGAGCAGTTCTGAAACACTCTTTCTGTAGAAACTGCAAGTGAACATTCAGAGCACTAACGGGCATATAGTGGAAAAAGAACTTTATACAAATAAAAACTACACAGAAGCATTCTGTGAAACTCCTTTCTGTTCTGTGCATTCAAGTAACAGAGTTGAAGCTTACTTTTGATTGAGCGGTTCTGAAACTCTCTTTCTGTAGAAACTGCAAGTGGACATTCGGAGCGCTAAGGGGCCTATAGTGTAAAAAGGAATATCTTCAAATTAAAACTACACAGAAGGATTCTGTGAAACTACTTTCTGTTCTGTCCATTCCACTAACAGTGTTGAATCATACTGTGGATTGATCAGTTCTGATACTCTCTTTCTGTGGAAACCGACAGAGGACATTCCGAGCGCTAAGGGGACTATAGTGGAACAAGGAATATCTTCAAACAAAAACTACACAGAAGCATTCTGTGAAACTTCTTTCTGTTCTGTGCATTCAATAACAGAGTTGAATCTTACATTTGAGAAGTTCTGAAACACTCTTTCTGTAGAAACTGCAAGTTGACATTCCGAGCGCTAAAGGGCCTATAGTCTAAGAAGGGATATCTTGAAATAAAAATTACACAGAAGCATTCTGTGAATATTCTTTCCATTCTGTGCATTCATCTGAAAAAGTTGAAGCTTACTTTTCATTGAGCAGTTCTGAAAGAGTCTTTCTGTAGATACTGCAAGTGGACATTCGGAGCGCTAAGGGGCCTATAGTGGAAAAAGAAATATCTCCAAATAAAAACTACACAGAAGCATTCTGTGAAACTTCTTTCGGTTCTGTGCATTCAACTAAAAGAGTTTAAGGGTACCTTTGACTTAGCAGTTCTGAAACACTCTTTCCGTAGAAACTGCAAGTGGACATTCGGAGCGCTATGTGGCCAATAGTGGAAAAAGGAATATCTTCAAATTAAAACTACACAGAACCATTCTGTGAAACTTCTTTCTGTTCTGTCCATTCAACTAACAGAGTTGAAGGTTACTTTAGATTGAGCAGTTCTGAAACACTCTTTCTGAAGATACTGCAAGGGGACAGTCGGAGAGCTAAGGGGCCTTTCGTGGAAAAAGGAATATCTTCAAATAAAAACTACACAGAAGCATTTTGTGAAACTTCTTTCTGTTCTGTGTATTCAACTAACAGATTTGAAACTTTCTTTTGATTGAGCAGCTCTGAAACACTCTTTCTGTAGAAACTGCAAGTGGACATACAGAGCGAAGAGGGCCTATAGTGGAGAAAGGAATATCTCCAAATAAAACTACACAGAAGCATTTTGTGAAACTTCTTTCTGTTCTGTGTATTCAACTAACAGATTTGAAACTTACTTTTGATTGAGCAGCTCTGAAACACTCTTTCTGTAGAAACTGCAAGTGGACATACAGAGCGAAGAGGGCCTATAGTGGAGAAAGGAATATCTCCAAATAAAACTACACAGAAGCATTCTGTGAAACTTCTTTCTGTTCTGTCCATTCAACTAACAGAGTTGAAGCTTACTTTTGATTGAGCAGTTCTGAAACACTCTTTCTGTAGAAACTACCAGTGGATATTCGGAGTGCTAAGGGGCCTATAGTGGAAAAAGGAATATCTTCAACTAAAAACTACAAGGAAGCATTCTGTGAAACTTCTTTCTGTTCTGTGCCTTCAACTAACAGAGTTGAAGCTTACTTTTGATTGATCAGTTCTGAAACACTGTTTCAGTAGAAAATGCAAGTTGACATTCCGAGCGCTTAAGTGCCTCAAGAGGAGAAAGGGATATCTTCAAATTAAAACTACACAGAAGCATTCTGTGAAACTTCTTTCTGTTCTGTGCATTCAACTAACAGAGTTGAAGCATTCTTTTGATTGAGCAGCTCTGAAACACTCTTTCTGTGGAAACTTCAAGTTGACATTCCGAGCGCTAAAGGGCCTGTAGTGGAAAAAGGGATATCTTCAAATAAAAACTACACAGAAGCATTCTGTGAAACTTCTTTCTGTTCTGTCCGTTCAAATAACAGAGTTGAAGCTTACTTTTGTTTGAGCAGTTCTGAAACACTCTTTCTGTAGAAACTGCAAGTTGACATTCCAAGCGTTAAATGGCCTATAGTGGAAAAAGGTATTTCTTCAGATGAAAACTACACAGAAGCAGTCTGTGAAACTTCTTTCTGTTCTGTCCATTCAACTAACAGAGGTGAAGCTTACTTTTGATTGAGCAGAAAGGAAACACTCTATCTGTAGAAAGTTCAAGTTGACATTCTGAGCGCTAATACGCCTGTAGTGGAAAAAGGAATATCTTCAAATAAAAACTACACAGAGGCATTCTGTGAAACTTCTTTCTGTTCTGTCCATTCAACTGACAGAGTTGAAGCTTACTTTTGATTGAGCAGTTGTGAAACACTCTTTCTGTAGAAACTGAAAGTGGACATTCGGAGCGCTAAGGGGCCTACAGAGGAAAAAGGAATATCTTCAAATAAAAACTACACACAATCATTCTGTGAAACGTCTTTCTGTTCTGTCAATTCAACTAAGATAGTTGAAGCTTACTTTTGATTGAGTAGTTCTGAAACACTCCTTCTGTAGAAACTGCAAGTTGACATTCTGAGCGCTGAAGAGCGAATAGTGCAAAAAGGGATATCTTCAAATAAAAACTACACAGAAACAAGCATTCTGTGAAACTACTTTCAGTTCTGTGCATTCAACTAAGAAAGTTGCTTACTTTTCATTGAGCAGTTCTGAAACACCCTTTCGGTAGAAACTGCTAGTGCACATTCAGAGAGCTAAGGGGCCTATAGTGGAAAAAGAAATATCTCCAAATAAAAACTACACGAAAGCATTCTGTGAAACTTCTTTCTGTTCTGTGCATTCAGCTAACAGAGTTGAAGCTTACCTTTGATTGAGCAGTTCTGAAACACTCTTTCTGTAGAAACTGCAAGTGAACATACTGAACGCTACGGGGCCTATACTGGAAAAAGGAATATCTTCAAATAAAAACTACACAGAAGCATTCCGTGAAACTTCTTTCTGTTCCATCCATTCAACTAACAGATTTGAAGCTTGCTTTTGATTGAGCAGTTCTCAAACACTCTTTCGGAAGAAACAGCAAGTGGACATTTTGAACGCTAAGGGGCCTATACTGGAAAAAGGGATACCTTCAAATAAAAACTACACAGAAGCATTCTGTGAAACATCTTTCTGTTCTTTGCATTCTACTAAGAGAGTTGAAGCTTACTTTTCATTGAGCAGTTCTGAAACACCCTTTCTGTAGAAACTGCAAGTGGACATTCGGAGCGCTAAGGGGCCTAGAGTGGAAAAAGGAATATCTGCAAATAAAAACTAAACAGAAGCATTGTGTGAAACTTCTTTCTCTTCTGTGCATTCAACTAACAGAGTTGAACCTTACTTTTGATTGAGCAGTTCTGAAACACCCCTTCTGTAGAAACAGCAAGTGGACTTTCGGAGCCCTAAGGGGCCTATAGTGTAAAAAGAATATCTCAAAATAAAAACTACACAGAAGCATTCTGTGAAACTTCTTTCTGTTCTGTCCATTCAACAAAGAGAGTTGAAGCTTGCTTTTGATTGAGTAGTTCTCAAACACTCTTTCTGAAGAAACTGTAAGTGGACATTCTGAACGCTAAGGGGCCAATAGTGGAAAAATGGATATCTTCAAATAAAAATTACACAGAAGCATTCTGTGAAACTTCTTTCTGTTCTGTGCGTTCAACTAACAGAGTTGAAGCTTACTTTTGATTGAGCAGTTCCGAACAACCCTTACTGTAGAAGATGCATGTGGACATTCTGAGCGCTAAGGGGCCTATAGTGGAAAAACGAGTATCTTCAAATAAAAACTACACAGAATCATTGTGTGCAACTTCTTTCTGTTCTGTGCATTCAACTAACAAAGTTGAAGCTTTCTTTTGATTGAGCAGTTCTGAAACACCCTTTCTGTAGAAACTGCAAGTGGACATTTTGAATGCTAAGGGGCCTACAGTGGAAAAAGGAATATCTTCAAATAAAAACTACACAGAAGCATTCTGTCAAACTTTTTTCTGTTCTGTCCATTCAACTAACAGAGTTGAAGCTTACTTTCATTGAGCAGTTCTGAAACACGCTCTCTGTAGAAACTGCAAGTTGACACACCGAGTGCTTAGTGGCTTATAGTGGATAAAGTAATATCTCCAAATAAAAACTACACAGAAGCATTCTGTGAAACATCTTTCTGTTCTGTGCATTCAACTAACAGGGTTGAAGCTTACTTTTGATTGAGCAGTTCTGAAACTCTCTTTCTGTAGAAACTGCCAGTTGACATTCCGAGCGCTAATGGGCCTATAGTGGAAAAAGGGCTATCGTCAAATAATAACTACACAGAAGCATTCTGTGAAACTTCTTTCGGTTCAGTGTATACAACTAAGAGTGTTGAAGCTTACTTTTGTTTGAGCAGTTCTGAAACACTCTTTCTGTTGAAACTGCAAGTCGACATTCGGAGTGCTAAGGAGCCTATAGTGGAAAAAAAAATATCTTCTAATAAAAGCTACACAGAAGCATTCTGTGAAACTTCTCTCTGTCCTGAGCATTCAACGAATGGAGTTGAAGCTTACTGTTGATTGAGCAGTTCTGAAACACTCTTTCTGCAGAAACTGCCAGTTGATCTTCTGAGCACTAAATTGCCTATAGTGGAAAAAGGAATATCTTCAAATAAAACTACACAGAAGCATTCTGTGAAACGTCTTTCTGTCCTGTCCATTCAACTAAGAGAATTGAAACTTACTTTTGATTGAGCAGTTCTTAAACACTCTTTCTGTAGAAACTGGAAGTGGACATTCTGAATGCTAAGGGGCCTCTAGTGGAAAAAGGGATATCTTCAAATAAAAACTTCACAGAAGCAATCTGTGAAACTTCTTTCTGTTCTGTGCATTGAAGTAACACAGTTGAAGATAACTTTTGATTGAGGAGTTCTGAAACACTCTTTCTGTTGAAACTGCAAGTGGATATTCGGAGTGCTAAGGGGCCTATAGTGGAAAAATGAATATCTTCAAATAAAAACTACACAGAAGCATTCTGTGAAACTCGTTTCCTTTCTGTCCATTCAACTAACAGATTTGAAGCTTACTTTTGATTGAGCAGCTCTGAGAAACTCTTTCTGTGGAAACTGCAATTTGACATTCTGAGTGCAGAAGTGCCTATAGTGGAAAAAGGAATATCTTCAAAAAAAACTACACAAAGGCATTCTGTGAAACTTCTTTCTGTTCTGTGCATACAACTAAGAGAGTTGAACTTACTTTTGATTGAGCAGTTCTGAAACACTCTTTCTGTAGAAACTGCAATTTGACATTCTGAGCGCTAATGGGCGTACAGTGGAAAAAGTAATATCTCCTAAGAAAAACTACACAGAACCATTCTGTGAGACTTCTTTCTGTTGTGTGCATTCAACTAATAGAGTTGAAGCTTACTTTTGATTGAGCAGTTCTGAAAGACTCTTTCTGTAGAAACTGCAAGTGGACATTCAGAGCGCTAAGGGGCCTATAGTGGAAAAAGGAATATCTTAAAATAAAAACTACACAGAAGCATTCTGTGAAACTTCTTTCTGTTCTGTGCATTCAACTAACAAACTTGAAGCTTACTTTTGATTGAGCAGTTCTGAAACACCCTTTCTGTAGAAACTGCAAGTGGACATTCTGAATGCTAAGGGGCCTATACTGGAAAAAGTAATATCTTCAAATAAAAACTACACAGAAGCATTCTGTGAAACTTGTTTCTGTTCTGTCCATTCAACTAACAGAGTTGAAGCTTACTTTTTATTGAGGAGTTCTGAAACACTCTTTCTGTAGAAACTGCCAATTGACATTCCGAGTGCTGAAGGGCGTATAGTGGAAAAGCAATATCTTCAAATAAAAACTACACAGAAGCATTCTGTGAAACTTATTTCTTTTCAGTGTATATAACTAACAGAGTTGAAGCTTACTTTTGTTTGAGCAGTTCTGAAACACTCTTTCTATAGAAACTGCAAGTGGACATTCGGAGCACTAAGGGGCCTATAGTGGAAAAAGAACTTTATCCAAATCAAAACTACACAGAAGCATTCTGTGAAACTCCTTTCTCTTCTGTGTATTCAAGTAACAGGGTTGAATCTTACTTTTGATTGAGCAGTTCTGAAACTCTCTTTCTGTAGAAACTGCAAGTACACATTCGGAGCGCTAAGGGCCTATAGTCTAAAAAGGAATATTTTCAAATAAAAACTACACAGAAGGATTCTGTGAAACTACTTTCTGTTCTGTCCATTCAACTAACAGTGTTGAATCATACTTTTGATTGTTCAGTTCTGAAACTCTCTTTCTGTGGAAACCGACAGAGGATATTCCGAGCGCTAAGGGGCCTAAAGTGGAACAAGGAATATCTTCAATTAAAAACTACACAGAAGCATTCTGTGAAACTTCTTTCTGTTCTGTGCATTCAATAACAGAGTTGAAGTTACATTTGAGCAGTTCTGAAACACTCTGTAGAAACTGCAAGTTGACTTTCCGAGCCGTAAGGTGCCCATAGTCTAATAACGGATATCTTCAAATAAAAACTACACAGAAGCATTCTCTGAATCTCCTTTCTATTCTGTGCATTCATCTAACAAAGTTGAAGCTTACTTTTCATTGAGCAGTTCTGAGATAGTCTTTCTGTAAAACCTGCAAGTGGACATTCGGAGCGCTAAGGCGCCTATAGTGGAAAAAGTAATATCTCGAAATAAAAACTACACAGAAGCATTCTGTGAAACTTCTTTGTATTCTGTGCATTCAACTAAGAGGGTTGAAGCTTACTTTTGATTGAGCAGCTCTGAAACTCTCTTTCTGTAGAAACTGCCAGTTGATATTCCGAGCGCTAATGGGCCTATAGTGGAAAACGTGATATCTTCAAATAATAACTACACAGAAGCATTCTGTGAAACTTCTTTCTGTTCTGTGCATTCAACTAACAGAGTTGAAGCGAACTTTGATTGAGGAGTTCTGAAACACTCTTTCTGTTGAAACTGCAAGTGGACATTCAGAGTGCTAAGGGGCCTATATTGGAAAAAGGAATATCTTCAAATAAAAGTTACACGGAAGCATTCTGTGAAACTTCTTTCCGTCCTGTGCATTCAACTAATGGAGTTGAAGCTTACTGTTGATTGAGCAGTTCTGAAACACTCTTTCTGCAGAAACTGCCAGTTGACCTTCTGAGTGCTAAATTGCCTATAGTGGAAAAAGGAATATCTTCAAATAAAAACTACACAGAGGCATTCTGTGAAACTTCTTTCTGTTCTGTGCATTCAACTAAGAGAATTGAAACTTACTTTTGATTGAGCAGTTCTGAAACACTCTTTCTGTAGAAACTGGAAGTGGACATTCTGAACGCTAAGGGGCCTATAGTGGAAAAAGGGATATCTTGAAATAAAAACTACACAGAAGCATTCTCTGAAACTTCTTTCTGTTCTGTGCATACAACTAAGAGAGTTGAAGCTTACTTTTTATTGAGCAGTTCTGAAACACTCTTTCTGTGAAAACTGGAAGTGGACATTCTGAACGCTATGGGGCCTCTAGTGGTAAAAGGGATATCTTCAAATAAAAACTACACAGAAGCATTCTGTGAAACTTCTTTCTCTTCTGTGCATTGAACTAACACAGTTGAAGATAACTTTTGATTGAGGAGTTCTGAAACACTCTTTCTGTTGAAACTGAAAGTGGATATTCGGAATGCTAAGGGGCCTATAGTGGAAAAAGGAATATCTTCAAATAAAAACTACACAGAAGCATTCTATGAAACTCGTTTCTTTTCTGTCCATTCAACTAATAGAGTTGAAGCTTACTTTTGATTGAGCAGGTCTGAGATACTCTTTCTGTGGAAACTGCACTTTGACATTCCGAGTGCTGCAGGGCCTATAGTGGAAAAAGGAATATCTTCAAAAAAAACTACACAGAGGCATTCTGTGAAACTTCTTTCTGTTCTGTGCATACAACTAAGAGAGTTGAAGATTACTTTTGATTGAGCAGTTCTGAAACACTCTTTCTCTAGAAACTGCAAGTTGACATTCGGAGCGCTAATGGGCGTGTAGTGGAAAAAGAAATATCTCCTATAAAAACTACACAGAAGCATTCTGTTAAACTTCTTTCTGTTCTCTTCATTCAACTAATAGAGTTGAAGCTTACTTTTGATTTAGCAGTTCTGAAACACTCTTTCTGTAGAAACTGCAAGTGGACATTCGGAGCGTTAAGGGGCCTATAGTGGAAAAAGTAATATCTTCAAATAAAACTACACAGAAGCATTCTGTGAAACTTCTTTCTGTTCTGTGCATTCAACTAACAAACTTGAAGCTTACTTTTGATAGAGCAGTTCTGAAACACCCTTTCTGTAGAAACTGCAAGTGGACATTCTGAATGCTAAGGGGCCTATACTGGAAAAAGGAATATCTTCAAATAAAAACTACACAGAAGCATTCTGTGAAACTTGTTTCTGTTCTGTCCATTCAACTAACAGAGTTGAAGCTTACTTTTCATTGAGCAGTTCTGAAACACTCTTTCTGTAGAAACTGCAAGTTGACATTCCGAGTGCTGAAGGGCGTATAGTGGAAAAAGGAATATCTTCAAATAAAAACTACACAGAAGCATTCTGTGAAACTTCTTTCTGTTCTGTGTATACAACTAAGAGAGTTGAAGCTTACTTTTGTTTGAGCAGTTCTGAAACACTCTTTCTGTAGAAACTGCAAATGGACATACAAAACGCTAAGTGGCCTATACTGGAAAAAGGAATATCTTCAAATAAATACTACACAGAAGGATTATGTGAAACTTCTTTCTGTTTTGTCCATTCAGCTAACAGAGTTGAAGCTTACTTTTGATTGAGCAGTTCTGAAACACTCCTTCTGTAGAAACTGCAAGTGCACATTCTGAAAGCTATGAGACCTATAGTGGAAAAGGAATATCTTCAAATAAAAACTACACAGAAGCATGCTGTGAAACTTCTTCCTGTTCTGTCCATTCAACTAACAGAGTTGAAGCTTACTTTTGATTGAGCAATTCTGAAACACTCTTTCTGTAGAAACTGCAAGTTGACATTCTGAGGGCTAATGGGCCTAAAGTGGAAAAAGGGATATCTTCAAATAAAAACTACACAGAACCATTCTGTGAAACTTCATTCTGTTCTGTGCATTCAACTAACAGAGTTGAGGCTTACTTTTGAGTGAGGAGTTCTGAAACTCTGTTTCTGTAAAAACTGCAAGTGGACATTCTGAGTGCCAAGGGGCCTATAGTGGAAAAAGGAATATCTTCAAATAAAAGCTACACAGATGCATTCTGTGAAACATCTTTCTGTTCTGTCCATTCAACTAACAGAGTTGAAGCTTACTTTTGATTGAGTAGTTCTGAAACACTCCTTCTGTAGAAACTGCAAGTTGACATTCCGAGCGCTAAAGGGCCTATAGTGGAAAAATGGATATCTTCAAATAAAAACTACAGAGAAGCATTCTGTGAAACTTGTTTCTCTTCTGTGCATTCAACTAACAGAGTTGAAGGTTACTTTTTATTGAGAAGTTCTGAAACACTCTTTCTGTAGAAACCGCAAGTGGACATTCGGAGTGTTATGCGTCCAATATTGGAAAAAAGAATATCTTCAAATAAAAACGACACAGAAGCATTCTGTGAAACTTCCTTCTCTTCTGTCCATTCAACTAACAGAGTTGAAGCTTACTTTTGATTGAACAGTTCTGAAACACTCTTTCTATAGAAATTGCAATTTGTCATTCCCAGCGCTAATGGGCCTATAGTGGAAAAAGGGATATCTTCAAATAAAAACTACAGAGAAGCATTCTGTGAAACTTCTTTCTGTTCTGTGCATTCAACTAAGAAAGTTGAAGCTTACTTTGATTGAGCAGTTCTAAAACACCCTTTCTGTAGAAACTGCAAGTGGACATTCCAAGCACTAAGGAGCCTAGAGGGACAAAAGAAATATCTCCAAATAAAAATTACACAGAAGCATTCTTTGAAACTTCTTTCTGTTCTGTGCATTCAACTAACAGATTTGAACCTTACTTGTGATTGAGCAGTTCTGAAACACTCTTTCTGTAGAAACTGCAAGTGGACAAACGGAGCGCTTATGGGCCTATAGGGAAAAAGGTCTATATTCAAATAAAAACTACACAGAAGCCTTCTGTGAAACTTCTCTCTGTTCTGTCCAATCAACTAACAGAGTTCAAGCTTACTTCTTATTGAGCAGTTCTGAAACACTCTTTCTGTAGAAACTGCAAGTTGACATTCCGAGCGCTAAGGGGCCTATAGTGGAAAAAGAGACATCTCCAAATAAAAACTACACAGAAGCGGTCTGTGAAACTTCTTTCTGTTCTGTGTAATCAACTAACAGAGTTGAAGCTTACTTTTGATTGAGCAGTTCTGAAACACTCTTTCTGTAGAAACTGCAAGTGGACATTCGGAGCACTAAGGGACTTATAGTGACAGAAAAAATATCTCCAAATAAAAATTACACAGAAGCATTCTGTGAAACTTCTTTCTGTTCTGTGCATTCCACTAACAGTTTTGAAGCTTACTTTTGATTGAGCAGTTCTGAAACACTCTTTCTGTAGAAACTGCAAGTGGACATTCAGAGCACTTATGGGCCTATAGGGACAAAGGAATATATTCAAATAAAAACTACACCGAAGCATTCTGTGAAACTTCTTTCTTTTCTGTCCATTCAACTAACAGAGTTGAAGCTTGCTTTTGATTGAGCAGTTCTGACACACTCTTTCTGTAGAAGGTGCAAGTGCACATATTGAACGCTAAGGGGCCTATCGTGGAAAAAGGAATATCTTCAAATAAAAACTACACAGAAGCATTCTGTGAAACTTCTTTCTGTTCTCTGCATTCAACAAACAGAGTTGAAGCTTACTTTTGATTGAGCAGTTCTGAAAAACTCTTTCTGTAGAAACTGCAAGTTGACATTCCGGGCGCTAAGGGGCCTATAGTGGAAAAAGAAATATCTCCAAATAAAAACTACACAGAAGCATTCTGTGAAACTTCTTTCTGTTCTGTGCATTCAACTAATAGATTTGAAGCTTACTTTTGATTGAGCAGTTCTGAAACCCTCTTTCTGTAGAAACTGCAAGTGGACATTCAGAGCGTTACGGGCCCTATAGTGGAAAAAGAAATATCTTCAAATAAAAACTACACAGAAGCATTCTGTGAAACTTCTTTCTGTTCTGTGCATTCAACTAACAAAGTTGAAGCTTAGTTTTGATTGAGCAGTTCTGAGACACCCTTTACGTAGAAACTGCTAGTGGACATTCTGAATGCTAAGGAGCCTATACTGGAGAAAGGATTATCTTCAAAAAAAACCACACAGAATCATTCTGTGAAACTTGTTTCTGTTCTGTCCATTTAACTAACAGTTTTGAAGCTTACTTGTGATTGAGCAGTTCTGAAACACTCTTTCTGTAGAAACTGCAAGTGGACAACGGAGCGCTTATGGGCCTATAGGGAAAAAGGTCTATATTCAAATAAAAACTACACAGAAGCCTTCTGTGAAACTTCTCTCTGTTCTGTCCAATCAACTAACAGAGTTCAAGCTTACTTCCTATTGAGCAGTTCTGAAACACTCTTTCTGTAGAAACTGCAAGTTGACATTCCGTGCGCTAAGGGGCCTATAGTGGAAAAAGAAACATCTCCAAATAAAAACTACACAGAAGCGGTCTGTGAAACTTCTTTCTGTTCTGTGTAATCAACTAACAGAGTTGAAGCTTACTTTTGATTGAGCAGTTCTGAAACACTCTTTCTGTAGAAACTGCAAGTGGACATTCGGAGCACTAAGGGACTTATAGTGACAGAAGAAATATCTCCAAATAAAAATTACACAGAAGCATTCTGTGAAACTTCTTTCTGTTCTGTGCATTCCACTAACAGTTTTGAAGCTTACTTTTGATTGAGCAGTTCTGAAACCCTCTTTCTGTAGAAACTGCAAGTGGACATTCAGAGCACTTATGGGCCTATAGGGACAAAGGAATATATTCAAATAAAAACTACACCGAAGCATTCTGTGAAACTTCTTTCTTTTCTGTCCATTCAACTAACAGAGTTCAAGCTTTCTTTTGATTGAGCAGTTCTGAAACACTCTTTCTGTAGAAATTGCAAGTTCACATTCCGAGCGCTAAAGTGCCTATATTGGAAAATCAAACATCTCCAAATAAAAACTACACAGAAGCATTCTGTGAAACTTCTTTCTGTTCTGTGTAATCAAGTAACAGAGTTGAAGCTTACTTTTGATTGAGCAGTTCTGAAACACTCTTTTTGTAGAAACTGCAAGTGGACATTCAGAGCACTAAGGATTCTACAGTGGAAAAAGTAATATCTTCAAATAAAAACTACACAGAAGCATTCTGTGGAACTTCTTTCTGTTCTGTCCAATCAACTGACAGAGTTCAAGCTTACTTTTGATTGAGCAGTTCTGAACCACTCTTTCTGTAGAAACTGCAAGTTGACCTTCTGAGGGCTAAGGGGCCTATTGTGGAAAAAGGGATATCTTCAAATTAAAACGACACAGAACCATTCTGTGAAACTTCCTTCTGTTCTGTGCATTCGACTAACAGAGTTGAGTCTTACATTTGACAGAGGAGTTCTGAAACTCTCTTTCTGTAGAAACTGCAAGTGGAAAATCGGAGCGCTAAGGGGCCTACAGTAGAAAAAGGAATATCTTCAAATAAATACTACACAGAAGCATTCTGTGAAACATCTTTCTGTTCTGCCCATTCAACTAACAGAGTTGAAGCTTACTTTTGATTGAGTAGATCTGAAACACACCTTCTGTAGAAACTGCAAGTTGACATTCCGAGCGCTAAAGGTCCTATAGTGGAAAAAGCGATATCTTCAAATAAAAACTACACAGAAGCATTCTGTGATACTTCTTTCTGTTCTGTGCATTCAACTAACAGAATTGAAGGTTACTTTTGATTGAGCAGTTCTGCAACACTCTTTCTGTAGAAACTGCAAGTGGACATTCGGAGCGCTATGGGGCCAATACTGGAAAAAGAATATCTTCAAATAAAAACTACACAGAGGCATTCTGTGAAACTACTTTCTGTTCTGTCCATTCAACTAACAGAGTTGAAGCTTACTTTTGATTGAGCAGTTCTGAAACACTCTTTCTGTAGAAACTGCAAGTGGACATTCTGAGCGCTTATGGGCCTATAGGGAAAATGGAATATATTCAAATAAATACTACACAGAAGTATTCTGTGAAACTTCTTTCTGTTCTGTCCATTCAACTAACAGAGTTGAAGGTTACTTTTGATTGAGCAGTACTGAAACACTCTTTCTGTAGAAACTGCAAGTGGACATACAAAGCGCTAAGGGTCCTATACTGGAAAAAAGAACATCTTCAAATAAATACTACACAGAAGCATTCTGTGAACCTTCTTTCTGTTTTGCACATTCAACTAACAGAGTTGAAGCTTACTTTTGATTGAGCAGTTCTGAAACACTCTTTCTGTAGAAACTGCAATTTGACATTCGGAGCGCTAAGGGGCCTCTTGTGGAAAAAGTAATATCTCCAAATAAAAACTAGCAAAGAAACATTCTGTGAAACTTTTTTATTTTTTTTTGAGACGGAGTCTCGCTCTGTCGCCCAGGCTAGAGTGCAGTGGTGCAATCTCTGCTCACTGCAAGCTCCACCTCCCGGGTTCACGCCATTCTCCTGCCTCAGCCTCTCTGAGTAGCTGGGACTACAGGCAGCCGCCACCGCGTCCGGCTAATTTTTTGTATTTTTAGTAGAGATGGGGTTTCACCGTGGTCTCGATCTCCTGACCTCGTGATCCGCCCGCCTCGGCTTCCCAAAGTGCTGGGATTACAAGCGTGAGCCACTGCGCCCGGCGAAACTTATTTCTGTTCTGTGCATTCAACTAACAGAGTTGAAGCTTACTTTTGATTGAGCAGTTCTGAAACTCTCTTTCTGTAGAAACTGCAAGTGGACAGACAAAACGTTAAGGGGCCTATATTGGAAAAAGGAATGTCTTCAAATAAATACTACAGAGAAGCATTCTGTGAAACTCCTTTCTGTTTTGTCCATTCAAGTAACAGAGTTGAATCTTACTTTTGATTGAGCGGTTCTGAAACACTCTTTCTGAAGAAACTGCAAGTGGACATTCGGAGCGCTAAGAGGCCTATACTGGAAAAAGGAATATCTTCAAATAAAAACTACACAGAAGAATTTGTGAAACTTCTTTCTGTTCTGTCCATTCAACTATCAGAGTTGAAGCCTACTTTTGATTGAGCATTTCTGAAACACTCTTTCTGTAGAACCTGCAATTTGACATTCCGAGCGCTAAGGGTCCTATAGTGGAAAAAGGAATATCTCCAAATAAAAACTACACAGAAGCATTCTGTGAAACTTCTTTCTGTTCTGTCCATTCAACTAACAGAGTTGAAACTTACTATTGGTTGAGCAGTTGTGAAACACCCTTTTTGTAGAAACTGCAATTGGACATTCCGAGCGCTAAGGGGCCTATAGTGCAAAAAGAAATATCTCCAAATAAAAACTACACAGAAGCATTCTGTGCAACTTCCTTCTGTTCTGTCCATTCAACTAACAGAGTTGAAGCTTACTTTTGATTGAGCAGTTCTGAAACACTCTTTCTGTAGAAACTGCAAGTGGACATTCGGAGCGCTAAGGGGCCTATAGTGGAAAAAGGAATATCTTTACATAAGAATTACACAGAAGCATTCTGTGAAACTAGTTTCTATTCTGCCCATTCAACTAACAGAGTTGAAGCTTACTTTTGATTGAGCAGTTCTGAAACACTCTTTCTGGAGAAACTGCAGGTTGACGTTCCGAGCGCTAAAGGGCCTATAGTTTAAAAAGGAATATCTTCAAAGAAAAACTACACAGAAACATTCTGTGAAACTTCTTTCTGTTCTGTTTATTCAACTAACACAATTGAAGCTTACTTTTGATTGAGCAGTTCTGAAACACTCTTTCTGTAGAAAGTGCAAATTGATATTCCGAGCGCTAAATTCCTATGGGGAAAAAGGCATATTTTCAAATAAAAACTACACAGAACCATTCTGTGAAACTTCTTTCTGTTCCATGCATACAACTAACAGAGTTGAAGCTTACTTTTGATTGAGCAGTTCTGAAACACTCTTTCTGAAGGAACTGCAAGTGGACATTCGGTGAGCTAAGGGGCCTATTGTGGAAAAAGTAATATCTTCAAATAAAAACTACACAGCAGTAATCTGTGAAACTTCTTTCTGTTCTGTGCATTGAACTAGCAGAGTTGAAGCTTTCTTTTGATTAAGGAGTTCTGAATCACTCTTTCTGTAGAAACTGCAAGTGGACATTCGGAACGCTAAGGGGCCTATAGTGGAAAAAGGAATATCTTCAAATAAAAACTACACAGAAGCATTCTGTGAAACTACTTTCTGTTCTGTCCACTCAACTAACAGAGTTGAAGCTTACATTTGATTGAGCAGTTCTGAAATACTCTTTCTGTAGAAACTGCAAGTTGACATTCCTAGCGCTAAGGGGTCTATAGTGGAAATAGAAATATCTCCAAATAAAAACCACACAGAAAGATTCTGTGAAACTTCTTTCTGTTTTGTGCATTCACCTAACAGAGTTGAAGCTTAGTTTTTATTGTGCAGTTCTGAAACATACTTTCTGTAGAAACTGCAAGTGGACATTCGGAGCGCTAATGGGCCTACAGTGGAAAAAGGCATATCTTCAAATAAAAACTGCACAGAAGAATTGTGTGAAACTTCTTTCTATTCTGTGCATTCAACTAACAGATTTGAAGCTTTCTTTTGATTGAGCAGTTCTGAAACACTCTTTCTGTAGAAACTGCAAGTGGACATTCCGCGCACTAAGGGGCCAATAGTGGAAAAAGGAATATCTTCAAATAAAAACTACACAGAAGCATTCTGTGAAAATTCTTTCTGTTTTGTCCATTCAACTAACAGTGTTGAAGCTTACATTTGATTGAGCAGTTCTGAAACACTCTGTCTGTAGAAACGGCAAGTAGACATTCCGAGCGCTAAGGGGCCTATTGTGGAAAAAGAGATATCTTCAAATAAAAACTACACAGAAGCATTCTGTGAAACTTCTTTCTGTTCTGTGCATTCAAATAACAGAGTTGAAGCTTACTTTTGATTGAGCAGTTCTGAAACTCTCTTTCTGTAGAAACTGCAAGTGGACATTCGGAGCGCTAAGTGGCCTATAGTGGAAAAAGGAATATCCTCAAATAAATCTATACAGAATCATTCTGTGAAACTTCTTTCTCTACTGTGCATTCAACTAACAGAGTTGACACTTACTTTTGATAGAGCAGTTCTGAAACACTCTTTCTGTAGAAACTGCAAGTGGACACACAAAACGCTAAGGGGCGTATACTGGAAAAAGGAATAACTTCAAATAAATACTACACAGAAGTATTCTGTGAAACTTCTTTCTGTTTTGTCCATTCAACTAAGAGAGTTGAAGCTTAGTTTTGATTGAGCAGTTCTGAAACACTCTTTATGTAGAAACTGCATGTGGACATTCGGAGCGCTAAGGGGCCTATAGTGGAAAAAGGGGTATCTTCAAATAAATCTACACAGTAGCATTCTGTGAAATTTCTTCCTATTCTGTGCATTCAACTAACCGTCTTGAAGCTTACTTTTGATTGAACAGTTCTCAAACACTCTTTCTGTAGAAACTGCAAGTATACATGGTGAAGGCTATGGGGCGTATAGTGGAAGAAGAAATATCTTCAAATAAAAACTACACAGAAGCATTCTGTGAAACTTCTTTCTGTTCTGTTCATTCAACTATCAGAGTTGAATCTTGCTTTTGATTGAGCAGTTCTGAAACAATCTTTAAGTAGAAACTGCAAGTGGACATTCAGAGAGCAAAGGCTTCTATAGTGGAAAAAGGAATATCTTCAAATTAAAACTACACAGAAGCATTCTGTAAAACTTTTTCCTCTTCTTTGCATTCAAGGAACAGAGTTGAAACTTAGTTTTGATTCAGCAGTTTTGAAACACTCTTTCTTTTGAAAGTGCATGGGGAAACTCTGAGCACTAAGGGGCCTACAGGAGAAAAAGGAATGCCGTATAATAAAAAACTTACAGAAGTATTCTGTGAAACTTCTTCCTGTTCTGTGTATTCAACTAACAGATTTGAACCGTTCTTTTGATTGAGCAGTTCTGAAACTCTCTTTCTGTAGAAACTGCACATGGACATTCCCAGCGCTGAGGGTCCTATAGTGGAAACAGGAATATATTCAAATAAAAACTACACAGAAGCAATCTATGAAGCTCCATTCTGTTCTGTGCATTCAACTAACAGAGTTGAACCTTACTTTTGATTGAGCAGTAATGAAAAACTCCTTCTGTAGGAACTGCAAGTGGATATTTGGAGAGCTAAGAGGCCTTTAGTGGTAAAAGGAATATCTTCAAATAAAAACTATATTGAAGCATTCTCTGAAACTTCTTTCCGTTCCTTTAATTCAACTAAAAGAGTTGAAACTTAGTTTTGATTGAGGACTTCTGTAACAGTCTTTCTTTTGAGAGTGAAGGAGGACTTTTGGAGCGCTAAGGGGCCTATAGTGGAGAAAAAGATATGCTCAAATAAAAACTACAAAGAAGCATTCTGTAAAACTTCTTTCTGTTCTGTGCATTCAACTAACAGAGTTGAACATCACTTTTGATGGAGCAGTTCTGAAACACTCTTTCTGTAGAAACTGCACAAGGACATTTCCAGCGCTGAGGGGCCTGCAGTGGAAAAAGGAATATCTTAAAATAAAAACTACACAGAAGCTTTCTATGAAACTCCTTTCCATTCTGTGCATTCTACTAACAGAGTTGAACCTTACTTTTGATTGAGCAGTTCTGAAACACTCTTTCTGTAGGAACTGTAAGTTGATATTTGCAGAAATAAGGGGCCTATAGTGGAAAAAGGAATATCTTCAAATAAAAACTACACAGAAGCTTTCTATGAAACTTCTTTCTTTTCTGTGCCTTCAACTAACAGATTTGAACCTCACTTTTGATTCAGCAGCTCTGAAACACTCTTTCTGTAGAAACTGCATGTGGAATGTAGGAGCGCTAAGGGGCCTATAGTGGAAAATGGAGTATCTTCAAATAAAAACTACACAGAAGGATTCTATGAAACATCTTTCTGTTCTGTGCGTTCAACTAACATAGTTGAAACGTACTTTTGATTGAGCAGTTCTGAAACACTCTTTCTGTACAAACTGCAAGTTGATATTCGGAGAGGTAAGGGGCCTACAGTGGAAAAAGGAATATCTTCAAATAAAAACTACAGAGAAGCATTCTGTGAAATTTCTTTATGTTCTGTGCATTCAACTAACAGAGTTGAACCTTACTTTTGATTGCGCAGTTCTGAAACACTCTTTCTGTAGAAACAGCAAGTGGACATTCAGAGAGCAAATGGGCCAATAGTGGAAAAAGGAATATCATCAAATATAAACTACACAGAAACATTCTGTGAAACTTCTTTCTGTTCTGTGCATTCAACTAACAGAGTTGAACCTTACTTTTGATTGAGCAGTTCTGAAGCACTCTTTCTGTAGAAACTGCAAGTGGACATTCGGAGCCCTAAGGGGCTTACAGTGGAAAAAGGAATATCTACAAATAAAAACTACTCAGAAGCCTTCTGTGAAACTACCTTGTGTTCCGTGCATTCAACTAACAGACTTGAACCTTGCTTTTGATTGAGCAGTTCTGAAACACACTTTCTGTAGAAACAGCAAGTGGTCCTTCAGAAAGCTAAGGGGCCTATAGTGGAAAAAGTAATATCATCAAATATAAACTACACAGAACCATTCTGTGAAACTTCTTTGTGTTCTGTGCATTCAACTAACAGAGATGAATCTTGCCTTTGATTGAACAGTTTTGAAACACTCTTTCTTTAGAAACTGCAATGGGATATTCCGAGGGCTGAGGGGTCTATAGTGGAAAAAGGAATATCTTCAAATTAAAACTACACAGAAGCATTCTATGAAACTCCTTTCTTTTCTGTGCATTCAACTAACAGAGTTGAAACTTGCTTTTGATAGAGCAGTTGTGAAACACTCTTTCTGTAGTAACTGCAAGTTTATACTTGGAGAGCTAAGGGCCCTATAGTGGAAAAAGAAATAACTTCAAATAAAAACTACACAGAAGCATTCTATGAAACTTCTTTCTTTTGTGTGCATTCAACTAAAACATTTGAACCTTACTTTTGGTTGAACAGTTCTCACTCTTTCTGTAGAAACTGCAAGTGGACATTCGGAGCGCTAAGGGGCCTATAGTGGAAAAAGGAATATCTTCAAATAAAAACTACACAGAAGCATTCTTTGAAACTTCTTTGTGTCTGTGCCTTCAACTAACAGAAATGAACCTTGCTTTTGATTGAGCTGTTCTGAAACACTCTTTCTGTAGAAACTGCAAGTGGACATTCGGAAAGCAAAGGTGTCTATAGTGGAAAAAGACATATCTTCAAATAAAATCTACACAGAAGCATTCTGCAAAACTTCTTTCTGTCCTGTGCATTCAACTAACAGAGTTGAACCTTACTTTTCATTGAGCAGTTCTGAAACACTCTTTTTGTAGAAGCTGCAAGTGGACATTCAGAGCATTAAGGGGCCTAAAGTGGAAAAACTAATATCTTCAAATAAAAACTACACAGAAGCATTCTGTGAAACTTCCTTCAGTTCTTTGCATTCAACTAACAGATATGAACCTTACTTTTGATTGAGCAGTTCTGAAACACTCTTTCTTTTGAAACTGCAAGGGGACATTCGGAGCGCTAAGCGGCCTATAGTGGAAAAAGGAATATGTTCAAGTAAAAAGTACACAGAAGCATTCTGTGAAACTTCTTTCTCTTCTTTGCATTCAACTAACAGAGTTGAACCTTGCTTTTGATTGAGCAGTTCTGAAACACTCTTTCTGTAGAAACTGCTCATGGACATTCACAGCGCTGAGGGGCCTATAGTGGAAAAAGGAATATGTTCATATAAAAACTACACAGAAGCATTCTGTGAAACTTGTTTCTCTTGTGTGCATTCAACTAACAGAGTTGAACCTTGCTTTTGATTGAGCAGTTCTGAAACACTCTTTCTGTAGAAACTGCTCATGGACATTCACAGCACTGAGGGGCCTATAGTGGAAAAAGGAATATCTTCAAATAAAAACTACACAGAAGCATTCTGTGAAACTCTTTTGTGTTCGGTGCATTCAACTAACAGAGTTGAACTTTAGTTTTGATTGAGCAGTTCTGAAACTCTCTTTCTGTAGGAACTGCAATTGGACATTCGGAGTGCAAAGGGGTCTATAGTGGAAAAAGAAATAACTTGAAATAAAAACTACACAGAAGCATTCTGTTAAACTTCTTTCTGTTCTGTGCATTCAACTAACAGAGATGAACCTTTCTTTTGATTGAGCAGTTCTGAAACGCTCTTTCTGTAGAAACTGCAAGTGGAGATTTGGAGAGCTAAGGGTCCTATAGTGGAAAAAGGAATATCTTCTAATAAAAACTACACAGAAGCATTCTATGAAACTTCTTCCTTTTCTGTTCATGAAACTAACAGATTTGAAGCTTACTTTTGATTGAGCAGTTCTCAAACACCCTTTCTGTAGAAACTGCAAGTGGACATTAGGAGCACTAAGGGGCCCATAGGGGAAAACGGAGTATCTTCAAATAAAGATACAGAGAAGCATTCTGTTAAACTTCTTTCAGTTCTTTGCGTTCAACTAACAGAGTTGAACATTACTTTTGATTGCGCAGTTCTGAAACACTCTTTCTGTAGAAATTGCAGGTGGACAGTCTGAGAGTAAGGGGCCTGCAGTGGAAAAAGAAATGTCATCAAATAAAAACTACACAGAAGCATTCTCTGAAACTTCTTTCTTTTCGGTGCATTCAACTAACAGAGTTGAAACTCACTTTTGATTGAGCAGTTCTGAAACACTCTTTCTGTAGCAACTGCAAGTGGACATTCGGAGCGCTAAGGGGCCTATAGTGGAAAAAGGAATATCTCCAAATAAGAACTACACAGAAGCATTCTGTGAAACTTCTTTGTGTTCTGTGCATTCAACTAACAGGGTTGAACCTTGCTTTTCATTGAACAGTTCTGAAACACTCTTTCTGTAGAAACTGCAAGTGGACAGTCTGAGCGCAAAGGGGTCTGTAGTGGAAAAAGGAATATCTTCAAATAAAAACTACCCAGAAGCATTCTGTGAAACTTCTTTCTGTTCTGTGCATTCAACTAACAGAGTTGAACCTTTCTTTTGATTGAGCAGTTCTGAAACACTCTTTCTTTAGAAACTGCAAGGGGACATTCCGAGCGCTAAGGGTCCTAGAGGGGAAAAAGGTTTATCTTCAATATAACCTACACGGAAGCATTCTGTGAAACTTCTTTCTGTTGTTTGCATTCAACGAACAGAGATGAACGCTAGTTTTGATTGAGGAGTTCTGAAACACTCTTTCTGTAGAAACTGCAAAGGAATATTCGCAGGGCTATGGGGCCTATAGTGGAAAAAGAAATATCTTCAAATAAAAACTACACAGAAGCATTGTGTGAAACTTCTTTCTGTTCTGTGCATTCAACTAACAGACTTGAACCTTACTTTTGATTGAGCAGTTCTGAAGCACTCTTACTGTAGAAAATGCAAGTGGAAATTCTGATCGCTAAGGGGCCTATAGTGGAAAAAGGAATATATTGAAATAAAAACTACACAGAAGCATTCTGTGAAACTTCTTGGTGTTCTGTGCATTCATCTAACAGATTTGAACCTTGCTGTTGATTGAGCAGTTCTGAAACATTCTTTCTGTAGAAACTGCGAGGGGATATTCTGAGCGCTATGGGGCCTCTAGTGGAAAAAGGAATATCTTCCAATAAAAACTACACAGAAGCATTCTCTGAAACTTCTTTCTGTTGTTGGCATTCAACTAACAGGTTTGAACCTTACTTTTGATTGAGCAGTTCTGAAAGACTCTTTCTTTTGAAAGTGCAAGAGTACACTTGGAGCGCTAAGGGGCCTATAGTGGAAAAAGCAATATGTTAAAATAAAAACTACACAGAAGCATTCTGTGAAACTTCTTCCTGTTCTGTGCATTCAACTAACAGAGTTGAACCTTACTATTGATTGAGCAGTTCTGAGACACTCTTTCTGTAGAAACTGCAGATGTATATTCGCAGCGCTGCGGGCCCTACAGTGAAAAACGGATATCTTCAAATAAAAACTACACAGAAGCATTCTATGAAACTCCATTCTGTTCTGTACATTCAACTAACAGAGTTGAAACTTACTTTTGATTGAGCAGTTCTGAAACACTCTTTCTTTTGAAAGTGCAAGAGGGCATTTGGAGTGCTAAGGGGCCTACAGTGGAAAAAGGAATATGTTCAAATAAAAACTACTCTGAAGCAGTCTGTGAAAGTTCTTCCTGTTCTGTGCATTCAAATAACAGCGTTGAACCTTACTTTTGATTGAGCCGTTATGAAACACTCTTTCTGTAGAAACTCCAAGTGGACATTCCAATGGCTATGGGGCCGATAGTGGAGAAAGAAATATGTTCAAATAAAAACTACACAGCAGCATTCTGTGCAACTTCTTTCTATTCTTTGCGTTCAACTAACAGAGCTGAACCTTACTTTTGATTGAGGAGTTCTGAAACACTCTTTCTGTAGAGACTGTATGTGGACATAAGGAGCGATAAGGGGCCTATAGTGGAAAAGGGAATATCTGTAGATAAAAACTACACAGAAGTATTCTATGAAACTTCTTTCTGTTCTGTGCATTGAACTATCATAGTTGAACCGTACTTTTGATTGAGCTGTTCAGAAACACTCTTTCTGTAGAAACTGGAAGTTGATATTCGGAGAGCTAAGGGGCCTACAGTGGAAAAAGGAATATGTTAAAACAAAAACTACACAGAAGCATTCTGTGGAACTTCTTCCTGTTCTGTGTATTCAACAAACAGATTTGAACCACACTTTTGATTGAGCAGTTCTGAAACACTCTTTCTGTAGAAACTGCACATGGACATTCCCAGTCATGAGGGGCCTGTAGTGGAAAAAGTAATATCTTCAAATAAAAGCTACACAGAAGCATTCTGTGAAACTTCTTTCTGTTCTGTGCATTCAACTAACAGAGTTGAACCTTACTTTTGATTGAGCAGTTCTCAAACGCTCTTTCTGTAGAAACTGCAAGTGGACATTCGGAGCGCTAAGGGGCCTATAGTGGAAAAGGATTATCTTCAAATAGAAACTACACAGAAGCATTCTGTGAAACTTCGTTGTGCTGTGTGCATTTAGCTAACAGAGTTGAAACTTGCTTTTGATTGAGCAGTTCTGAAACACTCTTTCTGTAGAAACTGCAAGTGGACATTCGGAGTGCCAAGGGGTCTGTAGTGGAAAAAGGAATATCTTCAAATAAAAACTACACAGAAGCATTCTGTAAAACTTTCTGTTCTGTGCATTCAACTAACAGAGTTGAACCTTACTTTTGATTGAGCAGTTCTGAAACACTCTTTCTGTAGAAACTGCAAGGGGACATTCCGAGGGCTAGGGGGCCTATAGTGGAAAAAGGAGTATCTTCAAATAAAAACTACACAGAAGCATTCTCTGAAACTTCTTTTTGTTGTGTGCATTCAACTAACAGAGTTAAACCGTACTTTTGATTGAGCAGTTCTGAAACACTCTTTCTGTAGAAACTGCAAGTGGACATTCGGAGGGCAATGGGGCTTATAGTGGAAAAAGAAATATCTTCAAATAAAAACTACACAGAAGCATTCTGTGAAACTTCTTTCTGTTCTTTGTATTCAACTAACAGAGTTGAACCTCACTTTAGATTGAGCAGTTCTGAAACACTCTTTCTTTTGAAAGTGCAAGAGGACATTTTTCATGCTAAAGGGCCTAGAGTGGAAAAAGGAATACCTTCAAATAAAAACTACACAGAAGTAGTCTGTGAATCTTCCTTCTGTGCTGTACATTCAAGTAACAAAGCTGAGACTTACTTTTGATTGAGCAGTTATGAAACACTCTTTCTGTAGAAACTGCAAGGGGACATTCCGAGCGCTAAGGGGCCAATAGTGGAAAAAAGAATATCTTCAAATAAAAACTACAGAATAGCATTCAGTGAAACTTCTTTCTGTTGTTTCCATTCAACTAACAGAGTTGAACCTTCCTTTTTATTCAGCAGTTCTGAAAAGCTCTTTCTGTAGAAACTGCAAGTGGACATTTGGAGCGCTAAGCGGCCTATAGTGGAAAAAGGAATATCTTCAAATAAAAACTACACAGAAGCATTCTTTGAAACCCCTTTCTGTTCTGTGCATTCAACTAACAGAGTTGAACTTACTTTTGATTGAGCAGTTCTGAAAGACTCTTTTTGCAGAAACTGCAAGTGGATATTTTGAGAGCTAAGGGCCCTACAGTGGAAAAAGGAATATCTTCCAATAAAAACTACACAGAAGCATTCTATGAAACTTCCTTCTTTTCTGTGCATTGAACTAAGACATTTGAACCTTACTTTTGATTCAGCAGTTCTCAAACACTCTTTCTGTAGAAACTGTAAGTGGACTTTCGGAGAACTACGGGGCCTATAGTGGAAAAAGGAATATCTTCAAATAAAAACTACACAGAAGAATTCTTTGAAACTTCTTTCTGTTCTTTGCATTCAACTCCCAGAGTTTAAGCTTACTTTTGATTGCGCAGTTCGGAAACACTCTTTCTGTAGAAACTGCAAGTGGACATTTGGAGAGCTAAGGGGCCTATAGTGGAAAAAGGAATTTCATCGAATAAAAACTACAGAGAAGCATTCTGTAAAACTTATTTCTGTTGTTTCCATTCAACTAACATAGTTGAAAGTTACTTTTGATTCAGCAGTTCTGAAACACTCTTTCTGTAGAAACTGCACTTGTATATTCCCAGCGCTGAGGGGCGTACAGTGGAAAAAGGAATATCTCCAAATAAAAACTACACAGAAACATTCTATGAAACTCCTTTCTCTTCTGTGCATTCAACTAACAGATTTGAACCTTACTTTTGATTGAGCAGTTCTCAAACACTCTTTCTGTAGAAACTGCATGTGGACTCTCGGAGCACTTAGGGGCCTATAGTGCAAAAAGGAATATCTTCAAATAAAAACTACAGAGAAGCATTCTGTGAAACTTTTTTCTGTTCTTTGCATTCAACTAACAGAGTTGAACCTTACTTTTGATTGCGCAGTTCTGAAACACTCTTTCTGTAAAAACTGCAATTGGACATTCGGAGCGCTGAGGGTCCTATAGTGGAAAAAGGAATATCTCCTAATAAAAACTACAGAGAAGCATTCTGTGAAACTACTTTGTGTTCTGTGCATTCAACTAACAGAGTTGAACCTTGCTTTTGATTGAGCAGTTCTGAAACACTCTTTCTGTAGTAACTGCCAGTGGACATTCGGAGCGCAAAGGGGTCTGTAGTGGAAAAAGAAATATCTTCAAGTAAAAACTACACAGAAGCATTCTGTGAATCTTCTTTTTGTTGTTTGCATTCAACTAACAGAGTTGAACCGTACTTTTGATTGAGCAGTTCTGAAACACCCTTTCTGTATAATCTCAAAGTGCACATTCTGAAGGCTATGGGGCCTATAGTAGAAAAAGAAATATCTTCAAATAAAAACTACATAGAAGCATTCGGTAAAACTTCTTTCTGTTCTGTGCATTCAACTAACAGAGTTGAACCTTACTTTTGATTGAGCAGTTCTGAAACACTCTTACTGTAGAAACTGCAAGTGGACATTCGGAGCACTATGGGGCCTATAGTGGAAAAAGGAATATCTTTTAATTAAAACTACACAGAAGCATTCTGTGAAACTTCTTTCTGTTCCTTGCATTCAACTAAGAGTGTTGAACTTTACTTCTGATTTAGCAGTTCTGAAACACTCTTTCTTTTGAAAGTGGAAGTGGTCACTCGGAGGTTTAAGTGGCCTGTAGTTGAAAAAGGACTGTCTTCAAATAAAAACTACACAGAAGCATTCTGTGAACCTTCTTTCTGTTCTGTGCATTCAACTAACAGATTTGAAGGTTAGTTTTGATTGAACAGTTCTGAAACACTCTTTCTGTAGAAACTGCAATTGGCATCCTGAGAGCTAAGGGGCCTATAGTGGAAAAAGGAATATCTTCAAATAAAAACTATACAGTAGCTTTCTGTGAACCTTCTTTCTGTTCAGTGCATTCAACTAACAGAGTTGAACCTAAGTTTTGATTGAGCAGTTCTGAAAGACTCTTTCTGTAGAAACTGCAAGTGGACATTCGGAGCGCAAGTGGTTCTATAGATGAAAAAGGAATATCTTCAAATAAAAACTACGCAGAAGCATTCTGTGAAACTTCTTTCTGTTTTGTGCACTCAACTAACACAGTTGAACCTTACTTTTTATTGAACAGTTCTGAAACACTGTTTCTGTATAAACTGCAAGTGGACATTCGGATGACTAATGTGCCTATAGTGGAAAAAGGAATATCTTCAAATAAAAACTACACAGAAGTATTCAATGAAAGTTCTTTCTGTTCTGTGCATTCAACTAAGAGAGTTGAAACTTACCTTTGATTGACCAGTTCTGAAAAACTCTTTCTGTAGAAACTGCCAGTGCACATTCGGAGCACTAAGGGGCCAATAGTGGAAAAAGGAATAACATGAAATAAAAACTACATAGAAGCAATCTGTGAAACTTCTTTCTGTTCTTTGCATCCAACTAACAGAGTTGAACCTTACTTTTGATTGAACAGTTCTGGAACATTCTTTCTGTAGAAACTGGAAGTGGGCATTCCGAGCGCTATGGGGCCAATAGTGGAGAAAGAAATACCTTCAAATAAAAACTGCACAGAAGCATTCTATGAAACTTCTTTCTGTTGTGTGCATTCAACTGAGTTGAACCTTACTTTTTATTCAGCAGTTCTGAAGCACTCTCTCTGTAGAAACTGCTAGTGGGCAGTCAGAGCACTAAGAGGCCTATAGTGGAAAAAGGAATATCTTTAAATAAAAACTACACAGAAGGATTCTGTGAAACTTCTTTATGTTCTTTGCATACAACTAACAGATTTGAAACTTGCTTTTGATTGAGCAGTTCTGAGACACTATTTTTGTAGAAACTGCAAGTGGACATTCGGAGCCCTATTTGGCCTATAGTGGAGAAAGCAATATCTTCAAATAAAAACTACAGAGAACCATTCTGTGAAACTTCTTTCTGTTCTGTGCATTCAACTAACAGGGTTTAACCTTACTTTTTATTGGGCAGTTCTGAAACACTCTTTCTGTAGAAACTGCAAGTGGACATTCAGAGCCCTATGGGGCCTATAGTGGAAAAAGCAATATCTTCAAATAAAAACTACACAGAAGATTTCTGTGAAAACTCTTTCGGTTCTTTGCATTCAACTGACAGAGTTAAACCTTACTTTTGGTTGAGCAGTTCTGAAACACTCTTTCTTTCGAAAGTGCAAGAGCATAATCAGTGCGCTAAGGGGCCTATAGCTGAAAAGGTATATCTTCAAATTAAAACTACACAGAAGCATTCTGTGAAACTTCTTTCTATTCTGTGCATTCAACTAAAGACTTGAACCTCACTTTTCATTGAGCAGTTCTGAAACACTCTTTCTGTAGAAACTGCATGGGGACATTCAGAGCGCTATGGGTCCTATAGTGGAATAAGGAATATCTTCAAATAAAAACTACACAGAAGTTTTCTCTGAAAATTCTTTCTGATCTTTGCCTTCAACTGGCAGAGATGAACCTCACTTTTGATTGAGCAGTTCTTAAATACTCTTTCTTTTGAAAGTGCAAGAGGACATTCGGAGCGCTAAGGGGCCTATAGTGGAAAAAGTATTATCTTCAAATAAAAACTACACAGAAGCATTCTGTGAAACTTCTTTCTGTTCTGTGCATTCAACTAACAGAGTTGAACCTTACTTTTCATTGAGCAGTTCTGAAACACTCTTTCTGTAGAAACTGCATGGGGACATTCAGAGCGCTATGGGTCCTATAGTGGAATAAGGAATATCTTCAAATAAAAACTACACAGAAGTTTTCTCTGAAAATTCTTTCTGATCTTTGCCTTCAACTGGCAGAGATGAACCTCACTTTTGATTGAGCAGTTCTTAAATACTCTTTCTTTTGAAAGTGCAAGAGGACATTCGGAGCGCTAAGGGGCCTATAGTGGAAAAAGTATTATCTTCAAATAAAAACTACACAGAAGCATTCTGTGAAACTTCTTTCTGTTCTGTGCATTCAACTAACAGAATTGAACCTTACTTTTCATTGAGCAGTTCTGAAACATCCTTTCTGTATAAACTGCAAGTGGACATTCAGAGAGCTAAGGGGCCTATTGTGGAAAAAGGAGTATCTTCAGATAAAAACTACACAGAAGCATTCTGTGAAACTTCTTCCTGTTCTTTGCATTCAACTGAGTTGAACCTTACTTTTGATTCAGCAGTTGTGAAACACTCTTTCTGTAGGAACTGGAAGTGGACATTCAGAGCGCTAAGGGGCCTATAGTGGAAAAAGGAATATCATCAAATTAAAACTACACAGAAGCATTCTGTGAAACTCCTTTCTGTTCTGTGCATTCAACTAACGGAGTTGAACCTTACTTTTCATTGAGCAGTTCTGAAACACTCTTTCTGTACAAACTGCAAGTGGACATTCCGAGTGCTAGGGGGCCTCTAGTGGAAAAAGGAATATCTGCAAATAAAAACTAGACAGAAGCATTCTTTGAAACTTCTTTCTGTTCTGTGCATTCAACTGAGTTGAACCTTACTTTTGATTGAGGAGTTCTGAAGCACTCTTTCTGTAGAAAATGCAAGTGGACATTCAGAGCACTAAGGGGCCTATAGTGGAAAAAGGAATATCTTTAAATAAAAACTACCCAGAAGCATTCTGTGAAACTTCTTTCTGTTCTTTGCACAGAACTAACAGAGTTGAACCTTACTTTTGATGGAGCAGTTCTGAAACACTGTTTCTGTAGAAACTGCAAGTGGACATTCGGAGCACTATTGGGCCTATAGTGGAGAAAGCAATATCTTCAAATAAATACTACAGAGAACCATTCTGTGAAACTTCTTTCCGTTCTGTGCATGCACCTAACAGGGTTGAACCTTACTTTTGATTGAGCAGTTCTGAAACACTCTTTCTGTAGAAACTGCAGTTGAACATTCAGAGCGCTATGGGGCCTATAGTTGAAAAAGAAATATCTTCAATTAAAAACTGCACAGAAGTTTTCTGTGAAAATTCATTCTGTTCTTTGCATTCAACTGACAGAGTTGAACCTTACTTTTGACTGCGCAGTTCCGAAACACTCTTTCTTTTGAATGTGCAAGAGCACAATCGGAGCCCTAAAGGGCCTATAGTGGAAAAAGGAATATCTTCAAATAAAAACTACCCAGAAGCATTCTGTGAAACTTCTTTCTGATCTGTGCATTCAGGTAACTGGGTTTAACCTTACTTTTGATTGAGAAATTTTGAAACAGTGTTTCTGTGTAAACTGCAAGTGGACATTTGAGTGGTATGTGGCATATCGTGGAAAAAGGAATATTTTCAAATAAAAAATACACAGAAGCATTCTGAGAAACTTCTTTCTGATCTGAGCATTCAACTAACAGAGTTGAACCTTAGTTTTGATTGAGTAGTTTTGAAAAACTCTTTCTGTATAATCTGCAATTGGACATTTCGAGCAGTAAGAGGCCTATCGTGGAAAAAGGAATACCTTCAAATAAAAACTAAACAGAAGCATTCTGTGAAACTTATTTCTGATCTGTGCATTCAACTACCAGAGTTGAACCTTAGTTTTGGTTGATGAGTTTTGAAACACTCTTTCTGTATAAACTGCAATTGGACATTTTGAGTGCTAAGAGGCCTATCATGGAAAAAGGAATACGTTCAAATAAAAACTACACAGAAGCATTCTGCGAAACTTCTTTCTGATCTGTGCATTCAACTAACAGAGTTGAACCTTATTTTTGATTGAGGAGTTTTGAAACACTCTTTCTGTATAACCTGCAATTGGACATTTGGAGTGCTAAGGAGCCTATCGTGGAAAAAGGAATATCTTCATATGAAAACTACAAAGAAGCATTCTGTGAAACTTCTTTCTGATCCGTGCATTCAACTAACTGAGTTGAACCTTACTTTTGATTCAGGAGTTTTGAAACACTCTTTCTGTACATGCTGCAAGTGGACATTTTGAGTGCTATACAGCCTATCGTGAAAAAGGAATATCTTCAAATTAAAACTACACGGAAGCATTCTGTGAAGCTTCTTTCTGATCTGTGCATTCTACTAACAGAGTTGAACATTACTTTTGATTGAGGAGTTTTGAAACACTCTTTCTTTATAAACTGCAATTTGCATTTGGAGCACTATGAGGCCTATCATGGAAAAAGAAATAACTTCAAATAAAAAGTACACACAAGCATTCTGTGAAACTTCTTTCTGATCTGTACATTCAACTAACTCGGTTGAACCTTACTTTTGATTGAGGAGTTTTGAAACACTCTTTCTGTATAAACTGCAAGTGGACATTTGGAGACGTATGTGGCATATCGTGGAAAAAGGATTATCTTCATATAAAAACTATGCAGAAGCATTCTGAGAAACTTTTTTCTGATCTGTGCATTCAACTAACAGAGTTGAACCTTACTTTTAAATGAGTAGTTTTGAAACACTCTTTCTGTATAAACTGCATTTGTACATTTGGAGCACTAAGAGACCTATCGTGGAAAAATGAATATCTTCAAATAAAAACTACACTGAAGCATTCTGTGAAACTTCTTTCTGATCTGTGCATTCAACTGAGTTGAACCTTACTTTTGATTCAGGAGTTTTGAAACTCTCTTTCTGTGTAAACTGCAATTTGACATTTGGAGCGCTAAGAGGCCTACCGTGGAAAAAGGAATATCTTCATGTAAAAACTACACAGAAGCATTCTGCGAAACTTCTTTCTGATCTGTGCATTCAACTAACAGAGTTGAACCTTACTTTTATTGAGGGGTTTTGAAACACTCTTTCGGTATATACTGCATTTGAATATTTGGAGCGATAAGAGGCCTATCGTGGAAAAAGGAATATCTTCAAATAAAAACTACACAGAAGCATTCTGTAAAACTTCTTTCTGATCTGTGCATTCAACTAACAGAGTTGAACCTTACTTTTGATTGAGGAGTTTTGAAACACTCTTTCTGTGTAAATTGCAAGTGGACATTTGGAGCGCAATGCAGCGTATCGTGGAAAAAGGAATATCTTCAATTAATAACTACACAGAATCATTCTGTGAAACTTCTTTCTGTTCTGTGCATTGAGCTAACAGAGTTGAACCTTACTTTTGATTGAGGAATTTTGAAACACTCTTTCTGTATAAACTGCAAGTGGACATTTGGAGTGCTTCACGGAGTATCTTGGAAAAAAGAATATCTTCAAATAAAAACTGCATAGAGGCAGTCTGTGAAACTTCTTTCTGATCTGTGTATTCAACTAACAGAGTTGAACCTTAGTTTTTATTGAGGAGTTTTGAAACACTCTTTCTGTATAAACTGCAAGTGGACATTTGGAGCGCTATGCTGCCTATCGTGGAAAAAAGAATATCTTCAAATAAAAACTACACAGAAGCATTCTGTGAAACTTCTTATTGATCTATGCATTCAACTAACAGAGTTGAACCTTAGTTTTGATCATGGAGTTTTGAAACACTCTTTGTTAATAAACTGCAGGTGGACATTTGGAGCTCTAAGATGCGTATCGTGGAAAAAGTAATATCTTGAAATAAAAACTACACGAAAGCATTCTGTGAAACTTCTTTCTGATCTGTGCATTCAACTAATAGAGTTGAACCTTACTTTTTATTGAGGAGTTTTGAAACACTCTTTCTGTATAAACTGGAAGGGGACATTTTTAGCGCTATGCGTCCTATCGTGGAAAAAGGAATATCTTCAAATTAAAACTACACAGAAGCATTCTGTGAAACTTCTTTCTGATCTGTGCATTCAACTGACTTGAGTTGAGCCTTACTTTTGATTGGGCAGTTTTGAAGCACTCTTTTTGTAGAATCTGCAAGTGGATATTTGGAGAACATACAGGACTATGGTGAAGAAAGTAATATCTTCCCCTAAAAACTAAACGGAAGCACTCTGTGAAACTTCTTTTTGATCTGTGCATTCAAATAACCGATTTTAACTTTATTTATGATTGACCAGTTTTGAAACACTCTGTTTGTAGAATCTGGTACTGGACATTTTGAGAACATTGAGCCCTACGGTAAGAAACGACATATCTTCCCCTGAAAACTACACGGAAGCATTCTATGAATGTTCTTTCTGAACTGTGCATTCAACTAATAGAGTTTAACCTTACTTTTGATTGAGAAGTTTTGAAACACTCTATTTGTAGAATCTGCAAGTGGGCATTTGGAGAACATTGAGGCCTACGTTGAAAAACGAAATATCAACTAAAAAACTCATGGCTTCATAAAATGCGTTAGGGAGGATTCCCTCTTTTTCTATCAATTGGAATAGTTTCAGAAGGAATGGTACCAGTTCCTCTTTGTACCTCTGGTAGAATTCAGCTGTGAATCCATCAGGTCCTGGACTCTTTTTCGTCAGTAAGCTATTGATTATTGCCACAATTTCAGAACCTGTTATTGGTCTATTCAGAGATTCAACTTCTTCCTGGTTTAGTCTTGGGAGGGTGTATTTGTTGAGGAATTTATCCATTTCTTCTAGATTTTCTAGTTTATTTGCATAGAGGTGTTTGTAGTATTCTCTGATGGTAGATTGTATTTCTGTGGGATCGGTGGTGATATCCCCTTTTTCATTTTTTATTGCATCTATTTGATTCTTCTCTCTTTTCTTCTTTATTAGTCTTGCTAGTGGTCTATCAATTTTGTTGATCTTTTCAAAAAACCAGCTCCTGGATTCATTAATTTTTTGAAGGGTTTTTTGTGTCTCTATTTCCTTCAGTTCTGCTCTGATTTTAGTTATTTCTAGCCTTCTGCTAGCTTTTGAATGTGTTTGCTCTTCCTTTTCTAGTTCTTTTAATTGTGATGTTAGGGTGTCAATTTTGGATCTTTCCTGCTTTCTCTTGTGGGCATTTAGTGCTATAAATTTCCCTCTACACACTGCTTTGAACGTTTCCCAGAGATTCTGGTATGTTGTGTCTTTGTTCTCGTTGGTTTCAAAGAACATCCTTATTTCTGCCTTCATTTCATTATGTACTCAATAGTCATTCAGGAGCAGGTTGTTCAGTTTCCATGTAGTTGAGCGGTTTTGAGTGAGTTTCTTAATCCTGAGTTCTAGTTTGATTGCACTGTGGTCTGAGAGACAGTTTGTTATAATTTCTGTTCTTTTCCATTTGCTGAGGAGAGCTTTACTTCCAACTATGTGGTCAATTTTGGAATAGGTGTGGTGTGGTGCTGAAGAAAATGTATATTCTGTTGATTTGGGGTGGAGAGTTCTGTAGATGTCTATTAGGTCCACTTTGTGGAGAGCTGAGTTCAACTCCTGGATATCCTTGTTAACTTTCTGTCTCATTGATCTGTCTAATGTTGACAGTGGCGTGTTAAAATCTCCCATTATTATTGTGTGGGAGTTTAAGTCCCTTTGTATGTCACTCAAGACTTGCTTTATGAATCTGGGTGCTCCTGTGTTGGGTGCATATATATTTAGGATAGTTAACTCTTCTTGTTGAATTGATCCCTTTACCATTATGTAATGGCCTTCTTTGTCTCTTTTGATCTTTGTTGGTTTAAAGTCTATTTTATCAGAGACTAGGATTGCAACTCCTGCCTTTTTTTGTTTTCCAGTTGCTTGATAAATCTTCCTCCATCCCTTTGTTTTGAGTCTTTGTGTGTCTCTGCACGTGAGATGGGTTTCCTGAATACAGCACACTGATGGGTCCTGACTCCTTATCCAGTTTGCCAGTCTGTGTCTTTTAATTGGAGCATTTACCCCATTTACATTTAACATTAATATTGCTATGTGTGAATCTGATCCTGTCATTATGATGTTAGTTGGTTATTTTGCCCGTTAGTTGCTGTAGTTTCTTCCTAGCCTTGACAGCCTTTACAATTTGGTGTGTTTTTGCAGTGGCTGGTACCGGTTGTTCCTTTCCATATTTAGTGCTTCCTTCATGAGCTCTTTTAGGGCAGGCCTGGTGGTGACAAAATCATTCAGCGTTTGCTTGTCTGTAAAGTATTTTATTCCTCCTTCACTTATGAAGCTTAGTTTGGCTGGATAGGAAATTCTAGGTTGAAAATTATTTTTTTTAAGAATGTTGAATATCAGTCCCCCACTCTCTTCTGGCTTGTAGAGTTTCTGCTGAGAGATCAGCTGTTAGTCTGATGGGCTTCCCTTTGTGGGTAACCCGACCTTTCTCTCTGGCTGCCCTTAACATTTTTTCCTTCATTTCAACTTTGGTGAATCTGACAATTATGTGTCTTTGAGTTGCTGTTCTCGAGGAGTATCTTTGTGGCGTTCTCTGTATTTCCTGAATCTGAATGTTGGCCTGCCTTGCTAGATTGGGAAAGTTCTCCTGGATAATATCTTGCAGAGTGTTTTCCAACTTGGTTCCATTCTCCGCATCATTTTCTGGTACACCAATCAGACGTATGTTTGGTCTTTTCACATAGTCCCAAAGTTCTTGGAGGCTTTGTTCATTTCTTTTTATTCTTATTTCTCTAAAATTCCCTTCTTGCTTCATTTCATTCATTTCATCTTCCATCAGTGATACCCTTTCTTCCAGTTGATCGCATCTGCTACTGAGGCTTCTGCAATCTTCGCATAGTTCTCGAAACCTGGCTTTCAGCTCCATCAGCTCCTTTAAGCCCTTCTCTCCATTTGTTATTCTAGTTATCCATTCTTCTAATTTTTTTTCAAAGTTTATAACTTCTTTGCTATTGTTTTGAATTTCCTCTCGTAGCTCAGAGTAGTTTGATCCTCTGAAGCCTTCTTCTCTCAACTCGTCAAAGTCATCCTCCATGCAGCTTTGTTCCATTGCTGGTGAGGAACTGCATTCCTTTGGAGGAGGAGAGGTGCTCTGCTTTTTAGAGTTTCCAGTTTTTCTGCTCTGTTTTTCCCCCATCTTTGTGGTTTTATCTGCTTTTTGTCTTTGATGATGGTGATGTACATATGGGTTTTTGGTGTGGATGTCCTTTCTGTTTGTTAGTTTTCCTTCTACCAGACAGGAACCTCAGCTGCAGGTCTGTTGGAGTTTACTAGAGGTCCACTCCAGACCCTGTTTGGCTGGGTGTCAGCAGCGGTGGCTGCAGAACGGCGGAATTTCGTGAGACCACAAATTCAGCTGTTTGATAGTTCCTCTGGAAGTTTTGTCTCAGAGGAGTACCCAGCTGAATGAGGTGTCAGTCTGCCCTGACTGAGGGGGTGCCTCCCACTTAGGCTGCTCAGGGGTGAGAGACCCACTTTAGGAGGCAGTCTGTCCGTTCTCAGATCTCCAGCTGCATGCTGGGAGAACCACTACTCTCTTCAAAGCTGTCAGTCAGACAGGGACATTTAAGTTTGTGAAGGTTCCTGCTGAGTTTTTGTTTGTCCATGCCCTGCCCCCAGAGGTGGAGCCTACAGAGGCAAGCAGGCCTCCTTGAGCTGTGGTGGGCTCCAACCAGTTCGAGTTTCCTGGCTGCTTTGTTTACCTAGGCAAGCCTGGGCAATGGCGGGGGCCCCTCCCCCAGCCTTGCTGCGGCCTTGCAGCTTGAGCTCAGACTGCTGTGTTAGCAATCAGTGAGACTCTGTGGGCATAGGACCCTCCGAGCCAGGTGTGGGACACAATCTCCTAGTGTGCCGTTTTACAGGCAAGTTGGAAAAGTGCAGTATTAGGATGGGACTGACCAGATATTCCAGGTGCTGTCTGTTTCCAGTTTCTTTGACTAGGAAAGGGAACTCACTGACCCCTTGTGCTTCCCAAGTGAGGCAATGCCTCACCCTGCTTCAGCTCGTGCAGGGTGCACTTCATCGACAGTCCTGCACCCACTGTCTGGCACTCCCTAGTGAGATGAAACCGGTACCTCAAACAGAAATGAAGAAATCACCGGTCTTCTGTGTCACTGGGGCTGGGAGCTAGAGACCGGAGCTGTTCCTATTCGGCCATCTTGGGTCCACTCTGAATCCTTACTTTTGATTGAGGAGTTTTGAAAAACTCTATTTGTAGAATCTGCAAGAGGACATTAGGAGCGCTTTGATGCCTATCGCGGAAAAAGGAATAACTGCAAATAAAAACAAAGCAGAAGAATTCTGCGAAACTTCTTTCTGATCTGTGCATTCAACTAACAGAGTTGAACCTTACTTTTGATGGAGGAGTTTTGAAACACTCTTTCTGTATAAACTGCAAGTGGAAATTTGGAGCGCTATGAGGCTTATCGTGGAAAAAGGAATATATTCCAATAAAAACTACACAGAAGCATTCTGTGAAACTTCTTTCTGATCTGAGCATTCAACTAACAGAGTTGAACTTTACTTTTGATTGAGGAGTTTTGAAACGCTCTTTCTGTATAAACTGCAAGTGGACATTTTGAGTGTTATGAGGCCTATCGTGGAAAAAGGAACATCGACAAATAAAAACTACACAGAAGCATTCTGTGAAACTTGTTTCTGAACTGTGCTTTCAACTAACAGAGTTGAACCTTACTTCTGATTGAGCAGTTTTGAAATACTCTGTAGAATCTGCAAGTGGACATTTGGAGTGCTAAGAGGCCTATCATTGAAAAAGGAATATCTTCAAATAAAAACTACACGGAAGTATTCTGTGAAACTCCTTTCAGATCTGTGCATTCAACTAACAGAGTTGAACCTTACTTTTGATTGAGGAGTTTTGAAACACTCTTTCTGTATAAACTGCAAGTGGACATTTGGAGCACTATGAGGCCTATCGTGGAAAAAGGAATATCTTCAAATAAAAACTACACAGAAGCATTCTGTGAAACTTCTTTCAGATCTGTGCATTCAACAAACAGAGTTGGATCTTACTTTTGATTGAGCAGTTTTGAAACACTCTATTTGTAGAATCTGCAAGTGGACATTTGGAGCGCTTTGAAGCCTATCATGGAAAAAGGAATATCTTCAAACCAAAACTACACAGAAGCATTCTGTGAAACTTCTTTCTGATCTATGCATTCAAATAACAGAGTTGAACCTTACTTTTGATTGAGGAGTTTTGAAACACTCTTTCTGTATAAACTACAACTGGACATTTTGAGCGCTTTGAGGCCTATCGTGGAAAAAGGAATATCTTCAAATAAAAACTACACAGAAGCATTCTGCGAAATTTCTTTCTGATCTGTGCATTCAACTGACAGAGTTGATCCTTACTTTTGATTGAGGAGTTTTGAAACACTCTTTCTGTATAAACTGCAAGTGGACATTTAGAGTGCTATGAGGCCTATCATGGAAAAAGGAATACCTTCAAGTAAAAACTACACAGAAGCATTCTGTGAAACTTGTTTCTGAACTGTGCATTCAACTAACAGAGTTGAACCTTTCTTTTGATTGAGCAGTTTTGAAACACTCTATTTGTAGAATCTGCAAGTGGACATTTGGAGCGCTTTGAGGCCTATCGTTGAAAAAGGAATATCTTCAAATAAAAACTACACAGAAGTATTTGGCTAAACTACTTTCTGATCTGTGCATTCAACTAACAGAGCTGAACCTTACTTTTGATTGAGGAGTTTTGAAATGCTCTTTCTGTATAAACTGCAAGTGGACATTTGGAGCGCAATGAGGCCTACAGTGGAAAAAGGAATATCTTCAAATAAAAACCACACAGAAGCATTCTGTGAAACTTCTTTCTGATCTGTGCATTCAACTAACAGAGTTGAACCTTACTTTTGATGGAGCAGTTTTGAAACACTCTATTTGGAGAATCTGCAAGTGGACATTTGGAGCGCTTTGAGGCCTATCGTGGAAAAAGGAATATCTTCAAACAAAAACTATACAGAAGCATTCTGTGAAACTTTTTTCTGATCTATGCATTCAACTAACAGAGTTGAACCTTACCTTTGATTGAGGAGTTTTGAAACACTCTTTCTGTATAAACTGCAAGTGGACATTTGGAGCACTATGAGGCCTATCGTGGAAAAAGGAATATCTTCAAATAAAAACTACACAGAAGCATTCTGTGAAACTTCTTTCTGATCTGTGCATTCAACAAACAGAGTTGAATCTTACTTTTGATTGAGCAGTTTTGAAACACTCTATTTGTAGAATCTGCAAGTCGACATTTGGAGCGCTTTGAAGCCTATCATGGAAAAAGGAATATCTTCAAACCAAAGCTACACAGAAGCATTCTGTGAAATTTCTTTCTGATCTATGCATTCAAATAACAGAGTTGAACCTTACTTTTGATTGAGGAGTTTTGAAACACTCTTTCTGTATAAACTACAACTGGACATTTCGAGCGCTTTGAGGCCTATTGTGGAAAAAGGAATATCTTCAAATAAAAACTACACAGAAGCATTCTGCGAAATTTCTTCCTGATCTGTGCATTCAACTAACAGAGTTGATCCTTACTTTTGATTGAGGAGTTTTGAAACACTCTTTCTGTATAAACTGCAAGTGGACTTTTGGAGCGCTATGAGGCCTATCGTGGAAAAAGGAATACCTTCAAATAAAAACTACACAGAAGCATTCTGTGAAACTTGTTTCTGAACTGTGCATTCAACTAACAGAGTTGAACCTTTCTTTTGATTGAGCAGTTTTGAAACACGCTATTTGTAGAATCTGCAAGTGGACATTTGGAGCGCTTTGAGGCCTATTGTTGAAAAAGGAATATCTTCAAATAAAAACTACACAGAAGTATTCTGCTAAACTACTTTCCGATCTGTGCATTCAACTAACAGAGTTGATCCTTACTTTTGATTGAGGAGTTTTGAAACGCTCTTTCTGTATAAACTGCAAGTGGATATTTGGAGCGCAATGAGGCCTATCGTGGAAAAAGGAATATCTTCAAATAAAAACCACACAGAAGCATTCTGTGAAACTTCTTTCTGATCTGTGCATTCAACTAACAGAGTTGAACCTTACTTTTGATGGAGCGGTTTTGAAACACTCTATTTGTAGAATCTGCCAGTGGACATTTGGAGCGCTTTGAGGCCTATGGTGGAAAAAGTAATATCTTCAAACAAAAACTACACAGAGGCATTCTGTGAAACCTTTTTCTGATCTGTGCATTCAACTAACAGTGTTGAAAATTTCTTTTGATTGAGCAGTTTTGAAACATTCTTTTTGCAGAATCTGCAAGTGGACATTTTGAGAATATTGAGGCCTACGGTGAAAAAAGAAGTATCTTCCCATAAAAACTACACAGAAGTATTCTGTGAAACGTCTTTCTGATCTGTGCATTCAACTAAAAGAGTTCAACCTTACTTTTGATTGAGCAGTTTTGAAACTCTCTTTATGTACAATCTTCAAGTGGACATTTGGAGAACATTGAAGCCTACAGTGAAAAACAAAATATCTACCTCTTAAAACAACATGGAAGCATTCTGTGAAACTTCTTTCTGATCTGTGCATTCAAATAACAGAGTTGAGCCTTACTTTTGATTGAGCAGTTTTGAAACACTCTATTTGTAGAATTTGTATGTGGATATTTGGAGAACATTGATGCCTATGGTGAAAGACGAAATATCTTCCCATAAAAACTACACAGAAGCGTTTTGTGAAACTTCTTTCTATTCTGTTCATTCATCTCACAAAGTAGAACCTTTCTTTTGACTGAGCAGTTTTGAAACACTCTTTTTGTAGAATCTGCAAGTGGATCTTTGGAGCCCTTTGAGGCCTATCATGGAAAAAGGTATATCTTGAAATAAAAACTACACAGAAGCATTCTGTGAAACTGCTTTCTGATCTGTTCATTTATCTCACTGAGTTGAACCTTTCTTTTCATTGAGCTGTTTTGAATCACTGTTTTTGTAGAATCTGCAAGGGGTTATTTGGAGAATATCGAGGCATATGGTGTAAAACGAAATATCTTCCCCTTTAAACTGCACAGAATCATTCTGTGAAACTACTTTACAATCTGTGCATTCATCTAACGGAGTAGACCCTTTGTTTTGATTGAGCAGTTTTGAAACACTCTTTTTGTGGAATCTGCAAGTGGACATTTGGAGATCTTTGAGGCATATGGTGAAAAACGAAATATCTGCAAGTAAAAACTACACAGAATACTTCTGTGAAATTTCTTTCAATTCTCTGCATTCATCTTACAGTGTTGAACCTTACTTTTGATTGAGCAGTTTTGAAACACTCTATTTGTAGGATCTGCAAGTGGACATTTGGAGAACATTGTGCCCTATCATGGAAAAAGTTATATCTTCCCATAAAAGCTACACAGAAGCATTCTGTGAAACTACTTTCTGATCTGTGCATTCGTCTCTCTGAATTGAACCTTTTTTTGATTGAGCTGTTCAGAAACACTCTTTTTGTAGCATCTGCAAGTGGACATTTGGAGCCCTTTGTGGCCTATCATGGAAAAATTTGTATCTTCAAATAAAAACTACAGAGAGGCATTCTGTGAAACTACTTTTTGATCTGTGAATTCTTCTCACTCAGTTGAACCTTTCTTTTGATTGAGCTGTTTTGAACCACTCTTTTTGTAGGATCTGCAAGGGAATATTTGGAGAATATTGAGGCATACGGTGTAAAACGAAATATCTTCCCTTTAAAACTACACAGAAGCATGCTGTGAAACTACTTTCTGATGTGTGCATTCATCTAACAGAGTAGACCATTACTTTTTATTGGGTCATTTTGATGCACTATTTTTGTAGAATCTGCAAGTGAACATTTGGAGATCTTTGAGGCCTATGGTGAAAAACAAAATATCTTCAAGTAAAAACTACACAGAATACTTCTGTGAAATTACTTTCTATTCTCTGCATTCATCTCACAGTGTTGAACCTTTCTTTTGATTGGGTAGTTTTGAAAAACTCTTTCTGTATAAACTGTAAGTGGACATTTGGAGCGCTTTGAGGCCTATTGTGGAAAAAGGAATATCTTCCAATAAAAACTAGAGAGAGTCATTCTGTGAAACTTCTTTCTGATCTGTGCATTCAACTAAAAGAGTTCAACCTTACTTTTTATTGTGCAGTTTTGAAACTGTCGTTTTGTAGAATATGCAAGTAGATATTTGGAGAACATTGAGGCCTATTGTGAAAAAAGAAATCTCTTCCCCTAAAAACTACACGGAAGCATTCTGTGAAACTTCATTCTGATCTGTGCATTCAACTAACAGAGTTTAACTTTAGCTTTGATTAAGCAGTTTTGAAACACTCTATTTGTACAATCTGCAAGTAGACATTTGGACAACATCGAGGCCTAGGGTGAAAGGAGAAATATTTACCATAAAAACTACACGGAAGCATTCTGTGAAACTTCTTTCTGATCTGTGCATTCAACTAACAGATTTGAACCTTACTATTGATTGAGCAGTTTTGAAACACTCTTTTTGTAGAATCTGCAAGTAGACATTTTGTGAATATTGAGGCCTATGGTTAAAAAAGAAATATCTTCCCATAAAAACTACACGGAAGCATTCTGTAAAACTTCTTTCTCACCTGTGCATTCAACTAACAGAGTTCAGCCTTACTTTTGATTGAGCAGTTTTGAAACTCTCTATTTGTAGAATCTGCAAGTGGACATTTGGAGAACATTGAGGCCTACGGTGAATGGTGAAATATCTTCCCGTAAAAAATACACAGAAGCTTTCTGTGAAACTCCTTTCTATTCTGTTCATTCATCTCACAAAGTAGAACCTTTCTTTTGACTGAGCAGTTTTGAAACACTCTTTTTGTAGAATCTGCAAGTGGACATTTGGAACCCTTTGAGGCCATCCATGGGAAAAGATATATCTTCAAATAAAAACTACACAGAAACATTCTGTGAAACTACTTTCTGATCTGTGCATTCATCTAACTGATTTGAACCTTTCTTTTGATTGAGCTCTTTTGAAACACTCTTTTTGTAGAATTTGCAAGGGGATATTTGGAGAATATTGAGGCATATGGTGTAAAACGAAATATCTTCCCCTTAAAACTACACAGAAGCCTTCTGTGAAACTACTTTCTGATCTGTGCATTCATCTAACAGAGTAGACCCCTTCTTTTGATTGAGCAGTTTTGAATCACTCTTTTTGTAGAATCTGCAAGTGGACATTTGGAGATCTTTGAGGCCTATGGTGAAAAACGAAATATCTTTAAGTAAAAACTACGCAGAATACTTCTGTGAAATTTCTTTCTGTTCTCTGCATTCATCTCACAGTGTTGAACCTTTCTTTTGATTGGGTAGTTTTAAAACAGTCTTTCTGTATAAACTGAAAGTGGACATTTGGAGCGCTTTGAGGCCTATTGTGTAAAAAGGAATATCTCAAATAAAAACTAGACAGAAATATCTGTGACACTTCTTTCTGTTATGCGCATTCACCTAACAGAGTTGAACCTTACTTTTGATTGAGCAGTTTTGAAACACTGTTTTTGTAAAATCTGCAAGTGGACATTTGGAGAACATTTAGGCCTATGGTGAAAAAAGAAATATCTTCCCCTAAAAACTACACAGAAGCATTCCATGAAACTTCTTTCTGATCTGTACTTTCAACTAACAGAGTTTAACCTTAGTTTTGATTGAGCAGTTTTGAAACACTGTGTTTGTAGAATCTGCAAGTGGATATTTGGAAAACATGGAGGCCTATGGTGAAAAACGAAATATCTTCCCCTAAAAACTACATGGAAGCATTCTGTGAATCTTCTTTCTGATCTGTGCATTCAACTAACGGATTTGAACCGTACTTTTGATTGGGCAGTTTTGAAACACTCTATTTGTAGAATCTGCAAGTGGACAATTGGAGAACTTTGTGGCCTATCATGGAAAAGGTATATCTTCCCATAAAAACTACACAGAAGCATTCTGTGAAACTACTTTCTGATCTGTGCATTCATCTCACTGAGTTGAACCTTTCTTTTGATGGAGCTGTTTTGAAACACTCTTTTTGTAGAATCTGCAAGGGGATATTTGGAGAATATTGAGGCATATGGTGTAAAACGAAATGTCTTTCCCTTAAAACTACACAGAAGCATTCTGTGAAACTACTTTCTGATCTGTGCATTCATCTAACAGAGTAGAAACTTTCTTTTGATTGGGCAGTTTTGAAACACTCTTTTTGTAGAATCTGCAAGTGGACATTTTGAGATATTTGAGGCCTATGGTGAAAAGCGAAATATCTTCAAGTAAAATCTACACAGAATACTTCTGTGAAATTTCTTTCTACTCTCTGCATTCATCTCACAGTGTTGAATCTTTCTTTTTATTGGGTAGTTTTGAAACACACTTTCTGTATATACTTCAAGTGGACATTTGGAGCACTTTGAGGCCTATCATGGAAAAAGGAATATCTTCAAATAAAAACTACACAGAAGCATTCTGTAAAACTTCTTTCTGATCTGTGCATTCAACTAACAGAGTTGAACCTTACTTTTGATTCATCAGTTTTGAAACACTCTTTTTGTAGAATCTGCAAGTGGACATTTGGAGAACATTGAGGCATATGGTGAAAAAAGAACTATCCTCCCGTAAAAACTACACTGATGCGGGGGTGGAGCCAAGATGGCCAAATAGGAACAGCTCCGATCTCCAGCTACCAGCCGGAGCGACACAGGAGATGGGTGATTTCTGCATTTCTGCTTGAGGTACCAGTTTCATCTCACTAAGGAGTGCCGAACAGTGGGTGCAGGACAATCGGTGAAGTGCACTGTGCGTGAGCTGAAGCAGGGCGAGGCATTGCCTCACTCGGGAAGCACAAGGGGTCAGGGAGTTTCCTTTCCTAGTCAAAGAAAGTTGTAACAGATGGCACCTGGAATTTCGGGTCAGTCTCACCCTGATACTGCACTTTTCCAGCGGGCCTGGAAAACGGCACATTAGGAGATTGTGTCCCACACCTGGGTTGGAGGGTCCTATGCCAAAGGAGTCTCACTGATTGCTAGCACAGCAGTCTGAGTTCAAGCTGCAAGGTGGCAGGGAGACTGGGGGAGGGGCGCCTGCCATTGCCCAGACTTGCTTAGGTAAACAAATCAGCCAGGAATCTCAAACTGGGTGGAGCCCAGCTCAAGGAGGCCTGGCTGCCTCTGTAGGCTCCACCTCTGGGGGCAGGGCACAGACAAACAAAAACTCAGCAGGAACCTCCACAGACTTAAATGTCCCTGTCTGACTGACAGCTTTGAAGAGAGTAGTGGTTCTCCCAGCATGCAGCTGGAGATATGAGAACTGACAGACTGCCTCCTAGAGTGGGTCCCTCACCCCTGGGCAGCCTAACTGGGAGGCACCCTCCCTGTAGGGACAGACGGACACCTCATTCAGCTGGGTACTACTCTGAGACAAAACTTCTAGAGGAACTATCAGACCGTTGAATTTGTGGTCTCACGAAAATCCGCTGTTCTGCAGCCACCGCTGCTGACACCCAGCCAAACAGGGTCTGGAGTGGACCTCTAGTAAACTCCAACAGACCTGCAGCTGAGGGTCCTGTCTGGTAGAAGGAAAGCTAACAAGCAGAAAGGACATCCACATCAAAAACCCATCTGTACATCACCATCATCAAAGACAAAAAGTAGATAAAACCACAAAGATGGGGAAAAAACAGAGCAGAAAAACTGGAAACTCTAAAATGCAGAGGACCTCTCCTCCTCCAAAGGAATGCAGTTCCTCACCAGCAACAGAACAAAGCTGCATGGAGGATGACTGTGATGAGTTGAGAGAAGAAGGCTTCAGATGATCAAACTACTCTGAGCTACAGGAGGAAATACAAAACAATAGCAAAGAAGTTAAAAACTTTGAAAAAAAGTTATAAGAATGGATAACTAGAATAACCAATGGAGAGAACAGCTTAAAGGAGCTGATGGAGATGAAAGCCAAGTTTCGAGAACTATGCGAAGATTGCAGAAGCCTCAGTAGCAGATGCGATCAACTGGAAGAAAGGGTATCACTGATGGAAGATGAAATGAATGAAATGAAGCAAGAAGGGAAGTTTAGAGAAAAAAGAATAAAAAGAAATGAACAAAGCCTCCAAGAAATTTGGGACTATGTGAAAAGACCAAACCTACGTCTGATTGGTGTACCTGAAAATGACGGGGAGAATGGAACCAAGTTGGAAAACACTCTGCAAGATATTATCCAGGAGAACTTCCCCAATCTAGCAAGGCAGGCCAACATTCAGATTCAGGAAATACAGAGAATGCCACAAAGATACTCCTCGAGAAGAGCAACTCCAAGACACATAATTGTCAGATTCACCAAAGTTGAAATGAAGGAAAAAATGTTAAGGGCAGCCAGAGAGAAAGGTCGGGTTACCCACAAAGGGAAGCCCATCAGACTAACAGCTGATCTCTCAGCAGAAACTCTACAAGCCAGAAGAGAGTGGGGGACCGATATTCACCATTCTTAAGAAAAGAATTTTCAACCCAGAATTTCCTATCCAGCCAAACTAAGCTTCATAAGTGAAGGAGGAATAAAATACTTTACAGACAAGCAAACGCTGAGTGATTTTGTCAACACCAGGCCTGCCCTAAAAGAGCTCCTGAAGGAAGCACTAAACATAGAAAGGAACAACCGGTACCAGCCACTGCAAAAACACACCAAATTGTAAAGACCATCGAGGCTAGGAAGAAACTGCATCAACTAACGAGCAAAATAACCAACTAACATCATAATGACAGGATCAGATTCACACATAACAATATTAACGTTAAATGTAAATGGGCTAAATGCTCCAATTAAAAGACAAGGACTGGCAGACTGGATAAGGATTCAGGACCCATCAATGTGCTGTATTCAGGAAACCCATCTCACGTGCAGAGACACACATAGACTCAAAATAAAGGGATGGAGGAAGATCTATCAAGCAAATGGAAAACAAAAAAAGGCAGGGGTTGCAATCCTAGTCTCTGATAAAATAGAATTTAAACCAACAAAGATCAAAAGAGACAAAGAAGGCCATTACATAATGGAAAAGAGATCAATTCAACAAGAAGAGCTAACTATCCTAAATATATATGCACCCAACACAGGAGCACCCAGATTCATAAAGGAAGTCTTGAGTGACCTACAAAGGGACTTAAACTCCCAGACAATAATAATGGGAGATTTTAACACGCCACTGTCAACATTAGACAGATCAATGAGACAGAAAGTTAACAAGGATATCCAGGAATTGAACTCAGCTCTCCACAAAGTGGACCTAATAGACATCTACAGAACTCTCCACCCCAAATCAACAGAATGTACATTTTTTTCAGCACCACACCACACCTATTCCAAAATTGACCACATAGTTGGAAGTAAAGCTGTCCTCAGCAAATGTAAAAGAACAGAAATTATAACAAACTGTCTCTCAGACCACAGTGCAATCAAACTAGAACTCAGGATTAAGAAACTCACTCAAAACCGCTCAACTACATGGAAACTGAACAACCTGCTCCTGAATGACTATTGGGTACATAATGAAATGAAGGCAGAAATAAAGATGTTCTTTGAAACCAACGAGAACAAAGACACAACATACCAGAATCTCTGGGACACGTTCAAAGCAGTGTGTAGAGGGAAATTTATAGCCCACAAGAGAAAGCAGGAAAGATCCAAAATTGACACCCTAACATCACAATTAAAAGAACTAGAAAAGCAAGAGCAAACACATTCAAAAGCTAGCAGAAGGCTAGAAATAACTAAAATCAGAGCAGAACTGAAGGAAATAGAGACACAAAAAACCCTTCAAAAAATTAATGAATCCAGGAGCTGGTTTTTGAAAAGATCAACAAAATTGATAGACCGCTAGCAAGACTAATAAAGAAGAAAAGAGAGAAGAATCAAATAGATGCAATAAAAAATGAAAAAGGGGATATCACCGCCGATCCCACAGAAATACAATCTACCATCAGAGAATACTACAAACACCTCTATGCAAATATACTAGAAAATCTAGAAGAAATGGAAAAATTCCACGACAAATACACCCTCCCAAGACTAAATCAGGAAGAAGTTGAATCTCTGAATAGACCAATAACAGGTTCTGAAATTGTGGCAATAATCAATAGCTTACCAACCAAAAAGAGTCCAGGACCTGATGGATTCACAGTTGAATTCTACCAGAGGTACAAAGAGGAACTGGTACCATTCCTTCTGAAACTATTCCAATTGATAGAAAAAGAGGGAATCCTCCCTAACACATTTTATGAAGTCAGCATCGTCCTGATACCAAAGCCTGGCAGAGACATAACCAAAAAAGAGAATTTCAGACCAATACCTTGATGAACATTGATGCAAAAATCCTCAATAAAATACTGGCAAACTGAATCCAGCAGCACATCGAAAAGCTTATCCAGCATAATCAAGGGGGCTTCATCCCTGGGATGCAAGGCTGGTTCAACATATGCAAATCAATAAATGTAATCCAGCATATAAACAGAACCAAAGACAAAAACCACATGATTATCTCAATAGATGCAGAAAAGGCCTTTGACAAAATTCAACAATGCTTCATGCTAAAAACTCTCAATAAATTAGGTATTGATGGGACATATCTCAAAATAATAGGAGCTATCTACGACAAACCCACAGCTAATATCATACTGAATGGGCAAAAGCTGGAAGCATTCCCTCTGAAAACTGGCACAAGATAGGGATGCCCTCTGTCACCGCTCCTATTCAACATAGTGCTGGAAGTTCTGGCCAGAGCAATCAGGCAGGAGAAGGAAATAAAGGGTATTCAATTAGGAAAAGAGGAAGTCAAACTGTCTCTGTTTGCAGATGACATGATTGTATATCTAGAAAAACCCATTGTCTCAGACCAAAATATCCTTAAGCTGATTAGCAACTTCAACAATCTCAGGATACAAAATCAATGTACAAAAATCACAAGCATTCTTGTACACCAATAACAGACAAACAGAGAGCAAAATCATGAGTGAACTCCCATTCACAATTGCTTCAAAGAGAATAAAATACCAAGGAATCCAACTTACAAGGGATGTGAAGGACCTCTTCAAGGAGAACTACAAACCACTGCTCAATGAAATAAAAGAGGATACAAACAAATGGAAGAACATTCCATGCTCATGGGTTGGAAGAATCAATATCGTGAAAATGGCCATACTGCCCAAGGTAATTTATAGATTCAATGCCATCCCCATCAAGCTACCAATGACTTTCTTCACAGAATTGGAAAAAACTACTTTAAAGTTCATATGGAACCAAAAAAGAGCCCGCATTGCCAAGTCAATCCTAAGCCAAAAGAACAAACTGGAGGCATCATGCTACCTGACTTCAAACTATACTACAAGGCTACAGTAACCAAAACAGCATGGTACTGGTACCACAACAGAGACATAGATCAATGGAACAGAACAGAGCCCTCATAAATGATGCCGCATATCTACAACTATCTGATCTTTGACAGACCTGACAAAAACAGGAAGTGGGGAAAGGAATCCCTATTTAATAAATGGTGCTGGGAAAACTGGCTAGCCATATGTACAAAGCTGAAACTGGATCCCTTCATTACACCTTATACAAAAATGAATTCAAGATGGATTAAAGACTTAAACGTTAGACCTAAAACCATTAAAATCCTACAAGAAAACCTAGGCAATACCATTCAGGACATAGGCGTGGGCAAGGACTTCATGTCTAAAACACCAAAAGCAATGGCAAAGAAAGCCAAAATTGACAAATGGGATCTAATAAAGCTAAAGAGCTTCTGCACGGCAAAATAAACTACCATCAGAGTGAACAGGAAACCTACAGAAAGGGAGAAAGTTTTTGCAACCTACTCATATGACAAAGAGCTAATATCCAGAATCTACAATGAACTCAACAAATTTACAAGAAAAAAACAGACAACCACATCAAAAAGTGGGCAAAGGACATGAACAGACACTTCTCCAAAGAAGACATTTATGCAGCCAAAAAATACATGAAGAAATGCTCATCATCACTGGCCATCAGAGAAATGCAAATCAAAACCACAGTGAGATACCATCTCACACCAGTTGGAATTGCCATCATTAAAAAAGCAGGAAACAACAGGTGCGGGAGAGGATGTGGAGAAATAGGAACACTTTTACACTGTTGGTGGGACAGTAAACTAGTTCAAACATTGTGGAAGTCAGTGTGGTGAATCCTCAGGGATCTTGAACTAGAAATACCATTTGACCCAGCCATCCCATTACTGGGTATTCACCCAAAGGACTATAAATCATGCTGCTATAAAGACATATGCACACATATGTTTATTGCAGCACTATTCACAATAGCAAAGAGTTGGAACCAACCCAAATGTCCAACAACGATAGACTGGATTAAGAAAATGTGGCTCATATACACCATGGAATATTATGCAGCCATAAAAAATGATGAGTTCGTGTCCTTTGTGGGGACATGGATGAAACTGGAAAACATCATTCTCAGTAAACTATCACAAGGACAAGAAACCAAACACCGCATGTTCTCACTCATAGGTAGGAATTGAACAATGAGAACACATGGACATAGGAAGGGGAACATCACACTCTGGGGACTGTTGTGGGGTGGGGGGAGGGGGGAGGAACAACATTATGATATATACCTAATGTTAAATGACGAGTTAATGGGTGCAGGGAATCAACATGGCACATGGATACATAGGTAACAAACCTGCACATTGTGCACATGTACCCTAAAACCTAAAGTATAATAAAATAAAAAAGAAAAAAAAGTATAAAATAATATTCCCTATAAAAAAAAAAACTACACAGAAGCATTCTGTGAAACTTCTTTCTGATCTGTACATTCAACTAACAGAGTTGAACATTACTTTTGATTCAGCAGATTTGAAACACTCTATTTGTAGAATCTGCAATTGGACATTTGGAGAACATTGAGGCCTATGGTGAAAAACGAAATATCTTCCCAAAAATACTACACAGAAGCATTCTGTGAAACTACTTTCTGATCTGTGCATTCAACTAACAGAGTTGAACATTACTTTTGCTTGAGCAGTTTTGAAACACTCTATTTGTAGAATCTGCAAGTGGACATTTGGAGAAAATTGAGGCCTATGGTGAAAAAAGAAATATCTTCCCCTAAAAACTTCACAGAAGCATTCTGTGAAACTTCTTACTGATCTGTGCATTGAACTAACAGAATTTAACCTTAGTTTTGTTTGAGCAGTTTTGAAACACTCTATTTCTAGAATCCGCAAGGGGACATTTGGAGAACATTGAGGCCTATGGTGAAAGACGAAATATCTTCCCCTAAAAACTACAGGGAAGCATTCTGTGAATCTACGTTCCGATCTGTGCATTCAGCTAAGAGAGTTTAACATTACTTTTGATTGAGCAGTTTGGAAACACTCTATTTGTAGAATCTGCAAGTGGAAATTTGGAGAACATTGAGGCCAATGTTGAAAAACGAAATATCTTCCCATAAACAATACACAGAAGCATTCTGTGACACTTCTTTCTATTCTGTTCATTCATCTCACAAAGTAGAACCTTTCTTTTGACTGAGCAGTTTTGAATCACTCCTTTGTAGAATCTGCAAGCTGGACATTTGGAGCCCTTTGAGGTCTATCATGGTAAAAGGCACATCTTCAAATAAAAACTACACAGAAGCATTCTGTGAAACTAGTTTCTGATCTGTGCATTCAACTAACAGAGTTGAACCTTACTTTTCATTGAGCAGATTTGAAACACTCTATTTGTAGAATCTACAAGTGGACATAGGGAGAATATTGAGGCCTTCGGTGAAAAATGAAATATCATCCCATAAAAGCTACACAGAAACATTCTGTAAAACTTCATTCAGATCTGGGCATTCAACTAACAGAGTTTAACCTTACTTTTGATAGAACAGTTTTGAAAAACTCTTTCTGCATAAACTGCAAGTGGACATTTGGAGCGCTTTGAGCCTATCGTGGAAAAACGAATATCTTCAAATAAAAACTACACAGAAGCATTGTGTGAAACTTCTTTAGGATCTGTGCATTCAACTAAGAGAGTTCAACTTTGCTTTTGATTGAGCAGTTTTGAATCGCTCTTTTTGTAGTATCTGCAAGTGGACATTTGGAGAATATTGAGGCCTATGGTGAAAAAAGTAATATCTTTCCCTAAAAACTACACGGAAGCATTCTGTGAAACTTCTTTCTGATCTGTGCATTCAACTAACAGAGTTTAACCTTAGTTTTGATTGAGTAGTTTTGAAACACTCTATTTGTAGAATCTGCAAGTGGACATTTGGAGAACATTGAGGCCTATGGTGAAAGACGAAATATCTTCCCATAAAAACTACACAGAAGCATTCTGTGAAACTAAATTCTGATCTGTGCATTCAACTAACAGAGTTTAACCTTAGTTTTGATTGAGCAGTTTTGAAACACTCTATTTGTAGAATCTGCAAGTGGAAATGTGGAGAATATTGAGGCCTATCCTAGAAAATGGAATATCTTAAAATTAATACTGCACGGAAGCATTCTGTGAATCTTCTTTCTGATCTGTGCATTCAAATAACACACTTGAACCTTACTTTTGATTAAGCAGTTTTGAAACACTCTTTCTGTATAAACTGCAAGTGGACATTTGGAGCGCTTTGAGGCCTATCGTGGAAAAAGGAATATCTGCAAATAAAAACTACACAGAAAAATTCTGTGAAACTTCTTTCTGATCTGTGCATTCAACTAACAGAGTTGAACCTTAGTTTTGATTGAGCAGTTTTGAAACACTCTAATTGTAGAATATGCAAGGGGACATATGGAGAACTTTGAAGCCTATGGTGAGAAACAAAATAACTTCCCCTAAAAACTACACGGAAGCATTCTGTGAATCTTCTTTCTGAACTGTGCATTCGACTAACAGAGTTGAACATTACTTTTGATTGGACAGTTTTGAAACACACTATTTTTACAATCTGCAAGTGGACATTTGGAGAATATTGAGGCCTATAGTGGAAAAAGATGTATCTTCACATAAAAAATACACAGAAGCATTCTGTGAAACTTCTTTCTGATCTGAGCATTCAACTAACAGAGTTTAACCTTACTTTTGATTGAGCAGATTTGAAATAATCTTTCTGTATAAACTGCAAGTGGACATTTGGCGTGCTGTGAGGCCTATCGTTGAAAAAGGAATTTCTTCAAATACAAATTCCACAGAAAAATTCTGTGAAACTCCTTTCTCATCTGTGCATTCCACTAACAGAGTTGAACCTTACTTTTGATTGAGCAGTTTTGAAACACTCTATTTGTAGAATATGCAAGGGGACATATGGAGAACATTGAGGCCTACGGTGAGAAACGAAATAAGTTTCCCTAAAAACTACACGGAAGCATTCTGTGAAACTTCGTTCTGATCTGTGCATTCAACTGAGGTAAAACTTACTTTTGATTGAGCAGTTTTGAAACACTCTTCTTGTAGAATATGAAAGTGGACATTTTGAGAACATTGCTGCCTATGGTGAATACAGAAATTTATTCCCCTAAAAACTTCACCGAAACATTCTGTGAAACTTCTTTCTGATCTATGCATTCAATGAGCAGAGTTTAACCTTACTTTTGATTTACCGGTTTTGTAACACTCTTTCTGTATAAACCGCAAGTGGACAATTGGAAAACATTGAGGCCTACGGTGAAAAATGAAATATCTTCCCCTAAAAATTACACGGAACCATTCTGTGAGTCTTCTTTCTGAACTGTTCATTCAACTAACAGAGTTGAACCTTACTTTTGATTGAGCAGTTTTGAAACACCCTATTTGTAGAATCTGCTAGTGGATATTTGGAGAACATTGAGGTCTATCATGGAAAAATTAATATCTTACCATAAAAACTACACAGAAATATTCTGTGAAACTTCTTTCTGATCTGTGCATTCAACTAACAGAGTTTAAAATTAGTTTTGATTGAGCAGTTTTGAAACACTCTATTTGTAGAATCTTCAAGTGTAAATGTGGAGAACATTGAGGCCTATGGTGAAAAACGAAATATCTTCCTCTAAAAACTACACAGAAGCATTCTGTGAAACTTCATTCTGATCTGTGCATTCAACTCAGTTGAAGCTTAATTTTGATTGCGCAGTTTTGAAACACTCTTTCTGTATAAACTGCAGGTGGAAGTTTGGAGCACTTTGAGGCCTATCCTGGAAAAAGGAATATCTTCAAATAGAAAATACACAGAAGCATTCTGTGAATCTTCTTTCTGATCTGTGCATTCAACTAAGAGAGTTGAACCTTACTTTTGATTGAGCAGTTTTGAAACACACTTTTTGTAATATCTGCAAGTGGACATTTGGAGAATATTGAGGCCTATGATGAAAAAAGAAATACCTTCCCCTAAAAACTACACAGAAGCTTTCTGTGAAACTACTTTCTGATCTTTGCATTCATCTAACGGAGTAGAAACTTTCTTTTGATTGAGCAGTTTTGAAACACTCTTTTTGTAGGATATGCAAGTGGATATTTTGGGATATATGATGCCTATGGTGAAAAATGGAATATCTTCTTGTAAAATCTACATAGAATACTTCTGTGAAATTTCTTTCCATTCTCTGCATTCATCTCACAGTGCTCAACCTTTCTATTGATTGGGTAGTTTTGAAACACTCTTTCTCTGTGTAAACTGGAAGTGGACATTTGGAGCGCTTTGAGGCCTATCTTGGGAAAAGGAATATCTTCAAATAAAAGCTACACAGAAGCATTCTGTGAAACTACTTTCTGGTCTGTGCATTCAACTAACAGAGTTGAACCTTACTTTTGATTGAGCAGTTTTGAAACACTCTATTTGTAGAATCTGCAAGTGGACATTTGGAGAACATTGAGGCCTACAGTGAAAAACGAAATATCTTCCCATAAAAACTACACAGAAGCATTCTGTGAAACGTCGTCCTAATCTGTTCATTCATCTCACAAAGCAGAACCTTTCTTTTGACTGAGCAGTTTTGAAACACTCTTTTTGTAGAATCTGCAAGTGGACATTTGGAGCGCTTTGAGGCCTATCGTGGAAAAAGGAATATCTTCAAATAAAAACTACACAGAAGGATTCTGTGAAACTTCTTTCTGATCTGTGCATTCAACTAACAGGGTTGAACCTTACTTTTGTTGGAGGAGTTTTGAAACACTCTATTTGTAGAATCTGCAAGTGGACATTTGGAGAACATTGAGGCCTCTGGCGAAAAACGAAATATCTTCCCCTATAAACTACACAGAAGCATTCTGTGAAACTTCTTTATGATCTGTGCATTCATCTAACAGAGTTGAACCTTACTTTAGATTGAGCAGTTTTGAAACACTCTATTTGTAGAAACTGCAAGTGGACATTTGGAGAACATTGAGGTCTACAGTGAAAAACGGAATATCTTCCCCCAAGAAACTACACGGAAGCATTCCGTGAATCTACTTTCTCATCTGTGCGTTCAACTAACAGAGTTTACCCTTACTTTTCATTGAGCAGTTTTGAAACACTCTATTTGTATAATCTGCAGGTGGACATTTTGAGAAAATTGAGGCCTATGGTGTAAAAGGAAATATCTTCCCATAAAAACTACACAGAAGCATTCTGTGAAACTACTTTCTATTCTGTTTATACATCTCACACAGTAGAACCTTTCTTTTGATGGAGCAGTTTTTAAACACTCTTTTTATAGAATCTGCAAGTGGACATTTGGAGTGCTTTGAGGCCTATCATGGAAAGAACTAGATCTTCATATAAAAAGTACCCAGAAGCACTCCGTGAAACTACTTTGAGATCTGTGCATTCATCTCACTGAGTTGAACTTTTCTTTTGATTGAGCTGTTTTGAAACACTCTTTTTGTAGAATCTGCAAGGGGAAATTTGGAGAACATTGAGGCCTATAGTGAAAAATGAAATATTCTAAAAACTACACGGAAGCATTCTGAAAAACTTGTTTCTGATCTGTGTATTCAACAAACAGAGTTAAACTTTACTTTTGATTCAGCAGTTTTGAAACACTCTATTTGTAGAATCTGCAGGTGGACATCTGGAGAACATTGAGGTCTACGGTGAAAAATGAAATATCTTCTCATAAAAATTACACTGAAGCATTCTGTGAAACTTCTCTCTATTCTATACATTCATCTCACGAAGTAGAACTATTCTTTTGACTGAGCAGTTTTGAAACACTCTTTTTGTAGAATCTGCAAGTGCACATTTGGAGCACATTTAGGCCTATCATGGAAAAAGGTATATCTTCAAATAAAAACTACACAGAAGCATTCCGTGAAACTACTTTGAGATCTGTGCATTCATCCCACTGAGTTGAATATTTCTTTCGGTTGAGCTGTTTTGAAACACTCTTTTTGTAGAATCTGCATGGGAATATTTGGAGAATATTGAGGTATACGGTGTTAAAAGAAATATCTTCCCCTTAAAACAACAGAGAAGCATTCTGTGAAACTACTTTCTGATCTGTGCATTCATCTAACAGAGTAGAACATTTCTTTTAATTGAGCAGTTTTGAAACACTCTTTTTGAAGAATCTGCAAGTGGACATTTGTAGAACATTGAGGCATATGGTGAAAAATGCAATAGGGTCAAGTAAAAACTATACAGAGTCCTTCTGTGAAATTTCTTTCTATTGTCTGCATTCATCTCACAATGTTGAACGTTTCTTTTGATTGGGTAATTTTGAAAAATTCTTTCTGTATAAACTGCAAGTGGACATTTGGAGCGCTTTGAGTCCTATGTGGAAAAAGAAATATCTTCAAATAAAAACTACACAGAAGCATTCTGCGAAACTTCTTTCTGATCTGTGGATGCAACTAACAGAGTTGAAACTAACTTTTGATTGAGCAGTTTTGAAACACACTTTTTGTAGATTATGCAAATGGACATTTGGAGAATATTGAGGCCTAGGGTGAAAAAAGAAATATCTTCCCATAAAAACTACATGGAAGCATTCTGTGAAACTACTTTTTCATGTGTGCATTCAACTAACAGAGTTTAACCTTAATATTGATTGAGCAGTTTTGAAACACTCTATTTGTAGAATCTACAAGTGGACATTTGGAGACCGTTGAGGCCTACGGTGAAAAGCGGAATATCTTCCCTCCCAATAACTACACGGAAGCCTTCTGTGAATCTTCTTTCTGAGATGTGCATTCAACTAACAGAGTTGACCCTTACTTTTGATTGAGAGGTTTTGAAACACACTATTTGTAGAATCTGCAAGTGCACATTTGGAGAACATTGAGGTCTATGGTGAAAAACGAAATATCTTCCCCTAAAAACTACACAAAAGCATTCTGTGAAACTTCTTTCTATTCTGTCTATGCATCTCCCACTGTAGAACCTTTCTTTTGACTGAGCAGTTTTTAAACACTCTTTTTGCAGAATCTGCAAGTGGACATTTGGAACGCTTTGAGGCCTATCACGGAAAGAGTTATGTCTTCAAATAAAAATTGCACAGAAGCATTCTGTGAAACTACTTTCTAATCTGTGCATTCATGACACTGAGTTCAACCTTTCTTTTGATTGAGCTGTTTTGGAACACTCTTTTTGTAGAATATGAAAGGGGATATTTGGAGAATATTGAGGCATACGGTGTAAAATGAATTATCTTCCCCTTAATACTACACAGAAGCATTCTGTGAAACTACTTTCTGATCAGTACATTCATCTAACAGAGTAGAACCTTTCTTTATATTGAGCAGTTTTGAAACACTGTTTTTGTAGGATCTGCAACTGGAGAATTGGAGATCTTTGAGGCCTAAGGTGAAAATCCAAATGTCTTCTAGTGAAAACTACACAAAATAATTCGGTGAAATTTCTTTCTATTCTCTACATTCATCTCACAGTGTTGAAACTTTCTTTTGATTGGGTAGTTTTGAAACAGTCTTTCTGTATAAACTGCAAGTGGACATTTGGAGCGCTTTGAGGTCTTTCGTGGAAAAAGTAATATCCTCAAATAAAAACTACACAGAAGCATTCTGTAAAACTTCTTTCTGATCTGTGCATTCAAATAACAGAGTTGAACCTTACTTTTGATTGAGCAGTTTGGAAACACTCTTTTTGTAGAATCTGCAAGTGTATATTTGGAGAACATTGTGGCCTACGGTGAAAAAAGAAATATCTTCCCATAAAAACTACACGGGAGCATTCTCTGAAACTTCTTTCTTATCTGTACATTCAACTAACAGTGTTTAGTTTACATTGAGCAGTTTTGAAACACTCAATTTGTAGAATATGCAAGCAGACATTTGGAGAACATTGAGGCCTACGGTGAAATACATAATATATTCCCAAAAAAAGTACACAGAAGCATTCTGTGAAATTTCTTTCTATTCTGTTCGTTCATCTCAGAAAGTAGAACCTTTCTTTTTACTGAGCAGTTTTAAAAAACTCTTTTAGTAGAATCTGCAAGTGGACATTTCTAGCTCTTCGAAGCCTATCGTCGAAAAAGTTATATCTTCAAATAAAAACTACACAGAAGCATTCTGTGAATCTACTTTCTCATCTGTGCATTCATCTCACTGAGTTGAACCTTTCTTTAGATTGAGGCCTTTTGAAACACACTTTTTGTAGAATGTGCAAGGGGATATTTGGAGAATATTGAGGTATACGGTGTAAAACGAAATTTCTTCACCTTTAAACTGCACAAAAGCATTCTGTGAAACTACTTTCTCATCTGTGCATTCATCTTACAGAGTACAACCTTTCTTTTGATTAAGCATTTTTGAAACACTCTTTTTGTGGAATCTGCAAGTGGACATTTGGAGATCTTTAAGGCCTATGATGAAAAACGCAATATCTTCAAGTAAAAACTACACGGAATACTTCTGTGAAATTTCTTTCTATTCTCTTCATTCATCTCACAGTGTTGAACCTTTCTTTTGATTGGGTAGTTTTGAAACACTCTTTCTGTATAAACTGCAAGTGAGTATTTGAAGCGCTTTGAGGCCTACCATGGAAAAAGGAATATCTTTAAATAAAAACTACACAGAAGCATTCTGTGAAACTTCCTTCTGATCTGTACATTCAACTAGCAGACTTTAATCTTAGTTTTGATTGAGCAGTTTTGAAACAATCCATTTGTAGAATCTGCAAGTGGACATTTGGAGAACATTGAGGCCTGCGGTGAAAAACGAAATATCTTCCCCTAAAAACTACACGGAAGCATTCAGTGAAACTTCTTTCTGATTTGTGCAATCAACTAAGAGAGTTGAATCTTTCTTTCAATTGAGCAGCTTTGAAACCCGCTATTTGTAGAATCTGCAAGTGGCAATTTCAGAACATTGAGGCCTACAGTGAAAAACGAAATATCTTCCCATAAAAACTACACAGAAGCATTCTGTGAAACTTCTTTCTATTCTCTTCATTCATCTCACAAAGTAGAACCTTTCTTTTGACTGAGCAGTTTTGAAACACTCTTTTGTAGAATATGCTGTTGGACATTTCGAGCGCTTTGAGGCCTAACGTGGAAAAATGTATATCTTCAAATAAAAACTACACAGAAGCATTCTCTGAAACTACTCTCTAATCTGTGCATACATCTCACTGAGCTGAACCTTTCTTTTGATTGAGCAGTTATGAAACACTCTTTTTGTAGAATCTGCAAGGGGACATTTGGAGAACAATGAGGCCTACAGTGAAAAACGAAATATCTTCCCCTAAAAACTAAACGGAAGCATTCTGTGAAACTTCTTTCTGATCTGTACATTCAACTAACAGAGTTGAACCTTACTTTTGATTGAGCAGTTTTGAAACACTCTATTTGTAGAATCTGCAAGTAGACATTTGGAGAATATTGAGGCCTATGGTGAAAAACAAAATATCTTCCCATAAAAACTACACAGAAGCATTCTGTGAAACAACTTTCTATTGTGTTCATTCATCTCACAAAGTAGAACCTTTGTTTTGACTGAGCAGTTTTGAAACACTCTTTTTGTAGAATCTGCAAGTGGACATTTGGAGCTCTTTGAGGCCTATCATGGATAAAGGTATATCTTCAAATGAAAACTACACAGAAGCATTCTGTGAAACTGCTTTCTGATCTGTGCATTCATCTCACTGAGTTGAACCTTTCTTTTGATTGAGCTGTTTTGAAACACTCTTTTTGTAGAATCTGCAAGTGGACATTTGCAGAACATTGAGGCCTACAGTGAAAAATGAAATATCTTCCCATAAAAACTACACAGAAGCATTCTGTGAAACTTCTTTCTATTCTGTTCATTCATCTCAGAAAGTATAACCTTTCTTTTGACTGAACAGTTTTGAAACACTCTTTTTGTAGAATATGCTGTTGGACATTTCGAGTGCTTTGAGGCCTATCGTGAAAAATGTCTATCTTCAAAAAAAAACTACACAGAAGCATTCTGTGAAACTACTCTCTGATATGTGCATTCATCTGACTGAGTTGAATCTTTCTTTTGATTGAGCAGTTTTGAAACACTCTTTTTGTAGAATCTGCAGGTGGACATTTGGAGAATATTAAGGCCTATGGTGAAAAAAGAAATATCTTCCCCTAAAAACTACACGGAAGCATTTTGTGAAACTTCTTTCTGATCTCTACATTCAACTATCAGAGTTTAACCTTTGTTTTAATTGAGCAGTTTTGAAACAATCCATTTGTAGAATCTGCAAGTGGACATTTGGAGAACATTGAGGCCTATGGAGAAAAACGAAATATCTTCCCCTAAAAACTACATGGAAGCATTCTGTGAAACTTCTTTCTGATTTGTGCATTCAACTAAGAGAGTTGAACCTTACTTTCGATTGAACAGCTGTGAAACGCTATTTGTAGAATCTGCAAGTGGCATTTGCAGAACATTGAGGCCTACAGTGAAAAACGAAATATCTTCCCATAAAAACTACACAGAAGCATTCTAAGAAAATTATTTCTATTCTGTTCATTCATCTCACAAAGTAGAACATTTCTTTTGACTAAGCAGTTTTGAAAAAGTCTTTTTGTAGAATATGCTGTTGGACGTTTTGAGCGCTTTGAGGCCTATCGTGGAAAAATATATATCTTCAATTAAAAACTACACAGAAGCATTCTGTGAAACTACTCTCTGACCTGTGCATTCATCTCACTAAGTTGAACCTTTCTTTTGACTGAGCAGTTATGAAACACTCTTTTGTAGAATCTGCAAGGGGACATTTGGAGAACATTGAGGCCTACGGTGAAAAACGAAATATCTTCCGCTAAAAACTACACGGAAGCATTGTGTGAAACTTCTTCCTGTTCTGTGCATTCAACTAGCAGAGTTGAACCTTAGTTTTGATTGAGCAGTTTTGAAACACTCTATTTGTAGAATCTGCAAGTCGACATTTGGAGAACATAGAGGCCTACGGTGAAAAATGAAATATCTTCCCATAAAAACTACACAGAAGCATTCTGTGAAATTTCTTTCTATTCTGTTCATTCAGCTCACAAAGTAAAATCTTTCTTTTGACTGAGCAGTTTTGAAACACTATTTTTGTAGAATCTGCAAGTTGACATTTGGAGTGCTTTGTGGTCTGTCTTGGCAAAAGGTATATCTTCAAATAAAAACTACACAGAAGCATTCTGTGAAGCTAATTTCTGATCTGTGCATTCATCTCACTGAATTCAACCTTTCTTTTGATTGAGGTGCTTTGAAACACCCTTTCTGTAGAATCTGCAAGGGTGTATTTGGGGAATATTGAGGCATATGGCGTAAAATGAAATATCTTCACCTTAACACCACACAGAAGCATTCTCTGAAACTACTTTCTGATCTGTGCATTCAACTAACAGAGTAGAACCTTTGTTTGGTTGAGCAGTTTTGAAACACTCTTTTTGTGGAATCTGCAATTGGACATTTGGAGAACATTGAGGACTATGGTGAAAAAAGAAATATCTTCCCATTAAAACTACACAGAAGCATTCTGTGAAACTTCTTTGTGAAATGTGCATTCCACTAACAGAGTTTAACCTTAGTTTTGATTGAGCATATTTGATAAACTCTAATTGTAGAATCTGCAAGGGGACATTTGGAGAATATTGAGGCCTATGGTGAAAAGCGAAATATCTTCCCCAAAAACTACATGGAAGCATTCTGTGAAACTTCTTTCTGATCGGTGCATTCAACTAATGCAGTTGAACCTTACTTTTGATTGAATAGTTTTGAAACACTCTTTTTGTAGAATCTGCAAGTGGACATTTGGAGAACATTGAGGCCTACGGTGAAAAACTAAATATCTTCCCTTAAAAACTACACAGTAGCATTCTGTGAAACTTCTTTCTATTCCGTTCATTAATCTCACAAAGTAGAACCTTTTTTTGACTGAGCAGTTTTGAAACACAATTTTTGTAGAATCTGCTAGTGGACATTTGGAGAATATTGAGGCCTATGGTGAAAAACGAAATATCTTCTCTTAAAAACTACACAGAAGCATTCTGTGAAACTTCTTTCTATTCTGTTCATTCATCTCACAAAGTGGAACCTTTCTTTGCCTGAGCAGTTTTGAAACACGCTTTTTGTAGAATCTGCAGTTGGACATTTGGAGATCTTTGAGGCCTATGGTGAAAAAGGAAATATCTTCAAGTAATAGCTAAACAGAATAATTCTGTGAAATTTCTTTCTATTCTCTGCATTCATCTCACAGTGTTGAACATTTCCTTGATTGTGTAGTTTTGAAACACTCTTTCTGTATAAACTGCAAGTGGACATTTGGAGTGCTTTGAGGCCTATCATAGAAAAAGGAATATCTTCAAATAAAAACTACACAGAAGCATTTTCTGAAACATCTTTCTGATCTGTGCATTCAACTAACAGAGTTGAAACTTACTTTTGATGGAGCAGTTTTTAAAAACTCTGTTTTTAGAATCTGCAAGTGAACATTTGGAGAACATTGAGGCTTATGGTGGAAAAAAAAAATATCTTCCCCTAAAAACTATACGGAAGCATTCTGTCAAACTTCTTTCAGATCTCTGCATTCAACTAACAGAGTTGAACGTCACTTTTGATATAGCAGTTTTGAAACACTCTTTCTGTATAAACTGCAAATGGACATTTGGAGAGTTTTCAGGCCTATCGTGGAAAGAGGAATATCTTCAAATAAAAACTACACAGAAGCATTCTGCGAAACTTCTTTCTGATCTGTGCATTCAACTAACAGAGTTCAACCTTAGTTTTGATTGACCAGTTTTGAAACACTCTAGTTGTAGTATCCGCAAGTAGGCATTTGGAGAACATTGAGGCCTATGGTGAACAAAGAAATATCTTCCCATAAAAACCACACGGAAACATTCTGTGAATCTTCTTTCTGATCTGTGCGTTCAACTAACAGAGTTGAACCTTACTTTTGATTGAGCAGTTTTGAAACACTCTGTTTGTAGAATCTGCAAGTAGATATTTGGAGAACATTGAGGCCTATCGTGGAAAAAGTAATATCTTCCCATAAAAACTACACAGAAGCATTCTGTGAAAACCCTTTCTGATCTGTGCATTCAACTAACAGAGTTTAACCTTAGTTTTGATTGAGCAGTTTTGAAACACTCTATTTGTAGAATCTGCAATTGGAAATGTGGAGAACATTGAGGCCTGTGGTGAAAAACGAAATATCTTCCCCTAAGAACTAGACGGAAGCATTTTGTGAAACTTCCTTCTGATCTGTGCATTCAAGTAACAGAGTTGAACCTTACTTTTGATTGAGCAGTTTTGAAACACTCTTTCTGTATAAACTGCGAGCGGATATTTGGAGCGCTTTGAGGCCTATCCTGGAAAAAGCAATATCTTCAAATACAAAGTACACAGAAGCATTCTGTGAAATTTCTTTCTGATCTGTGCGTTCAACTAACAGAGTTGAATCTTACTTTTGATTGAGCAGTTTTGAAACACTCTATTTCTAGAATCTGCATGTCGACATTTGGAGAACATTCAGGCCTATGGTGAAAAAAGAAATATCTTCCCCTAAAAACTACACGGAATCATTCTGTGAAACTTCTTTCTGGACTGTGCATTCAACTAACAGAGTTTAACCTTACTTTTGTTATGTCAGTTTTGAAACACTCTTTCTGTATAAACTGCAAGTGGACATTTGGAGCGCTTTGAGGCCTATCATGGAAAAAGAAATGTCTTCAAATAAAAACTAAACAGAAGCATTCTGTGAAACTTCTTTCTAATCTGTGCATTCAAGTAACAGAGTTGAACCTTACTTTTGATGGAGCAGTTTTAAAACACTCTTTCTGTATAAACTGCAAGTGGACATTTGGAGCGCTTTGATGCTTATCGTGGAAAAAGGAATATCTTCAAATAAAAACTACACAGAAACATTCTGTGAAACTTTTTTTAGATCTGTGCATTCAACTAACCGAGTTGAACCTTACCTTTGATTGAGCAGTTTTGAAACAATCTTTTTGTAGAATCTGCAGGTGGACATTTGGAGAATATTGACGTCTACAGTGATAAAAGAAATATCTGCACGTAAAAACTACACGGAAGCATTCTGTGAAACTTCTTTCTGATCTGCACATTCAGCTAACAGAGTTTAACCTTACTTTTCAATGAATAGTTTTGAAACACTCTTTCTGTATAAACTGCAAGTGGACATTTGGAGAACTTTGAAGCCTACGGTGTAAAACGAAATATCTTCCCCTAAAAACTGCACGGAAGCTTTCTGTGAAACATCTTTCTGATCCATGCATTCAATTAACGGAGTTGAACCTTACTTTTGATGGAGCAGCTCTGAAACAATCTATTTGGAGAATCTGCAAGTGGACATTTGGAGAAAATTGTGGCCTATGGTGAAAAAAAAGTATCTTCCCCTAAAAACTACACGGAGGCATTCCTTGAAATTTCTTTCTGATCTATGCATTCAACTAACAGAGTTGAAACTTACTTTTGATTGAGCAGTTTTGAAACACTCTTTCTGTATAAACTGCTAGTGGACATTTGGAGCGCTTTCAGGCCTATCGTTGAAAAAGGAATATCTTCAAATAAAAACTACACCGAAGCATTCTGTGAAACTTGTTTCTGATCTGTGCATTCATCTAACAGAGGTGAACCTTACTTTTGATTGAGCAGTTTTGAAACACTGTTTTTGTAGAATCTGCAATTGGACATTTAGAGAACATTGAGGCCTAGGGTGAAAAAAGAAATATCTTCCCATAGAAATTACACGGAAGCATTCTGTGAAACTTGTTTCTGATCTGTGCTTTCAACTAACAGAGTTTAACCTTACTTTTTATTGAGCGGTTTTGGAACACTGTTTATGTATAAACTGCAAGTAGACATTTGGAGCGCTTTGAGGGCTGTCGTGGAAAAAGGAATATCTTCAAATAAAAACTACACAGAAGCATTCTGTGAAACTACTTTCTGATCTGTGCATTCAACAATCAGATTTGAAACTTACTTAGGATTGAGCAGTTTTGAAACACTCCTTCTGTAGAAGCAGCAAGTGGATATTTGAAGAACATTGAGGCCTCGGGTGAAAAAAGAGGTATCTTCCCATAAAAACTACACTGAAGCAATCTGTGAAACTTCTTTCTGATCTATCTATTCAACTAACATAGTTTAACCTTACTTTTCATTGAGCAGTTTTGAAACACTCTTTCTGTATAAACTGCAACGGGACATTTGGAGTGCTTAGAGCCCTATCGTGTAAAAAGGAATATCTTCAAATAAAAACTAAACAGAAGCATTCTGTGAAACTTGTTTCTGATCTGTGCATTCATCTAACATAGTTGAACCTTATTTTTGATTGAGCACTTTTGCAGCACTCTTTTTGTAGAATCTGCAAGTGGACATTTGGAGAACATTTAAGCCTATGGTGAAAAAAGAAATATCTTACCCTAAAAACTACATGGAAACTTTCTGTGAAACTTCTTTCTTGTCTGTGCATTCAACTAACAGAGCTTAACCTTACTTTTTATTGAGCGGTTTTAAAACATTTTTTCTGTAAACTGCAAGTGGACATTTGCAGCGCTTTGGGGCCTGTCGTGGAAAAAGGAATATCTTCAAATAAAAACTACACAGAAGCATTCTGTGAAACTTCTTTCTGATCTGTGCATTCAACTAACAGAGTTGAACCTTACTTTTGACTGAGCAGTTTAGAAACACTCTATTTGTAGACTCTGCAAGGGGATATTTGGAGAATATTGAGGCATACGGTGTAAAAGGAAATATCTTCTCCTTAAAACTACACAGAAGCATTCTGTGAAACTACTTTCTGATCTGTGCATTCATCTTACAGAGTAGAACCTTTCTTTAGTGTGATCAGTTTTGAAACACTCTTTTTGTAGAATCTGCAAGTGGACATTTGGAGATCTTTGAGGCCTTTGGTGAAAAACGAAATATCTTCAAGTGAAAACTATACAGAATATTTCTGTAAAATTTCTTTCTATTCTCTGCGTTCATCTCACAGGGTTGAAACTTTCTTTTGATTGGGTAGTTTTGAAACACTCTTTCTGTATACACTTCAAGTGGACATTTGGAGCGCTTTGAGGCCTATCGTGGAAAAAGGAATATCTTCAAATAAAAACTACACAGAAGCATTCTGTGAAACTTATTTCTGATCTGTGCATTCAAGTAACAGATTTGAACATTACTTTCGATTGAGCAGTTTTGAAACACTCTTTTTGTTGAATCTACAAGTGGACATTTGGAGAATATTCAGGACTATGGTTAAAAAAGAAATATCTTCCCATAAAAACAAGGAAGCATTCTTTGAAACTTCTTTCTGACCTGTGCATTCAACCAGCAGAGCTTAACCTCAGTTTTGGTTGAGCAGTTTTGAAACACTCTATTTGCAGAATCTGCAAATGAACATTTCGAGAACACTGAGGCCTACAATGAAAAACGAAATATCTTCCCCTAAAAACTACACGGAAGCCTTCTGTGAAAATTCTTTCTGATCTGTGCATTCTACTAACAGAGTTGAACTATACTTTTATTGAGCAGTTTTGAAACACTCTAATTGTGGAATCTGCAAGTGGACATTTGGAGAACATAGACGCCAACAGTGAAAAATGAAATATCTTCCCATAAAAACTAGCCAGAAGCATTCTGTGAAACTTCTTTCCATTCTGTTCATTCATCTCACAAAGTGGAACCATTCTTTTGACTGACCAGTTTTGAAACGCTCTTTTTGTAGAATCTGCAAATGGACATTTGGGGCGTTTTGAGGCCTATCGTGGAAAAAGGAATATTTTCAAATAAAAACTACACAGAAGCATTCTGTGAAACTTCTTTCTGATCTGTGCATTCAACTAACAGAGTTGAACGTTACTTTTGATTGAGCAGTTTTGAAACACTCTTTTTGTATATCCTGCAAGTGGACATTTGGAGAACATTCAGGCCTATGGTAATAAAAGAAATACCTTCCCACAGAAACTACACGGAAGCATTCTGTTAAACTTCTTTCTGATCTCTGCATTCAACTAACAGAGATTAACCTTAGTTTTGATTGACCGGTTTTGAAACACTCTGTTTGTAGAATCCGCAAGGGGACATTTGGAGAACTTTGAGGCATATGGTGAAAAACTAAATATCTTCCAATTAATACTACATGGAAGCATTCTGTGAAACTTCTTTCTGTTCTGTGCATTCAACTAACAGAGTTGAACCTTACTTTTGATAGAATAGTATTGAGACACTCTATTTGTAGAATCTGCAAGTGGACATTTGGAGGACATTGAGGCCTACAGTGAAAAATGAAATATCTTCCCGTAAAAACTACACAGAAGCATTCTGTGAAACATCTTACTATTCTACTCATTCATCTCACAAAGTAGAGCCTTTCTTTTGACCCAGCAGTTTTGAGACACTCTTTTTGTAGAATCTGCCATTGGACATTTGGAGCGCTTTGAGGCCTATCGTGGAAAAAGGAATAACTTCAAATAAAAAATACACAGAAGCATTCTGTGAAACTAGTTTCTGATCTGTGCATTCATCAAACAGAGTAGAACCTTTCTTTTGATTGAGCAGTTTTGAAACACTCTTTCTGTATATACTGCCAGTGGACATTTGGAGCGCTTTGAGCCCAATCATGTAAAAAGGAATATCTTCAAATAAAAACTACACAGAAGCATTCTGTGAAACTTATTTCTGATCTGTGCATTCAACTAACAGAATTGAACTTTACTTTTGATTAAGTAGTTTTGAAACACTCTTTTTGTAGAATCTGCAAGTGAACATTTGGAGAACATTCAGGCCTAAGGTGAAAAAAGAAATATCTTCCCATAAAAACTACACGGAAGAATTCTGTGAAACTTCTTTCTGATCTGTGCATTCAACTAACAGAGTTTAACCTTAGTTTTGATTGAGCACTTTTGAAACACTCTATTTGTAGAATTTGCAAGTGGACATTTGGAGAACATTGCCATCTACAGTGAAAAACGCAATGTATTCCCCTAAAGACTACACGGAACGATTCTCTTATACTTCTTTCAGATCTGTGCATTGAATTAACAGAGTTGAACCTTACTTTTCATTGAGCAGTTTTGAAACACCATTTGTAGTATCTGCAAGTTGACATTTGGAGAACATAGAGGCCTACCATAAAAAATGAAATATCTTCCCATAAAAACTACACAGAATCATTCTTTGAAACTTCTTTCTATAATGTTAAATCATCTCACAAAGTAGAAACTTTCTTTTGACTGAGCAGTTTTGAAACATTGTTTTGTAGAGTCCGCAAGTGGACATTTGGAGATCTTTGAGGCCTATGGTGAAGAACGAAATATCTTCAAGTAAAAACTACACAGAATACTTCTGCGAAATTGCTTTCTATTTTCTGCATTCATCTCACAGTGTTGAACCTTACTTTTGATTGGGTAGTTTTGAAACACTCTTTCTGTATAAAGTGCCAGTGGAGATTTGGAGCGCTTTGAGGCCCGTCGTGGAAAAAGGAATATCTTCAAATAAAAACTACACAGAAGCATTCTGTGAAACTGCTTTCTGATCCGTGCTTTCATCTCATGGAGTTGAACCTTTTTTTGATTGAGCAGTTTTGAAACCCTCTTTTTGTAGAATCTGCATGGGGATATTTGGAGAATTTTGAGGCATACGGTGTAAAACGAAATATCTTCCCCTTAAAACTACACAGAAGCATTCTGTGAAACTACTTTCTGATCTGTGCATTCATCTAACAAAGTAGAAACTTTCTTTTAATTGAGCAGTTTTGAAACACTCTTTTTGTAGAATCTGGATGTGGACATTTGGAGATCTTTGAGGCCTATGGTGAAAAACGAAATATCTTCAAGTAAAAACTACACAGAATACTTCTGTGAAATTGCTTTCTATTCTCTGCATTCATCTCACAGTGTTGAACGTTTCTTTTGATCGGGTTGTTTTGAAACACTCTTTCTGTATAAACTGACAGTGGACATTTGGAGCGCTTTGAGGCCTATCGTGGAAAAAGGAATATCTTCAAATAAAAACTACACAGAAGAATTCTGTGAAACTTCTTTCTGATCTGTGCATTCAACTAACAGAGTTGAACCTTACTTTTGATTGTGTAGTTTTGAAACAGTCTTTTTGTAGAATCTGCAAGAGGACATTTGGAGAACATACAGGCCTATGGTGAAAAAAGAAACATCTTCCCATAAAAATTACACGGAACAGTTCTGTGAAACTTGTTTCTGATCTGTGCATTCATCTAACAAAGTAGAAACTTTCTTTTAATTGAGCAGTTTTGAAACACTCTATTTGTAGGATCTGCAAGTGGATATTTAGAGAACATTGTGGCCTACGGTGAAAAACGAAATATCTTCCACTAAAAACTGCATGGAAGCATTCTGTGAAACTTCTTTCTGATCTGTGTGTTCAACTAACAGAGTTGAACCTTACTTTTGATTGAGCAGTTTTGAAACACTCTTTTTGTAGAACGTGCATGTGGACACTTGTAGATCATTCAGGCCTATGGTAAAAAAAAGAGATATCTTCCCATAGAAACTACACGGAAGCATTCTGTGAAACTTCTTTCTGATCTGTGCATTCAACTAACAGAATTTAACCTTAGTTTTGATTGACCAGTTTTGAAACACTCTATTTGTAGAATCCGCAACGGGACATTTGGAGAACATTGAGGCATATGGTGAAAAACTAAATATCTTCCAATTAAAACTACATGGAAGCATTCTGTGAAACTTCTTTCTGATATGTGCATTCAACTAACAGAGTTGAACCTTACTTTTGATAGAGTAGTTTTGAGACACTCTATTTGTAGAATCTGCAAGTGGACATTTGGAGAACATAGAGGCCTACGGTGAAAAATGAAATATCTTCCCATAAAAACTACACAGAAGCATTCTGTGAAACTTCTTTCTATTCTGTTCATTCATCTCACAAGGTAAAACCTTTCTTTTGACTCAGGAGTTTTGAAACACTCTTTTTGTAGAATCTGCCACTGGACATTTGGAATGCTTTGGGGCCTATCGTGGAAAAAGGCATAACTTCAAATAAAAACTACACAGAAGCATTCCGTGAAACTAATTTCTGATCTGTGCATTCATCTAACAGAGTAGAACCTTTCTTTTGATTGAGCAGTTTTGAAACCCTCTTTTTGTAGAATCTGCATGGGGATATTTGGAGAATTTTGAGGTATACGGTGTAAAACGAAATATCTCCCCCTTTAAACTACACAGAAGCATTCTGTGAAACTACTTTCTGATCTGTGCATTCATCTAACAAAGTAGAAACTTTCTTTTAATTGAGCAGTTTTGAAACACTCTTTTTGTAGAATCTGGATGTGGACATTTGGAGATCTTTGAGGTCTATGGTGAAAAACGAAATATCTTCAAGCAAAAACTACACAGAATACTTCTGTGAAATTACTTTCTATTCTCTGCATTCATCTCACAGTGTTGAACTTTACTTTTGATTGGGTTGTTTTGAAACACTCTTTCTGTATAAACTGACAGTTGACATTTGGAGCGCTTTGAGGCCTATCGTGGAAAAAGGAATATCTTCAACTAAAAACTACACAGAAGCATTCCGTGAAACTTCTTTCTGATCTGTGCATTCAAATAACAGAGTTGAACCTTACTTTTGATTGTGTAGTTTTGAAACACTCTTTTTGTAGAATCTGCAAGAGGACATTTGGAGAACATACAGGCCTATGGTGAAAAAAGAAACATCTTCCCATAACAATTACACAGAACAGTTCTGTGAAACTTCTTTCTGATCTGTGCATTCAACTAACAGAGTTTAACCTTAGTTTTGATTGAGCAGTTTTGAAACACTCTATTTGTAGGATCTGCAAGTGGACATTTGGAGAACATTGAGGCCTATGGTGAAAAACGAAATATCTTCTCCTAAAAACTACATGGAAGCATTCTGTGAAACTTCTTTCTGATCTGTGTATTCAACTAACAGAGTTGAACCTTACTTTTGATTGAGCAGTTTTGAAACACTCTTTTTGTAGAACCTGCAAGTGGACATTTGGAGATCATTCAGGCCTATGGAAAAAAAAGAAATATCTTCCTATAGAAACAACACGGAAACATTCTCTTAAACTTCTTTCTGATCTGTGCATTCAACTAACAGAATTTAACCTTAGTTTTGATTGACCAGTTTTGAAACACTCTTTTTATAGAATTCGCAACTGGACATTTGGAGAACATTGAGCCATATGGTGAAAAACTAAATATCTTCCAATTAAAACTACATGGAAGCATTCTGTGAAACTTCTTTCTGATCTGTGCATTCATCTAACAGAGTAGAACCTTTCTTTTGATTGAGCAGTTTTGAAACACTTTTTCTGTATATACTGCCAGTGGACATTTGGAGCACCTTGAGCCCAATCGTGTAAAAAGGAATATCTTCAAATAAAAACTACACAGAAGCATTCTGTGAAACTTATTTCTGATCTGTGCATTCAACTAACAGAATTGAACTTTACTTTTGATTGCGTAGTTTTGAGGCACTCTTTTTGTAGAATCTGCAAGTGAACATTTGGAAAACATTCAGGCCAAAGGTGAAAAAAGAAATATTTTCCCATAAAAACTACACGGAAGCATTCTGTGAAACTTCTTTCTAATCTGTGCATTCAACTAACAGAGTTTAACCTTAGTTTTGATTGAGCACTTCTGAAACACTCTATTTGTAGAATCTGCAAGTGGACATTTGGAGGACATTGAGGCCTATGTTGAAAAATGAAATACCTTCCCCTAAAGACTACATGGAAGGATTCTGTTAAACTTCTTGCAGATCTGTGCATTCAATTAACAGAGTTGAACCTTACTTTTGATTGAGCAGTTTTGAAACACTGTATTTGTAGTATCTGCAAGTTGACATTTGGAGAACATATAAGCCTACGGTGAAAAATGAAATATCTCCCCATAAAAACTACACAGAAGCTTTCTTTGAAACTACTTTGTATACTGCTAATTCATCTCACAAAGCAGAAACTTTCTTTTGACTGAGCAGTTTTGAAACACCATTTTGTAGAATCCGCAAGTGGACATTTGGAGATCTTTGAGGCCTATGGTGAAGAACGAAATATCTTCAAGTAAAAACTACACAGAATACTTCTGTGAAATTGCTTTCTATTTTCTGCATTCATCCCACAGTGTTGAAACTTTCTTTTGATTGGGTAGTTTTTAAACACTCTTTCTGTATAAACTGCCAGTGGACATTTGGAGCGCTTTGAGGCCCATCGTGGAAAAAGGAATATCTTCAAATAAAAACTACACAGAAGCATTCTGTGAAACTGCTTTCTGATCTGTGCATTCAACTAACAGAATTGAACTTTACTTTTGATTGCGTAGTTTTGAGGCACTCTTTTTGTAGAATCTGCAAGTGAACATTTGGAAAACATTCAGGCCAAAGGTGAAAAAAGAAATATTTTCCCATAAAAACTACACGGAAGCATTCTGTGAAACTTCTTTCTAATCTGTGCATTCAACTAACAGAGTTTAACCTTAGTTTTGATTGAGCACTTCTGAAACACTCTATTTGTAGAATCTGCAAGTGGACATTTGGAGGACATTGAGGCCTATGTTGAAAAATGAAATACCTTCCCCTAAAGACTACACGGAAGGATTCTGTTAAACTTCTTGCAGATCTGTGCATTCAATTAACAGAGTTGAACCTTACTTTTGATTGAGCAGTTTTGAAACACTGTATTTGTAGTATCTGCAAGTTGACATTTGGAGAACATATAAGCCTACGGTGAAAAATGAAATATCTCCCCATAAAAACTACACAGAAGCTTTCTTTGAAACTTCTTTGTATACTGCTAATTCATCTCACAAAGTAGAAACTTTCTTTTGACTGAGCAGTTTTGAAACACCATTTTGTAGAATCCGCAAGTGGACATTTGGAGATCTTTGAGGCCTATGGTGAAGAACGAAATATCTTCAAGTAAAAACTACACAGAATAATTCTGTGAAATTGCTTTCTATTCTCTGCATTCATCTCACAGTGTTGAACCTTTCTTTTGATCGGGTTGTTTTGAAACACTCTTTCTGTGTAAACTGACAGTGGACACTTGGAGCGCTTTGAGGCCTATCATGGAAAAAGGAATATTTTCAAATAAAAACTACACAGAAGCATTCTGTGAAACTTCTTTCTGATCTGTGCATTCAACTAACAGAGTTTAACCTTAGTTTTGATTGAGCCCTTTTGAAACACTCTATTTGTAGAATCTGCAAGTGGACATTTGGAGAACATTGAGTCCTACGGTGAAAAATGAAATATCTTCCCCTAAAGACTACAGGGAAGGATTGTGTTAAACTTCTTTCAGATCTGTGCATTCAATTAAGAGAGTTGAACCTTACTTTTGATTGAGCAGTTTTGAAACACTCTTTTTGTGGAATCTGCAAGTTGACATTTTGAGCGCTTTGAGGCCTCTCCTAGAAAAAGGTATATCTTCAAATAAAAACTACACAGAAGCACTCTCTGAAACTTCTTTCTGATCTGTGCATTCAACTAACAGAGTTGAAACTTTCTTTTGGTTGAGCAATTTTGAAACACTCTTTTCGAAGAATCTGCAGGTGGATATTTGGAGATCATTGAGGCCAATGGTGAAAAACGAAATATCTTCAAGTAAAAACTACACAGAATACTTGTGTGAAATTTCTTTCTATTCTCTGCATTCATGTCACAGGGTTGAACCTTTCTTTTGATTGGGTAGTTTTGAAACACACTTTCTGTATAAACTGCCAGTGCACATTTGCAGCGCTTTGAGGCTTATCGTGGAAAAAGTAATATCTTCAAATAAAAACTACATAGAAGCATTCTGTGAAACTTATTTCTGATCTGTGCATTCAACTAACAGAGTTTAACCTTAGTTTTGATTCAGCAGTTTTGAAACACTCTATTTGTAAAATCTGCAGATGGACGTTTGGAGAACATTGAGGCCTATGGTGAAAAGGGAAATATCTTCCCCTAAAGACTATGCAGAATTATTCTGTGAAACTTCTTTCTGATTTGTGCATTCAACTAATAGAGTTGAACTTTACTTTTGATTGAGTAGTTTTGAAACACTGTATTTGTAGAATCTGAAAGTGGACATTTGGAAAACATAGAGGCCTACGGTGAAAAATGAAATATCTTCCCGTAAAAACTACACAGAAGCATTCTGTGAAACTTCATTCTGATATGTGTATTCAACTAATAGAGTTGAACCTTACTTTTGATTGAGAAGATTTGAAACACATTTTTTGTAGAAACTGCAAGTGGACATTTGGAGTACATTCAGGCCTATGTTGAAAAAAGAAATATCTTCCCATAAAAACTACATGGAAGCATTCTGTGAAAAGACTTTCTTATCTGTGCATTCAATGAACAGAGTTGAACCTTACTTTTGTTTGAGCAGTTTTGAAACCCTCTATTTGAGGAATCTCCAAGTGGGAAATTGGAGAACGTAGAGGCCTTCGGTGAAAAATGAATTATCTTCCCATAAAGGCTACAGAGAAGCATTCTGTGAAACTTCTTTCTATTCTGTTTATTCATCTCACAAAGTAGAACCTTTCTTTTGACAGAGCAGTTTTGAAACACTCTTTTTGTAGAATCTGCAAGTGGACATTTGGAGCCCTTTGATTCCTATCATGGAAAAAGTTATATCTTGAAATAAAAACTACACAGAAATATTCTGTGAAACTGCTTTCTGATCTGGGCATTCATCTGACTGAGTTGAACCTTTCTTTTGATTGAGCAGTTTTGCAACCCTCTTTTTGTAGAATCTGTAAGGGAATATTTGGAGAATATTGAGGCATACGGTGTAAAACGAAATATCTTCCCCTTAAAAGTACACAGAAGCATTCTGTGAAACTACTTTCTGATCTGTGCATTCAACTAAGAGAGTAGAACCTTTCTTTGATTGAGCATTTCTGAAACACTCTTTTCGTAGAATCTGCAATTGGACATTTAGAGATCCATGAGGTCTATGGTGAAAAACGAAATATCTTCAGGTAAAATCTACACAGAATTCTTCTGTGAAATTTCTTTCTATTCTCTGCATTCATCTCACAGTGTTGAACCTTTCTTTTGATAGAGTTGTTTTTGAAACACTTTTTCTGTATAAACTGCAAGTAGACATTTGGAGCACCTTGAGGCCTATCGTGGAAAAAGGAATATCTTCAAATAGAAACTACACGGAAGCATTCTGTGAAACTGCCTTCTGATCGGTGCATTCAACTAACAGAGTTGAACTTTACTTTTGATTGAGCAGTTTTGAATCACTCTTTTTGTAGAATCTGCAAGTGGACATTTGGAGAATATTCAGACCTATCGTGAAAAAAGAAATATCTTCCGATAAAAACTAAATGGAAGCATTCTGTGAAACTACTTTCTGATCTGTGCATTCAACTAACAGAGTTTAACCTTAGTTTTGATTAAGCAGTTTTGAAACACTCTTTTTGAAGAATCTGCAAGTGGACATTGGGAGATCTTTGAGGCCTATGGTGAAAAACGTAATATCTTCAATTAGAAACTACACATAATAATTCTGGGAAATTTATTTCTATTGTCTACATTCATCTCACATTGTTGAACCTTTCTTTTGATTGGGTAGTTTTGAAACACTCTTTCTGTATAAACTTCAAGTGGACATTTGGAACGCTTTGAGGTCTATCATGGAAAAAGGAATATCTTCAAGTAAAAACTACACAGAAGCATTCTGTGAAACTTCTTTCTAATCCGTGCATTCAACTAACAGAGTTGAACCTTTCTTTTGATTGAGAAGTTTTGATAAACTCTTTTTGTAGAATCTGCATGAGGACATTTGGAGAACATTCAGGCCTATGGAGAAGAAAGAAATATCTTCCCACAAAAACTACATGGAAGCATTATGTGAAAATTCTTTCTGATCCGTGCATTCAACTCACAGAGTTTAACCTCAGTTTAGATTGTGCAGTTTTGAAACACTCTATTTGTAGTATCTGCAAGTGGACATTTTGATAACGTAGAGGCCTATGGTGAAAAGTGAAATATCTTCCACTAAAGACTACACGGAAGTATTCTGTGAAACTTCTCTCAGATCTGTGCATTCAACTAATGGAGTTGAACCTTTTGATTCAGCAGTTTTGAAACACTCTATTTGAGGAATCTGCAAGTGGACATTTGGAGAACATAGAGGCCTACGGTGAAAAATGAAATATCTTCCCATAAAAACTACACAGAAGCATTCTGTGAAACTTCTTTCTATTCTGTTCATTCTCACAAAGTAGAACCTTTCTTTTGACTGAGCAGTTTTGAAACACTCTTTTTGTAGAATCTGCAAATGGACATTTTGAGCGCTTTGAGGCCTATCGTGGAAAAAGGTATATCTTCAAATAAAAACTACACAGAAGCATTCTGTGAAACTACTTTCCAATCTGTGCATTCATCTCACTGAGTTGAAACTTTCTTTTGATTGAGCAGTTTTGAAAACCTCCTTTTGTAGAATCTGCAAGGGGATATTTGGAGAATATTGAGGCATACGGTGTAAAACGAAATATCTTCCCCTTAAAACTACACAGAAGCATTCTGTGAAACTGCTTTTTGATCAGTGCATTCCTCTCACTGAGTTGAAACTTTCATTTGATTGAGCAGTTTTGAAACCCTCTTTTTGTAGAATCTGCAATGGGATATTTGGTGAATATAGGAGCATATGGTGTAAAACGAAATATCTTCCCCTTAAAACTACACAGAAGCATTCTGTGAAACTACTTTTGGATCTGTGCATTCATCTAACAGAGTAGAACCTTTCTTTTGATTGAGCAGGTTTGAAACACTCTTTTTGTAGAATCTGCAAGTGGACTCTGGAGATCTTTGAGTCCTATGGTGATAAACGAAATATCTTCAAGTAAAGACTACACAGAATACTTCTGTGAAATTTCTTTCTATTCTCTGCATTCATCTCACAGGGTTGAACCTTTCGATTGGATAGTGTTGAAACACTCTTTCTGTATACAGTGCAAGTTGACATTTGGAGCACTTTGAGGCCTATTGTGGGAAAAGGTATATCTTCAAATTAGAATTACACAGAAGCATTCTGTGAAACTTATTTCTGATCTGTGCATTCAACTAACAGAGTTGAACCCTACTTTTGATTGAGCGGTTTTGAAACACTTGTTTTGTAGACTCTGCAATTGGACATTTGGAGAACATTCAGGCCTATGGTGAAAAAAGAAATATCTTCCCATTTAACCTACACGTAAGCATTCTGTGAAACTTCTTTCTGATCTGTGCATTCAACTAACAGAGTTTAAACTTAGTTTTCATTGAGCAGCTTTGAAACACTCTATTTGCAGAATCTGCAAGTGGACATTTGGAGAACATTGAGGCCTATGGGAAAAACGAAATATCTTCCCCTAAAAACTACATGGAAGCATTCTGTGAAACTTCTTTCTGATCTGTGCATTCAACTAACAGAGTTGAACCTTTCTTCTGATTGAGTAGTTTTGAAACACTCTTTTTGTAGAATCTGCAAGTGGACACTTGGAGATCTTTGAGGCCTATGGTGAAAAACGAAATGTCTTCAAGTAAAAACTACACAGAATAGTTCTGTGAAATTTCCTTCTATTCTCTGCATTCATCTCACACTGTTGAACCTTTCTTTTGATTGGGTAGTTTTGAAACACTCCTTCTTTATAAACTGCAAGTGGACATTTGAAGCGCTTTGACGCCTATTGTGGAAAAAGTAATATCTTCAAATTAGAACTACACAGAAGAATTCTGTGAACCTTATTTCTGATCTGCACATTCAACTAACAGAGTAGAACGTTATTTTTGATTGAGCAGTTTTGAAACACTCTATTTGTAGAATCTGCAAGTGGGCATTTGGAGAACATTGAGGCCTATGGTGAAAAATGAAATATCTCCGTCTAAAGACTACATGGAAGCATTGTGTGAAACTTCTTTCTGATCTGTGCATTCAACTAACAGAGTTGCACCTTTCTTTTGATTGAGCAGTTTTGAAACACTCTATTAGAAGAATCTGCAAGTGTACATTTGGAGAACATAGAGGCCTTTGGTGAAAAATGTAATATCTTCCCATAGAAACTACACAGAAGCATTCTGTGAAACTTCTTTCTATTCTGTTCATTCATCTCACAAAGTAGAACCTTTCTTTTCACAGAGTAGTTTTGAAACACTCTTTTTGTAGAAACTGCTAGTGGACTTTTGGAGCGCTTTGAGGCCTATCGTGGAAAATGATATATCTTCAAATAAAAACTGCACAGAAGCATTCTGTGAAACTGCTTACTGATTTGTGCATTCATCTCACTGAGTTGAACCTTTCGTTTGATTGAGCAGTTTTGAAACCCACCTATCATAGAATCTGCAAGGAGATATTTGGGGAATATTGAGGCATACGGTGTAAAACAAAATATCTTCCCCTTAAAACTACACAGAAGCATTGTGTGAAACTACTTTCTGATCTGTGCATTCATCTAACAGAGTAGAACTTTTCTTTTGATTTAGCAGTTTTGAAACACTCTATTTTTAGAATCTGCAAGTGGACATTTGGAGAACATTGAGGCCTATGGTGAAAAGCAAAATATCTTCCCCTAAAGACTACACGGAAGTATTCTGGGAAACTACTTTCTGATATGTGCATTGAACTAGCAGAGTTGAACCTTACTTTTTATTGAGCAGTTTTGAAACACTCTATTTGTAGTATGTGCAAGTGGACATTTTCATATCATAGAGGCCTACGGTGAAAAATGAAATATCTTCCCGTAAAAACTACATGGAAGCATTCTGTGAAACTTCTTCCTGTTCTGTTCATTCATCTCACAAAGTAGAACCTTGCATTTGACTGAGCAGTTTTGAAACACACGTTTTGTAGAATCTGCAAGTGGACATTTGGAGTGCTTTGAGGCCTATCATGGAAAAAGCTATATCTTCAAATAAAAACTACACAGAAGCATTCTGTGAAACTGCTTTTTGATTATTGCATTCATCTCACTGAGTTGAACCTTTCATTTGATTGAGCAGTTTTGATACCCACTTTTTGTAGAGTCTGCAATGGGATATTTGGAGAATATAGAAGCATATGGTGTAAAACGAAATATCTTTCCCTTAAAACTACACAGAAGCATTCTGTGAATCTACTTTCTGATCTGTGCATTCATCTACCAGAGTAGAACCTTTCTTTTGATTGAGCAGTTTTGAAACACTCTTTTTGTTGAATCTGCAAGTGGACATTTGGAGATCTTTGAGTCCTATGGTGAAAAACGAAATATCTTCAAGTAAAGACTACACAGAATACTTCTGTGAAATTTCTTTCTATTCTCTGCATTCATCTCACAGTGTTGAACCTTTCTTTTGATTGGGTAGTGTGGAAAACTCTTTCTGTAAAAAGTGCAACTCGACATTTGGAGCGCTTTGAGGCCTATCGTGGAAAAAGGAATATCTTCAAATAAAAACTACACAGACGCATTCTGTGAAACTTCTTTCTGATCTGTGCATTCAACTAACAGAGTTGAACCTTACTTTTGATTGAGGAGTTCTGAAACACTCTTTCTGTAGAAACTGCAAGTGGACATTCGGAGCGCTAGGAGGCCTATAGTGGAAAAAGGAATATCTTCAAATAAAAACTACAAAGAGGCATTCTGTGAAACCTCATTCTGATCTGTGCATAAATCTAATAGAGTAGAACATTTCTTTTGATTGAGCAGTTTTGAAACACTCTTTTTGCAGAATCTGCAAGTGAACATTTGGAGATCTTTGAGGCCTCAGGTGAAAAATGAAATATCTTCCATTAACAACTACACAGAATACTTCTGTGAAATTTCTGTATATTCTCTGCATTCATCACATAGAGTTGAACCTTTATTTGATTGAGCAGTTTTGAAACACTCTTTCTGTATAATCTGAAAGTGGACATTTGGAGCGCTTTGAGGCCTATCGTGGAAAAAGGAATATCTTCAAATAAATACTACACACAAGTAATCTGTTAATCTTCTTTATGAACTGTGCACTCATCTCAGAGAGTGCAACCTTTCTTTTGATTGTGCCCCTTTGAAACAGGCTTTTCATAGAAACTGCAATTGGACATTTCTACAGCACTGAGGCCTAGGTTGGAAAAAGGAATATCTTCAAATAAAAACTACACAGAAGCATTCTGTGAAACCTCATTCTGATCTGAGCATAAATCTAACAGAGTAGAACCTTTCTTTTGAGTGAGCAGTTTTGAAACACTCTTTTTGTATAATATGCAAGGGGATATTTGGAGAATATTGAGGCATACGGTGTTAAACGAAATATCTTCCCTTAAAACTAAACAGAAGAATTCCGTGAAACTACTTTCTTATCTCTGCATTCATCTAACAGATTAGAACCTTTCTTTTGATTGAACAGTTTTGAAAAACTCTTTTTGAAGAATCTGCGAGTGGACACTTGGAGATCTTTGAGGCATATGGTGAAAAACGAGATATCTTCAATTAAAAATTACACAGAATACTTCTGTGAAATTTCTTTCTATCCTCTGCATTCAACTCACATTGTTGGACCTTTCTTCTGATTGGGTTATTTTGAAACACTCTTTCTATATAAACTGCTGGTGGACATTTGGAGCGCTTTAAGGCCAATCGTGGAAAAAGGAATATCTTCAAATAAAAACTACACAGAAGCATTCTGTGAAACTTCTTTCTTATCTGTGCATTCAACTAACAGAGTTGAACCTTACTTTTGATGTAGCAGTTTTGAAACACTCTTTTTGTAGAATCTGCAAGTGGACATTTGGAGAATATTGAGGCCCATGGAGAAAAAAGAAATATCTTCCCATAAAAACTACACGGAAGCATTCTCTGAATCTTCTTTCTGATCTTTGCATTCAACTAACAGAGTTTAACCTTAGTTTTTATTGAGCAGTTTTGAAACACTCTATTTGTAGAATCTGCACGTGGACATTGGGAGAACATTGAGGCCTACGGTGAAAAATGAAATCTCTTCCCCTAAAAACTACACGGAAGCATTCTGTGAAACTTCTTTCTGATCTATGAATTCAACTAACAGAGTTGAACTTTACTTTTGATTGAGCAGTTTTGAAACACTCTATTTGTAGAATCTGCAAGTGGACATTCGGAGAACATTGAGGCCTATGGTGAAAAACGAAATATCTTCCCATAAAAACTACACAGAAGCTTTCTGTGAAACTTCTTTGTTATCGGTGCATTAATCTAACAGAGTAGAACATTTATTTTGATTGAGCAGTTCTGAAACTCTCTTTTTGTAAAATCTGCAAGTGGACATTTGATGCGCTATGAGGACTGTCATTCAGGGGGATATTTGGAGCGCTATGAGGCCTATCGTGGAAAAAGGAATATCTTCTAATAAAAACTACACAGAAGCATTCTGTGAAACTTCTTTCTGATTTGTGTATTCATGTCACTGCGTTGAAATTTTCTTTTCATTGAGCTGTTTTGAAACACTCTTTTTGCAGAATCAGAAAGTGGATATTTGGAGAACATTAAGGCCTACGGTGTAAAACGAAATATCTTGCCACTAAAACTACGTAGTAGCATTCTGTGAAACTTCTTTCTGATCTGTGCTTTCATCTAACAGGGTAGAATATTTTTTTGATTGAGCAGTTTTGAAACTCTCTTTTTGTACAATCTGCAAGTGGACATTTGGAGCGCTATGAGGCCTATTGTGGAAAAAGGAAAATCTTCAAATAAAAACTACACAGAAGCATTCTGTGAAACTTCTTTCTGATCTGTGCATCTATATCACTGCGTTGAACCTTTCTTTTCATTGAGCTCTTTTGAAACACTCTTTTTGAAGAATCTGCAAGTGGATATTTGGAGAACATTGAGGCCTATGGTGTAAAACAAAATATCTTGCCATTAAAACTACGCAGACGCATTCTGTGAAACTTCTTTCTGATCTGTGCATTCATCTAACAGAGTAGAACATTTCATTTGATTGAGCACTTTTGAAACTCTCTTTTTGTAGAATCTGCAAGTGGACATTTGGAGCACTATGAGGTGTATTGTGGAGAAAAAATGTCTTCAAATAAAAACTACAAGGAAGCATCCAGTGAAAACTATTTCTGATCTGTGCTTCCATATCACTGCGATCAAAATTTCTTTTCATTGAGCTGTTTTGAAACACTCTTTTTATAGAACCTGCAAGTAGATATTTGGAGAACATTGAGGCCTATGGTGAAAAACGAAATATCTTGCCATTAAAACTATGCAGAAGCATTCTGTGAAACTTCTTTCTGATTTGTGCATTCATCTAACAGAGAAGAACATTTCTTTTCATTGAGCAGTTTTGAAACTCGCTTTTTGTATAATCTGCAAGGGGACATATGAAGCGCTATGAGGCCTATTGTGGAAAAAGGAGTATCTTCAAATAAAAACTAGACAGAAGCATTCTGTGAAACTTCTTTCTGATCTCTGCATTTATATCACTGCGTTGAACCTTTCTTTTCATTGAGCTGTTTTGAAACACTCTTTTTGTAGAATCTGCAAGTGGACATTTGGAGAACATTGAGGCCTACGGTGAAAAACGAAATATCTTGCCATTACAACTACATAGATGCATTCTGTGAAACTTCTTTCTGATATGTGCATTCATCTAACAGAGCAGAATATTTCTTTTGATTGAGCAGTTTTGAAACTCTCTTTTTGTAGAATCTGCAAGTGGACATTCGGAGCGCTAACAGGCCTATCGTGGAAAAAGGAATATCTTCAAATAAAAACTACACAGAAGCATTCTGTGAAACTTCTCTCTGATCTGTGCATTCATCTAACAGAGTAGAACATTCCTTTTGATTGAGCAGTTTTGAAAGTCTCTTTTTGTAGAATCTGCAAGTGGACATTTGGAGCCCTATGATGCCTACTGTGGAAAAAGGAATATCTTCAAATATAAACTACACAGAAGCATTCTGTGAAACTTGTCTCTGATCTGTGCGGCTATATCACTGCGTTGAACCTTTCTTTTCATTGAGCTGTTTTGAAACACTCCATTTGTAGAATCTGCAAGTGGATATTTGGAGAACATTGAGGCCTACGGTGAAAAATGAAATATCTTACTATTAAAACTACGCAGAAGCATTCTGTGAAACTACTTTCTGATCTGTGCATTCATCTAACAGAGTAGAACATTTCTTTTGATTGAGCAGCTTTGAAACTCTCTTTTTGTAGAATCTGCAAGTGTACATTTGGAGCACTTTGAGGCCTTTCATTGAAAAAGGAATATCTTCAAATAAAAACTACACAGAAGCATTCTGTGAAACTTATTTCTGATCTGTGCGTTCATCTAACAGAGTAGAACATTTCTTTTGATTGAGCAGTTCTGAAACTCTCTTTTTGTAAAATCTGCAAGTGGACATTTGAAGTGCTATGAGGCCTATCGTGCAGGGGGATATTTGGAGTGCTATGAGGCCTATCGTGGAAAAAGGAATATCTTCAAACAAAAACTACACAGAAGCATTCTGTGAAACTTCTTTCTGATCTGTGTATTCATATCACTGCATTGAACTTTTATTTTCATTGAGCTGTTTTGAAACACTCTTTTTGTGGAATCAGCAAGTGGATATATGGAGAATATTGAGGCCTACGGTGAAAAACAAAATATTTTGCCATTAAAACTACGCAGAAGCATTCTGTGAAACTTCTTTTGATTCTGTTCATTCATCTCACAGAGTAGAACCATTCTTTTGATTAAGTACTTTTGAAACACGCTTTTTGTAGAATCTGCAAGTGGACATTTAGAGTGCTTTGAGGCCCATCGTAGAAAAATGAATATCTTCAATTAAAAACAACATGGAAGCATTCTGTGAAACTTCTTTTTGATCTGTGCATTCATGTAACTGAGTACAACCTTTCTTTTGATTGGGCTGTTTTGAAACACTCTTTTTGTAGAATCTGCAAGTGGACATGTGGAGTGCATTGAGGCCTATGGTGAAAAACTAAATATCATAAAGCAAAAAGTACACAGAATACTTCTGTGAAAATTCTTTCTATTTTCTGCATTCACCTCACAGAGTTGAACCTTTCTTTTGATGGAGCAGTTTTGAAACACTCTTTTTGTAAAAACTGCAAGTGGACATTTGGAGGGCTTTGAGGCCTATCGTGGAAAATGTAATATCTTCAAATAAAAACTACACAGAAGTAATCTGTGAAACTTCTTAATGAACTGTGCATTCATCTCAGAGAGTGGAACATGTCTTTTCATTGTGCAGCTTTGAAACAGGCTTTTTATAGCATCTGAAATAGCACATTTAGAGAGCATTGATTCCTATGGTGAAAAAAGAAATATCGTACTATAAAAACTACACGGAAGCATTCTGTGAAACTTCTTTCAGATCTGTGTATTCATCTAACAGAGTTGAACCTAACTTTTGATTGAGCAGTTTTGAAACACTCTTTTTGTAGGATCTTCAAGTGGACATGTGGAGAATTTTGAGGCCTAGAGTGAAAAATGAAATATCTTCCCATAATAACTACACAGAAGCATTCTGTGAAACTTTTCTCTGTTCTGTGCATTCATCTGACAGAGATTAACATATATTCTTATAGACGACTTTTGAGAGACTGTTTTTGTAGAATTTTCAACTGGATATTTGGAGCGCTTTGTGGTCTATCGTGGAAAAAGGAATATCTTCAAATAACAACTACACAGAAGTATTCTGTGAAACTTCTTTCTGATCTGTGCATTCATCTAACAGAGTAGTACCTTTCTTTTGATTAAGCAGTTTTGAAACTCTCTTTTGGTAGAATCTGCAAGTGGACATTTGGAGAACACTGCGGCCTATAGTGAAAAATGAAATATCTTGCCATAAAAACTACACAGAAGCATTCCATGAAACTTTTCTTTGTTCTGTGCATTTATATCACAGAGATGAAGCTATGTTTTGTTGGAGCACTTTTGAAACACCCTTTTTGTAGAATCTGCAAGTGGACATTTGGAGCAATTTGAGGCCTGCGGTGAGAAACGAAATATCTTCTGACAAATACTACACAGAAGCATTATGTGAAACTACATTCTGATCTGTGAATTTATCTAAAAAGTTTGAACTGTTGTTTTGATTGAGCTGTTTTGAAACACCCTTTTTGTAGAATCTGCAGTTGCACATTTGGAGAACATTGAGGCCTACGGTGAAAAACTAAATATCTTCCCATAAAAACAACACAGAAGCATTCTGTGAAACTCCTTTCTATTATGCTCATTCATCTCACAGAGTGGAACCTTCCTTTTGATTGAGCAGTTTTGAAACACTCTTTTTGTAGAATGTCCAAGCAGACATTTGGAGCACTTTGAGGCCTATCGTGGAAAAAGGAATATCTTAAATAAAAACTACACAGAAGCAGTCTGTGAAACTTCTTTTGGATCTGTGCATTCATCTAACAGAGTTGAAGCTTTCTTTTGATTGTGCTCTTTTCAAACATGATTTTTGTAGAATCTGCAAGTGGCCATTTATAGAACATTGAGGTCTTCAGTGAAAAACGAAATATCTTCCCATAAAAACTACACAGAAACATTCTGTGAAACTTCTTTCTATTCTGTGCATTTATCTCACAGAGTAGAAACTTTCTTTTGATTGAGCAGTTTTGAAACACTGTTTTAGTAGAATCTGCAAGTCGACATTTTGAGAGCTTTGAGGCGTATGGTTAAAAACGAAATATCTTCAAGCAAAAACTACTCAGAATACTTCTGTGAAAATTCTTTCTATTCTCTGCATTCATCTCACAAAGTTGAACCTTTTTTTGATTGAGCAGTTTTGAAACACTCTTTTTGTAGAATCTGCAAGTGGACATTTGGAGCGCTTTGAGGCCTATCATGGAAAGAGAAATATCTTCAAATAAAAACTACACAGACGTAATCTGTGAAACTTCTATATGAACTGTGCATTCCTCTCAGAGAGTGGAACATTTCTTTTGATTGTGGATCTGTGAAACAGGCTTTTTGTAGCATCTGCAATTGGACACTTGGAAAACCTTGAGGCCTTTGGTGAAAAAACAAGTATCTTCCCATAGAAACTACACGGAAGCAATCTGTGAAACTTCTTTCAATCTGTGCCTTCATCTAACAGAGTTGAACCTTAGTTTTGATTGAGCAGTTTTGAAACACTCTTTTTGTAGAATCTTCAAGTGGACATTTGGAGCACTTTGAGGCCTATTGTGAGAAACGAAATATATTCAAATAAAAACTACACAGAAGCATTCTTAGAAACTTCATTCTGATCTGTGCATTCATCTAACAGATTTCAACTTTGTTTTGATTGAGGTGTTTTGAAACACTCTCTTTGTAGAATCTCCAATTGGAAATTTGGAGAACATTGAGACCTTCGGTGAGAAAAGAAATATCATCCCATTAAAATTACACAGAAGCATTCTGTGGAACTTTTTTCTATTCTGTTCATTCATCTCACAGAGTAGAATCTTTCTTTTGATTGAGCAGTTTTGAAACACTCTTTTTGTAGAATCTGCAAGTGGACATTTGCAGAACATTGAGGACTATAGTGAAAAACCATATATCTTCCAATAAAAACTACACAGAAGCATTCTGTGAAACTTTTCTCTGGTCTGTGCATTAATCTCACAGAGATGAAACTATCTTTTGATCAAGCAATTTTGAAGCACACTTTTTGTAGAATCTGCAATTGGACATTTGTAGCGTTTTGTGGCGTATCGTGGAAAAAGGAATATCTTCAAATAAAAACTACACAGAAGCATTCTATGAAACTTCTTTCTGATCTGTGCATTCATCTCACATCGTTGAACCTTTCTTTTGATTGAGCACTTTTGAAACACGCTGTTTGTAGAATCTGCAAGTGGACATTTGGAGAGCTTTGAGGCCTATGCTGAAAGACGAAATATCTTCAAGTAAACACTACACAGAATAATTCTGTGAAAATTCTTTCTATTCTCTGCATTCGTCTCACAGAGTAGAACTTTTATTTTGATTGAGCAGTTTTGAAACACTCTTTTTGTATAATCTGCAAGTGGACATTTGAGCACTTTGAGGCCTGTTGTGGAAAAAGGAATATCTTCAAATAAAAACTACACAAAAGTAATCTGTGAAACTTCTTTGTTTACTGTGCATTCATCTCAGAGAGTGGAACCTTTCTTTTGATTGTGCAGCTTTGAAACAGGCTTTTTGTAGAATCTGCAATTGGACACTTGGAGAGCATTGACGCTGATGGTGAAAAAAGAAATATCTTCCCATAAATACTACACAGAAGCATTCTGTGAAACTGCTTTCTGAAATTTGCATTCATCTGACAGGGGTGAACTTTTCTTTTTATTGAGCAGTATAGAAAACCTCTTTTTGTAGACTCTGCAAGTGGACATTGTGAGAACATTGAGGCCTGTTGAGAAAAACGAAATTATCTTCCCATAAAAACTACACAGAAGGATTCTGTGAAACTTTTCTTTTTTCTGTGCATTCATCTCACAGAGATGAACATATCTTTTGATGTAGCACTTTTGAAACACTCTTTTTGTAGAATCTGCAAGTGGACATTTGGAGCGCTTTGAGGCCTATCATGGAAAAAGGAATACCTTCAAATAAAAACTACACAGACTCATTCTGTGAAACTTGTTTCTCATTTGTGCATTCATCTAACAGAGTTGAATCTTTCTTTTGATTGAGAAGTTTTAAATAACTGTTTTTGTAGAATCTGCAAGTGGACTTTGGAGAACATTGAGGCCTACAGTGAAAAACGATATATCTTCCCATAAAAACTACACAGAAGCATTCTGTGAAATTTCTTACTATTCTATTCATTCATCTTACAGAGTACAACTTTCTTTTGATTGAGCAGTTTTGAAACACTCTTTTTGTAGAATCTGCAAGTTGACATTGAGAGAGCTTTTAGGCCTATCGTGGAAAAAGGAATATCTTCAAATAAAGACTACTCAGAAGCATTCTATGAAACTTCTTTCTGATCTGTGCATTCATCTAACACAGTTGAATCTTTATTTTGATTGAGATGTTTTGAAACACACTTGTTGTAGAATCTGCATGTGGACATTTGGAGAACATTGAGGCCTACAGTGAAAAGTGAAATATCTTCCCATAAAAACTACAGACAAGCATTCTGTGAAACTTCTTTCTATTCTGTTCATTCATCTCACAGAGTAGAACTTTCTTCTGACTGAGCAGTTTTGAAACACTCTTTTGTACAGTCTACAAGTGGACATTTGGATATCTTTGAGGCCTTTGGTGAAAAACAAAATATCTTCAAGTAAAAACTACACAGAATACTTCTGTGAAAATCCTTTCTATTCTCTGCATTCACCTAACAGAGCTGAAACTGTCTTTTGATTGAGCTGTTTTGAAACACTCTTTCTGTTTAAACTGCAAGTGTACATTTGGAGCACTTTGTGGCCTATCATGGAATAAGGCATATGTACAAGTAAAAACTACACAGAAGTAATCTCTGAAACTTGTATATGAACTGTGCATTCATCTCAGAGTGGAATCTTCCATTTGATTGTGCAGCTTTGAAACAGCCTTTTTGTAAAATCTGCAATTGGACATTTTGAGAGCCTTGAGGCATATAATGAAAAAAGAAATATCTTCCCATAAAAACTACATGGAAGCATTCTGTGAATCTTCTTTCTGATCTGTGCATTCATATATCAGAGTTGAACATTACATTTGATTGAGGAGTTTTGAAACACTCTTTTTGTAGAATCTGCATGTGGACATTTGGAGAACATTGAGGTCTCTATTGAAAAACGAAATATCTTCCCATAAAACTACAGAGAAGCATTCTGTGAAACTATTCTCTTTTCTGTGCACTCATCTGACAGAGATGAACCTATCTTTTGTTGGAAGACATTTGAAGCACTCTTTTTGTAGAATCTGCAAGTGGACCATTGGAGCACTTTGAGGAGTACTGCCAGAAACGAAATATCTTCAATTAAAAACTACACAGAAGCATTCTGTGAAACTTCATTCTGATCTGTGCATTCATCAAACATAGTTGAACCTTTCATTTGATTGAGCAGTTTGAAACACTCTTTTTGTAGAATCTGCAATTGGCCATTTGGAGAACATGGAGGCCTACGGTGAGAAACGAAATATCTTCCCATAAAAACTACACAGAATCATTTTGTGAAACTTCTTTGTACTCTGAATTCATCTAGCAGAGTAGAATTTTTCTTTTGATTGAGCAGTTTTGAAACACTCTTTTTGTAGAAGCTGCAAGTGGACATTTGGAGAACATTGAGGCCTATAGTGAAAAATGAAATATCTTCAAATAAAAACTATACAGAAGCATTCTGTCAGACTTTTCTGTGTTCTGTGCATTCATCTCACAGAGATGAACCCATCTTTGGGTGGAGCAATTCCGAAACACTCTTTTTGTAGAATCTGCAAGTGGACATTTGGAGAGCTTTGAGGCCTTTGGTGAGAAAAGAAATATCTGCAAATCAAAACTACACAGAAACATTTTGTGAAACTTCATTCTGATCTGTGCATTCATCTAACAGAGTTGAACTTTCTTTTGATTGAGCTGTTTTGAAACACTCCTTTTGTAGAATCTGGTAGTGGACATCTGGAGAATTTTGAGGCCTATATTGAAAAACGAAATATCTTCCAATAAAAACTACACAGAAGCATTCTGTGAAACTTTTTTCTATTCTGTTCATTCATCTCATAGTGTTGAACCTTTCTTTTGATAGAGCAGTATTGAAACACTTTTTTTTAAGAATCTGCAAGTGTACATTTGGAGCGCTTCGAGGACTATTGTGGAAAAAGGATTATCTTCAATAAAAACTACACAGAAGCATTCTGTGAAACTTCTTTCTGATCTGTGCATTCTTCTAACAGAGTTGAACCTTTGTTTTGATGGAGCTGTTTTGAAACATTTCTCTCGTAGAATCTGCAAGGGGACATCTGCAGAATTTTGAGGCCTATAGTGAAAAAAGAAATATCATCCCATAAAAACAACACAGAACCATTCTGTGAAACTTTTTTCTAATCTGTTCATTCATCTCATAGAGTAGACAGTTTCTTTTGACTTAGCAGTTTTGAAACACTCTTTTTGTAGAATCTCCAAGTGGACATTTGGAGTGCTTTGAGGCCTATCATGGAAAAAGGAATATTTTCAAATAAAAACTACACAGAAGCATTTTGTGAAACTTCTTTCTGATCTGTACAATCATGTTTCAGAGTTGAACCTTTCTTTTGATTGAGCTGTTTTGAAACACTCTTTTTGTAGAATCTGCAACTGGACATTTGGAGCACTTTCAGGCCTATAATGGAAAAAGGAATAACTTCAAATAAAAACTACACAGAAGCATCCTGTGAAACTACTTTATGATCCCTGCATTTATCTTACAGAGTGGAAACTTTCTTTTGATTGACCTGTTTTGAAACACACTTTTTGTAGAATCTGGAAGTGGACATCTGGAGAACATTGAGGCCTACGGTGAAAAACGAAATATCTTCCCATAAAAACTACACAGAAGCGTTCTGTGAAACTTCTTTCCATTCCGTGCATTCACCTCACAGAGTAGAACCTTTATTTTGATTGAGCATTTTGAAACACTCTTTTTGTAGAATCTGCAACTGGACATTTGGAGAGCTTTGAGGCCTATCGTGGAAAAAGGAATATCTTCAAATAAAAACTACACGGAAGCATCCTGTGAAACTTCTTTCTGATCTGTGCATTCATCTAACAGAGTTGAACCTTTCTTTTGATTGACCTGTTTTGTGAAACTCTTTTTGTAGAATCTGCAAGGGGACATTTGCAGAACATAGTGGCCTATGGTGAAAAAAGAAATCTCTTCCAATAAAAACTATACAGAAGCATTCTGTGTAACTACACTCTATTCTGTGCATTCATCTCACAGAGTAGAACTATTCTTTTGATTGAGCAGTTTTGAAACACTGTTTTTGTAGAATCTGCAAGTGGACATTTGGAGAGCTTTGAGGCCTATGCTGAAAAATGAAATATCTTAAAGTAAAAACTACACAGAAAACTGTTGTGAAACTTCGTTCTATTCTGTGCATGCATCTCACAGAATTGAAAATTTCTTCGGTTGAGCAGTTTTGAAATACACTTTTTGAAGAATCTGCAAGTGGACATTTGGAAAACATTGAGGCCTTCAGTGAAAAACGAAATACCTTCCCATAAAAATTACACAGAAGCATTCTGTGAAACTTCTTTCTAATCTGTGCACTCATCTCACAGATTGGAACCTTTCTTTTGATTGAGCGGTTTTGAAACACTTTTTGGAATCTGCAAGTGGATATTTGGAGAACATTGAGTCCTACGGTGAAAAACCTAACGTTTTCCAATGAAAACAACACAGAAGCATTCTGTGAAACTTCTTTTAGGTCTTTTGATTCACGTAACAGAGTTGAACGTTTCTTTTGATTGAGCTGTTTTGAAACACTCCTTTTGTAGAATCTGCAGGTGGATATTTGGAGAATATTGAGGCCTACATTGAAAAACCAAATATCGTCCCATAAAAACTACAAAGCAGCATTCTGTGAAACTTGTTTCTATTCTATGCATTCACCTCACGGATTAGAACCTTTCTTTTGATTGAGCAGTTTTGAAACACTCTTTTCTTAGAATCTTCAGGTGGATATTTGGAGCACTTTGAGTCCTATCGTGGAAAAACGAATATCTTCAAATAAAAACTGCACAGAAGCATTCTGTGAAATTACTTTCTGATCTTTGCATTCATCTTACACAGTGGAACCCTTCTTTGATTGATCTGTTTTGAAACACTCTTTTTGTAGAATTTGCAAGTGGACATTTGAGAGCTTTGAGGCCTATGGTGAATAACGAAATGTCTTCCCATGAAAACTACACAGAAGCATTCTGTGAAACTTCTTTCTATTCTGTGCATTCATCTCACAGTGTAGAAGCTTTCTTTTGATTGATCAGTTTGAAACACTCTTTTTGTAGAAATTGCAAGTGGACTTTCGAGAGCTTTGAGGCCTATGGTGAATAACGAAATATCTTACCATAAAAACTACACAGAAGCATTCAGGGAAACTTCCCTCTATTGTGTGCATTCATGTCACAGAGTTGAACCTTTCTTTTGATTGAGCAGTTTTGAAACACTCTTTTTGTAGAATCTGCAAGTTGACATTTGTGGCGCTTTGAGGCCTACTGTTGAAAAAGGAGTATCTTCAACTGAAAACTATACAGAAGCATTCTGTGAAACTTCTTTGTGATCTGTGCATTCATCCAGCAGAGTTGAATCTTTCTTTTGATTGATCTGTTTTGAAACACACTTTTTGTAGAATATGCCAGTGGACATTTGGAGAACATTGAGGACTATGGTGCAAAACGAAATATCTTCCCCTAAAAACTACACTGACGCATTCTGTGAAACTTGTTTCTATTCTGGGCATTCATCTCACAGAGTTGAACCTTTATTTAATTGAGCAATTTTGAAACACTCTTTTTGTAGTATCTGCAAGTGGACATTTGGAACGCTTGTGGCTTATCGTGGAAAAAGGAACATCTTCAAATAAAAACTACACAGAAGAATTCTGTGCAACTTCTTTTTCATCTGTGCATTCATCCAACAGAGTTGAACATTTCTTTTCATTGAGCAGTTTTGAAACACTCTTTTTGTTGAATCTGCAAGTGGATATTTGTAGAACTTAAAGGCCTATGGTGAAAAATGAAATATCTTCCCATAAAAACTCTACAGAAGCATTCTGTGAAAATTTTCTCTGTTCTGTGCATTCATCCAACAGAGTTGAAAGTTTCTTTTGATTGAGCTGTTTTGGAACACTCTTTTTGTAGAATCTGCAAGTGGACATTCTGAGCGCTTTGAGGACTATCGTGGAAAAAGGAATATCTTCAAATCAACACTACTCGGAAGCATCCTGTGAAACTTCTTTCCCATCTCTGCACTCATCTAACAGCGTTGAACCTTTGTTTTGATTGAGCTGTTTTGAAACACTATTTTTGTAGTATCTGGAAGTGGACATTTGAAGAACATTGAGGCCTACCATGAAAAACGAAATATCTACCCATAAAAACTACACAGAAGCATTCAGTGAAACTTGTTTCTATTCTGTGCATTCACCTCACAGTGTAGAAACTTTATTTTGATTGAGCAGTTTTGAAACACTCTTTTTGTAGAATCTGCAACTGGACATTTGGAGAGCTTTGAGGCCTATCGTGGAAAAAGGAATATCTTCAAATAAAAACTACACGGAAGCATCCTGTGAAACTTCTTTCTGATCTGTGCATTCATCTAACAGAGTTGAACCTTTCTTTTGATTGACCTGTTTTGTGAAACTCTTTTTGTAGAATCTGCAAGGGGACATTTGCAGAACATAGTGGCCTATGGTGAAAAAAGAAATCTCTTCCAATAAAAACTATACAGAAGCATTCTGTGTAACTACACTCTATTCTGTGCATTCATCTCACAGAGTAGAACTATTCTTTTGATTGAGCAGTTTTGAAACACTGTTTTTGTAGAATCTGCAAGTGGACATTTGGAGAGCTTTGAGGCCTATGCTGAAAAATGAAATATCTTAAAGTAAAAACTACACAGAAAACTGTTGTGAAACTTCGTTCTATTCTGTGCATGCATCTCACAGAATTGAAAATTTCTTCGGTTGAGCAGTTTTGAAATACACTTTTTGAAGAATCTGCAAGTGGACATTTGGAAAACATTGAGGCCTTCAGTGAAAAACGAAATACCTTCCCATAAAAATTACACAGAAGCATTCTGTGAAACTTCTTTCTAATCTGTGCACTCATCTCACAGATTGGAACCTTTCTTTTGATTGAGCGGTTTTGAAACACTTTTTGGAATCTGCAAGTGGATATTTGGAGAACATTGAGTCCTACGGTGAAAAACCTAACGTTTTCCAATGAAAACAACACAGAAGCATTCTGTGAAACTTCTTTTAGGTCTTTTGATTCACGTAACAGAGTTGAACGTTTCTTTTGATTGAGCTGTTTTGAAACACTCCTTTTGTAGAATCTGCAAGTGCACACTGTGAGAACATTGGGACTTACGGTGAGACACGAAATATCTTCCCATAAAAACTAAACAGAAGCATTTTGTGAAACATTTTCTAATCTGTAAATTCACCTAACAGAGCTTAAACTTTCTTTTAATTGCACAGTTTTGAAACACTGTTATTGTAGAATCTGCAAGTCAACATTTTGAGAACATTGTGGCCTGTGGTGAAGAGCAAAATATCTTCCATAAAAACTACACAGAAGCATTTTGTGAAAATTTTCTCTGTTCTGTGTTTTCATCTAACAGAGTTGAAACTTTGTTTTGATTGAGCTGTTTTGAAACACTCCTTTTGTAGAATCTGCAGGTGGATATTTGGAGAATATTGAGGCCTACATTGAAAAACCAAATATCGTCCCATAAAAACTACAAAGCAGCATTCTGTGAAACTTGTTTCTATTCTATGCATTCACCTCACGGATTAGAACCTTTCTTTTGATTGAGCAGTTTTGAAACACTCTTTTCTTAGAATCTTCAGGTGGATATTTGGAGCACTTTGAGTCCTATCGTGGAAAAACGAATATCTTCAAATAAAAACTGCACAGAAGCATTCTGTGAAATTACTTTCTGATCTTTGCATTCATCTTACACAGTGGAACCCTTCTTTGATTGATCTGTTTTGAAACACTCTTTTTGTAGAATTTGCAAGTGGACATTTGAGAGCTTTGAGGCCTATGGTGAATAACGAAATGTCTTCCCATTAAAACTACACAGAAGCATTCTGTGAAACTTCTTCCTATTCTGTGCATTCATCTCACAGTGTAGAAGCTTTCTTTTGATTGATCAGTTTGAAACACTCTTTTTGTAGAAATTGCAAGTGGACTTTCGAGAGCTTTGAGGCCTATGGTGAATAACGAAATATCTTACCATAAAAACTACACAGAAGCATTCAGGGAAACTTCCCTCTATTGTGTGCATTCATGTCACAGAGTTGAACCTTTCTTTTGATTGAGCAGTTTTGAAACACTCTTTTTGTAGAATCTGCAAGTTGACATTTGTGGCGCTTTGAGGCCTACTGTTGAAAAAGGAGTATCTTCAACTGAAAACTATACAGAAGCATTCTGTGAAACTTCTTTGTGATCTGTGCATTCATCCAGCAGAGTTGAATCTTTCTTTTGATTGATCTGTTTTGAAACACACTTTTTGTAGAATATGCCAGTGGACATTTGGAGAACATTGAGGACTATGGTGCAAAACGAAATATCTTCCCCTAAAAACTACACTGACGCATTCTGTGAAACTTGTTTCTATTCTGGGCATTCATCTCACAGAGTTGAACCTTTATTTAATTGAGCAATTTTGAAACACTCTTTTTGTAGTATCTGCAAGTGGACATTTGGAACGCTTGTGGCTTATCGTGGAAAAAGGAACATCTTCAAATAAAAACTACACAGAAGAATTCTGTGCAACTTCTTTTTCATCTGTGCATTCATCCAACAGAGTTGAACATTTCTTTTCATTGAGCAGTTTTGAAACACTCTTTTTGTTGAATCTGCAAGTGGATATTTGTAGAACTTAAAGGCCTATGGTGAAAAATGAAATATCTTCCCATAAAAACTCTACAGAAGCATTCTGTGAAAATTTTCTCTGTTCTGTGCATTCATCCAACAGAGTTGAAAGTTTCTTTTGATTGAGCTGTTTTGGAACACTCTTTTTGTAGAATCTGCAAGTGGACATTCTGAGCGCTTTGAGGACTATCGTGGAAAAAGGAATATCTTCAAATCAACACTACTCGGAAGCATCCTGTGAAACTTCTTTCCCATCTCTGCACTCATCTAACAGCGTTGAACCTTTGTTTTGATTGAGCTGTTTTGAAACACTATTTTTGTAGTATCTGGAAGTGGACATTTGAAGAACATTGAGGCCTACCATGAAAAACGAAATATCTACCCATAAAAACTACACAGAAGCATTCAGTGAAACTTGTTTCTATTCTGTGCATTCACCTCACAGTGTAGAAACTTTATTTTGATTGAGCAGTTTTGAAACACTTTTTTTGTAGAATCTGCAAGTGGATATTTGGAGCGCTTTGAGGCCCATCATGGAAAAAGGAATATCTTCAAATAAAAACTACACAGAAGCATACTGTGAAACTTCTTTCTGATCTATGCATTCATCTAACAGAGTTCAACATTTCTGTTGATTGAGCTGTTTTGTAACACTCTTTTTGTAGAATCTGCAAGTGGTCATTTGGAGAACATTGATGCCTATGGTGAAAAAGGAAATATCTTCCCATAAAACTACACAGAAGCCTTCTGTGAAAATTTCCTCTGTTCTCTGCATTCATCTAACAGAGTTGAAACTTTCTTCTGATTGAGCTGTTTTGGAACACTCTTTTTGTAGAATCTGCAGTTGGACATTTGCAGAACATTGAGGAATACAGTGAAAAAAAGAATTATCTTGTGATATAAACTACACAGAAGCATTCTGTGAAACTACTTCCTGTTCTGTGCATTCGTCTCACAGAGTAGAACTATTCTTTTGATTCGGCAGTTTTGAAACACCGTTTTTGTTGAATCTGCAAGGGTACATTTGGAGAGCTTTGATTCCTATTGTGAATAACGAAATATCTTCAAGTAAAAACTACACAGAAGCATTCTGTGAAACTACTTTCTGATGTGTGCATTCATATTATAGAGTGGAAACTTTCTTTTGATTGATCTGTTTTGAAACACACTTTTTGTAGTATCTGCAAGTGGACATTTTGAGAAGATTGTGGCCTACGGTGAAAAACGAAATATCTTGTCATAAAAACTACACAGAAGCATTCTGTGAAACTTCTTTCTATTCTGTGCATTCATCTCACAGAGTAGAACCTTTGTTTTGATTGAGCAGTTTGGAAACACTCTTTTTGTAGAATCTGCAAGTGGACATTTGTAGACCTTTGAGGCCTATCTAGGAAAAAGTAATATCTTCAAATAAAAACTACACAGAAGCATTCTGTGAAACTTCTTTCTGATCTGTGCATTCATCTAAAAGAGTTGAACATTTCTTTTGATTGATCTGTTTTGAAACACTTTTTCTTAGAATCTACAGGTGGACATTTGGAGAACTTTGAGGCCAACTGTGAAAAATGATATATCTTCCCATAAAAACTACACAGAAGCATTCTGGGAAACTTCTTTCTATTCTGTGCATTCATCTCACAGATCAGAAATTTTCTTTTGATTTAGCAGATTTGAGACACTCTATTTGTAGAATCTGCAAGTGGACATTTGGAGAACATTGAGGCCTATATTGAAAAACGAAATATCTTCCTATAAAAAATACACGGAAGAATTCTGTTAAACTCCTTTCTGATCTGTGCATTCATCTCACAGAGTTGAAACTTTCTTTTGAATGAGAAGTTTTGAAACACTCTTTTTGTAGAATCAGCAAGTGGACCATTGGAGAACATTGAGGTCTATGGTGAAAAAATATCTTCCCATAAAAACTGCACAGAAACATTCGGTGAAACCTTTATCTGTTCTGTGCATTCATCTAACAGAGTTGAACCTTTCTTTTGATTGAGCAGTTTTGAAACACGCTTTTTGTAGAATTTGCAAGTGGACATTTTGAGAACATTGAGACCTCTGGTGAAAAAAGAAATATCTTCAAGTAAAAACCACAGTGAAGCTTTCTGTGAAACTTTTCTCTCTTCTGTACATTCACCTAACAGGGTTGAAACTTTCTTTTGAATGAGCTCTTTTGAAACAGTCTTTTTGTAGAATCTGCAAGTGGACATTAGTAGAAAATTGACCCCTACAGTGAAAAACGAAATATTTTCCTAAAAAAACTACACAGAATCATTCTGTGAAACTTCCTTCTATTCTGTGCATTCATCTCACAGAATTGAACATTTCTTTTGATTGAGTAGTTTTGAAACACTCTTTTTGTAGTATCTGCAAGTGGACAGTTGGAGAACATGGAGGCCTATGGTGAAAAATGAAATATCTTAACATAAAAACTACACAGAAGGATTCTGTGAAACTACTTTCAGATCTGTGCATTCATCTAGCAGAGATGAACGTTTCTTTTGATTGAGCTGTTTTGAAACACTCTTTTTGTAGAATATGCAAGTGAACATTTGGAGAACAATGTGGCCAACGGGGAAAAACGAATTATCTTCCCATAAAAACTAAACAGAAGAATTCTGTGAAACTTCTTTCTATTCAGTGCATTCACCTAACAGAGTAGAACCCTTGTTTTGATTCAGCAGTTTTGAAACACTCTTTTTATAGTATCGGCATGTGGACATTTGGAGCGCTGGAGGCCTATTGTGGAAAAAGGAATATCATCAAATAAAAACTACACAGCAGCATTCTGTGAAACTTCTTTCTGATCTGAGCATTCATCTAACACAGTACAACTTTCATTTGATTGAGCTGTTTTGAAACACTTTCTGTAGAATCTGCAAGTGGACATTTGGAGAACATTGAGGCCTACGGTGTAAAACGAAATATCTTCCCATAAAAACTACACAGAAGCATTCTGTGAAACTTCTTTCTATTCTGTGCGTTCATCTCACAGAGTAGAACCTTTCTTTGGATTGAGCAGTTTTGAAACACTCTTTTTGTAGAGTTTGCAAGTGGACATTTGAGAGCTTTGAGGCCTATGGTGAATAACGAAATATCTTCCCATAAAAACTACACAGAAGCATTCAGGGAAACTTCCTTCTATTCTGTGCATTCATGTCACAGAGTTGAAACTTTCTTTTGATTGAGCAGTTTTGAAACACTCTTTTTGTAGAATCTGCAAGTGGACATTTTGGGTGCTTTGAGGCCTATTGTTGAAAAAGGAGTATCTTCAACTGAAAACTACACAGAAGCATTCTGTGAAACTTTTTTCTGATCTGTGCATTCATCCAGCAGAGTTGAATCTTTCTTTTGATTGATCTGTTTTGAAATACACTTTTTGTAGAATCTGCAAGTGGACATTTTGAGCACTTTGAGGACTATCGTGGAAAAAGGAATATCTTCAAATCAACACCACTCAGAAACATCCTGTGAAACTTCTTTCTCATCGCTGCATTCGTCTAACAGCGTTGAATCTTTGTTTTGATTGAGCAGTTTTGAAAAACTCTTTTTGTAGAATCTGCAAGTGGACATTTGGTGTGCTTTGATGCCTATTGTTGGGAAAAGAGTATCTTCAACTGAAAACTACACAAAAGCATTCTGTGAAACTTCTTTCTGATCTGTGCATTCATCCAACAGAGTTGAATCTTTCTTTTGATTGATCTGTTTTGAAACACTTTTTGTAGAATCTGCTAGTGGACATTTGGAGAACCTTGCAGCCTATGCTGAAAAATGAAATATCTTCCCCTAAAAACTACACAGAAGCATTCTGTGAAACTTCTTTCTATTCTGGGCATTCATCTCACAGAGTAGAACCTTTCTTTAATTGAGCAGTTTTGAAACACTCTTTTTGTAGAATCTGCAAATGGACATTTGGAACGCTTGAGGCTTATCGTGGAAAAAGGAACATCTTCAAATAAAAACTACACAGAAGCATTCTGTGCAACTTCTTTCTCATGTGTGCATTCATCCAACAGAGTTGAACATTTCTTTTGATTGTGCAGTTTTGAAACACTCTTTTTGTTGAATCTGCAAGTGGACATTTGGAGAACATTGAGGCCTATGGTGAAAAACGAAATATCTTCCCATAAAAACTCTACAGAAGCATTCTGTGAAAATTTTCTCTGTTCTGTGCATTCATCCAACAGAGTTGAAAGTTTCTTTTGATTGAGCTGTTTTGGAACACTCTTTTTGTAGAATCTGCAAGTGGACACTTTGAGCGCTTTGAGGACTGTCGTGCAAAAAGGAATATCTTCAAATCAACACTACTCGGAAGCATCCTGTGAAACTTATTTCTCATCTCTGCATTCATCTAACAGCATTGAACCTTTGTTTTGATAGAGCTGTTTTGAGACACTCTTTTTGTAGGATCTGCAAGTGGACATTTGGAAAAAATTGAGTCCTACGGTGAAAAATGAAATATCTTCCCATAAAAACTACACAGAGGCATTCAGTAAAACTTCTTCCTATTCTGTGCATTCACCTCACACAGTAGAAACTTTATTTTTATTGAGCAGTTTTGAAACACTTTTTTTTGTAGAATCTGCAAGTGGAAATCTGGAGCGCTTTTAGGCCTATCGTGGATAAAGGAAAATCTTCAAATAAAAACTACACACAAGCATACTGCGAAACTTCTTTCTGACCTATGCATTCATCTAACAAAGTTCAACATTTCTGTTGATTGAGCTGCTTTGTAACACTATTTTTGTAGAATCTGCAAGTGGCGATTTGTAGAACATTGAGGCCTATGTTGAAAAACGTAATATCTTCTCATAAAATCTACACAGAAGCATTCTGTGCAACTTCGTTCTGATCTGTGCATTCATCTAACAGAGTTGAAAGTTTTTTTTGATTGAGCTGTTGAAACACTGTTTTCGTAGAATCTGCAATTGGACATTTTGCGAACATTGAGGCCTATGGTGAAAAACAATATATCTTCCCATAAAAACTACACAGAAACATTCTGTGAAACTTCTTTCTAATCTGTATGTTCATCTAACAGAGTTTAAAGTTTCCTTTGATTGCACAGTTTTGAGACACTATTCTTGCAGTATCTGCAAGTGGATATTTGTAGAACATTGTTTCCTATGGTGAAAAAGGAAATATCTTCCCATAAAACTACACAGAAGCCTTCTGTGAAAATTTCCTCTGTTCTCTGCATTCATCTAAAAGAGTTGAAACTTTCTTCTGATTGAGCTGTTTTGGAACACTCTTTTTGTAGAGTCTGCAAGTGGACATTTTGAGCGCTATGAGGCCTATTGTGGAAAAAGGAATATCTTCAAATAAACACTACACAGAAGAATCCTGTGAAACTTCTTTGTGATCTCTGCATTCATCTAACAGCGTTGAAACTTTGTTCTGATTGTGCTGTTTTGAAAGACTCTTTTTGTAGGATCTGCAAGTGGACGTTTGGAGAACATTGAGGCCTTCCGTGCAAAACGAAATATCTTCCCATAAAAACTGCACAGAAGCATTCTGTGAAACTTCTTTCTATTCCATGCTTTCATCTCACAGAGTAGAAACTTTGTTTAGTTTGAGCAGTTTGAAACAATATTTTTGTAGAATCTGCAAGTGGACATTTTGAGCACTTTGAGGCCTATCGTGGAAAAAGTAATATCTTCAAATATAAACTATACAGAAGCATGCTGTGAAACTACTTTCTGGTCTGTGCATTCATCTAACAGAGTTCAACATTTCTCTGGATTGAGCTGTTTTGTCACACACTTTTTGTAGAATCTGTAAGTGTACATTTGCAGAACATTGAGGCCTATGGTGAAAAACGAAATATCTTCCCATGAAAACTACACAGAAGCATTCTGTGAAACATTTTTCTGTTCTGTACGTTCATCTCACAGAGTTGAAGTTTCTTTTGAATGAGCAGTTTTGAAACACTCTTTTTGTAGAATCTGAAAGTGGATGTTTGCAGAACATTGAGGTCTATGGTGAAAAACGAAATATCTTCCCATAAAAACTACACAGAAGAATTGTGTGAAACTCTAATCTTGCATTCATCTCACAGAGTTGAAGATTTCTTTTGATTGAGCAGTTTTGAAACACTCTCTTTGTGGAATCTGCAAGTGTACATTTGGAGAACATCGAGTCCTACGGTGAAAAACATAATATCTTTCCATAAAAGCAACACGGAAGCATTCTGTGAAACTTCTTTCAGATCTGTGCATTCATGTAACAGAGTTGAACCTTTCTTTGATTGAGCTGTTTTGAAACACTCTTTTGTAGAATCAGCAAGTGGACATTTCGAGAACATTGAGGCCAACGTTGAATAACATAATATCTTCCCATAAAAACTACACAGAAGCATTCTGTGAAACTTCTTTCTAATCTCTGCATTCATCTAACAGAATTTGAAATTTCTTTTGATTGCACACTATTGAAACACTCTTATTGTAGAATCTGCAATTGGACATTTTGAGAACATTGAGGCCGATGGTGAAAAACGAAATATCTTCCCATAAAAACTACACAAAAGCATTCTGTGAAACTTCTTCCTGGTCTGTGCATTCATCTAACAGATTTGAACCTTTCTTTTGATTGAGCTGTTTTGAAACACACTTTTTGTAGAATCTGCAAGTGGACATTTGGAGAACATTCAGGCCTAAAGTGAAAAACTAGCTATCTTCCCATAAAAACTACACTGAAGCATTCTGTGAAACTTTTCTCTGTTTTGTGCACTCATCTAACAGAGTTGAAACTTTCCTTTGAATGAGCTGCTTTGAAACACTCTTTTTGTAGAATCTGCGAGAGGACATTTTGAGAACATTGAGGCCAATGGTGAGAAATGAAGTATCTTCCCATAAAAACTACACAGAAGCATTCTTTGAAAGTTCTTTCTATTCTGTGCATTCATCTCACAGAATATAACCTTTCTTTTGATTGAGGAGTTTTGGAACACTCTTTTTCTAGAATCTGCAAGTGGACATTTGGAGTGCTATGAGGCCTATCATGGAAAAAAGAATATCTTCAAATAAAAACTACACAGAAGCATTCTGTGAAACTTCTTTCTGGTCTATGCATTCAACTAACAGAGTTGAACCTTACTTTTGATTGAGCAGTTTTGAAACACTCTTGCTGTATAAACTGCAAGTGGACATTTGGAGCGCTTTGAGGCCTATCATGGAAAAAGGAATATCTTCAAATAAAAACTACACAGAAGCACTCTGTGAAACTTCTTTCTGGTCTTTGCATTCATCTAACAGAGTTGAACATTTATTTTGTTCGGTCTGTTTGGAAACACTCTTTTTGAAGTATCTGCAGTTGGACATTTGGATAACATTTAGGCCTATAGTGAAAAACGAAATATCTTCCCATAAAAACTACACAGAAGGATTCTGTGAAACTTTTCTCTGTTCTGTGCATTCATTTTACAGAGTTGAAACTTTCTTGTGATTATGCTGTTTTGAAAATCTCTTTTTGTAGAATCTGCAAATGGACATTTGGAGAACATTGAGGCCTATGGAGAAGAACAAAATATCTTCCCATAAAAACTACACAAAAGCATTCTGTGAGACTTCTTTCTATTCAGTGCATTTATCTCACAGAGTTTAAACTTTGTTTTGATTGAGCAGTTTTGAACCACTCTTTTTGTAAAATCTGCAAGTGGACATTTGTAGAGCATTGCGGCCTTTGGTGAAAAACGAAATATCTTCAAGTAAAAACTACACAGAAGCATTCTGTGAAACTTCTTTCAGATCTGTGCATTCATCTAACAGAGTTGAAGCTTTCTTTTGATTCAGCTATTTTGAAACCCTCTTTTTGTAGAATCTGCAAGTGGACATTTGGAGAACATTGAGGCCTGTGGTGAAAAACGTAATATCTTCCCATAAAAACTACACGGAAGCATTCTGTGAAACTTCTTTCTGATCTGCGCATTCGTGTAACAGAGTTCAACCTTTCTTTTGATTGAGATGCATTCAAACTCTCTTTTGTAATATCTTCAATTGTAGATTTTGCGAACATTGAGGCCTAAGTTGAAAAACGAAATATCTTCCCATAAAAAACTGCACCGAGGCGTTCTGTGAAACTTCTTTCTATTCTGTGAAGTGGAGTGGTGTATATTCTAGTGGAAAAGAATGGAATGGAATGGAATGGAAGAGAATGGAATGGAGGGGAATGCAATGGAATGGAATGGAAAGGAATGGAATGGAATGGAATAAGATGGAAAAAAATGCAGTGGAGTGTAATGGAGTGCAATGGAATAGAAAGGAAGGCAGTGGAGTGGCGTTAAACCGAGTGGAATGGAATGGAATGGAACGGAATAGAATGGAATTTCATGGAGTAGACAGGAATTGCGTCGAATGGGAAGAATTGTTTGCCATGGAGTGGAGAGGAGGGAGTGGAGAAGAGTGGATGTGAATTAAATGGAATGGAATGCAATGCAATGGAATGGAATGGAGAGCTGTGGATTGTAGTGGAGTGTATTGTAGAAGAATGGAATGGAAAGTAATGGAAAGGATGGACAACAGTGGAACGGAATGAAAATTTATGGAATGGAATTGAATGCAGTGGAGTGGAGTGCAGGGTATTTGAATTGACTGGAGTGGAGAGAAGGGTAGTGAATTGTAGTGGAATGGGAAGGAATGGAATGGATTGGAGTGGATTGGAGTGGAATGGAGGGCAGTAGAGTGGATTCTGGTGGAATGGAAAAGAATAGAATGGAAGGGAATGCAGTGGATTGGAGTGCTGTAGCGTGGAGTGGAATGGAATGGAATCGAATGGAATGATATGGAAAGGAACGGAAGGGAACAGAATGGATCGGAATGTAATGGAATGCAATGGAATGGAATGGAGTGGCTTGGAATGGAATGGAATGGAATGGATTAGAATGGAATAGAATCGAATGGAATGGAATGCACTGGAATGAAATGGAAGGCAAAGCAATGCAATAGAATTAAATGGAACAAAGTGCAGTGGAGTGCAGTGGAATGGAATGGAGAAGAAAGGATGGGAGTGGAGTGGAGTGGAGTGGACTGGAATGGAATGGAGAAAAGTGCCGTTGAGTGTAGTGGAGTTGAATGGAGAAGAAAGGAAGGGAGTGCAGTGGAGTGGAATGGAATGGAATGGAATGGAATGGAAAGGTGTCAACTGGAATGGAGACAAATCAGAAGGAATGCAATGCAGAGGAGTGGAGAGGTGTGGAGAGGAGAAGAGTGGATTTGAATTCAGTGAATGGAATGCAATGCAATGGGATGGAATGGAATGGAATGCAGTCGATTGAAGTGGAGTGGATTGCAGTAGATTGGAATGGAATGGAAAGTAATGGAATGTAATGGAATGCAATGGAATGGAATGGAATGGAAAAAAGTGCAGTGGAGTGCAGTGGATAGGCATGGAGAAGATAGGAAGGGATTGGAGTTGAGTGGAATGGAGTGGAATGGAATGGTATGGATTGCAATGGGAAGGAATGGAATGGAATGGAATGGAATGGAATGGAAGAGTGGATTGGAATGGAGACGAATGGGAAGGAATGGAAAGCAGTGGTGTGGAGAGGAGTGGAGTGCAGAAGAGTCGATTTGAATGGAATGGAATGGAATTAATGGAAAAAAGTGGACTGTAGGGAAATGAAATGGAGAAGAAAGGAATGGAGTGGAGTGGTGTGGAATGGAATGGTATGGAATGGAATGGAATGGAGTCGACTGGAATGGAGGCGAATGGGAAGGAATGGAATTCAGTGGAGTGTAGAGGAGTGGAGTGGAGAAGAGTGGATTTGAATTCAATGGAATGGATGCAGTAAAATGAAATGGAATGGGATGGAGTGGAGTGCAGTGTATTGGAAATGAATGGTCTGGAGAGGAGTGTAGTGGAGTGGAGCGGAATGGGAAGGAATGGAATGGAGAGGAATGGAGTGGAGTGGAGTGTAGAGGAGTGGTGGGTAGTAGAGTGGATTCAGGTGGAATGGATTGGAAGGGAATGGAATGGAAAGGAATGGAATGCAGTGGATTGGAATGGAGTTGGGTGGAGTAGAATGGAATGGAAAGGAATGGAATGGAATGGAATGGAATGCAAAAAAGTGCAGTGGAGTGCAGTGTAGTGGAATGGAGAAGAAAGAGAGAAGGGTGGATTGAATTGGAGTGGAATGGAATTGAATGGAATGGAATGGACTGGAATGGAGGCGAATGGGAAAGAATGGAATGCAGAGATTGGAGAGGAATGTAGTGGAGAAGAGTGGATTTGAATGGAATGGAATGGATTGGAGTGGAGTGGAGTAGATTCCAGTGGAAAAGAAGGGAATGGAATGGAATGGAATCGCATGGAATGGAATGGAATGGAATGCAATGAAATGGAATGGAATGGAATGGAAAAAATTGCAGTAGAGTGCAGTGGAGTGGAATGGAGAAGAAAGGAAGGCAGTGGAGTGGAACGGAGTGAAGTGGACTGCAATCGAAAGGAATAGAAAGGAATGGAATGGATTGGATTGGTATGGAGTAACTGGAATGGAGGAAAAACTGAAGGAATGGAATGCAGTGGAGTGCAGAGGAGTCGAGTGGAAAACAGTGAATTTGTATTGAATGGAATGGAAAGGAATGGATTGGAGAGGAGATGAGTGGATTCTAGTGGAAAAGAATGGAATGGAATGGAATGGAATAGAGTGGACTGGAATGGAGGCGAATGTGAAGGAATCAAATGCAGTGGTGTGGAGAGAAGTGGAGTGCAGAAGAGTTGATTTGAATGGAATGGAATGGAATGGAATTAATGGAAAAAAGTGAAGTGGAGTGTAGTGGAATGGAATGGAGAAGAAAGGAATGGAGTGGAGTGGTGTGGAATGGAATGGAATGGAATGGAATGTAGTTGACTGGAATGGAGGCGAATGGGAAGGAGTGGAATGCAGTGGAATGGAGAGGAGTGGAGTGGAGAAAAGTGGATTTGAATTGAATGGAATGGATGCAATGAAATGAAATGGAATGAGATGGAGTGGAGTGGAGTGCAGTGTATTGGAAATGAATTGTATGGAGAGGAGTGTAGTGGAGTGGAGCAGAATGGGAATGAATGGAATGGAGTGGAATGGAGTGGAGTGTAGTGGAGTGGAGTATAGAGGAGTGGAGGACAGTAGAGTGGATTCAGGCAGAATGGATTGGAATGGAATAGAATGGAATGGAATGCAGTGAATTGGAATGGAGTTGCGTGGAGTGGAATGGAATGGAATGGAAAGGAATGGAATGGAAACGAATGGAAAAAAGTGCAGTGGAGTGCAGTGGAGTGGAATGGAGAAGAAAGAAAGGGAGAAGCGTGGATTGCAATGGAGTAGAATGCTATGGAATGGAATGGAATGGAATGGATGGAATGGAGGCGAATGGGAAAGAATGGAATGCAGAGAATGGAGAGGAGTGTGGTGGAGAAGAGTGGATTTGAATGGAATGGAATGGAATGAACGGATTGGAGTGGAGTGGAGTAGATTCTAGGGGAAAAGAAGGGAATGGAATGGAATGGAATGGAATCACACGGAATGGAATGGAATTGAATGGAATGCAATGAATGGAATGGAATGGAATGGAAAAAAGTGGAGTAGAGTGCAGTGGAGTGGAATGGAGAAGAAAGGAAGGGAGTGGAGTGGAGTGGAATGGAGTGGAATGGAATGGAATGGAATGGATTGGATTGGTATGGAGTGGACTGGAATGGAGGCAAAACGGAAGGAATGGAATGCAGTGGAGTGCAGAGGAGTGGAGTGGAGAAGAGTGAATTTGTATTGAATGGAATGGATTGGAGTGGAGTGGATTCTACAGGAAAAGAATGGAATGGAATGGAATGTTATGGATTGGAATGGAATGGAATGGAGTGGAATGGAAAAAAGTGCAATGGTGTGTAGTGGAGTTGAACGGAGAAGAAAGGAAGGGGGTGGAGTGGAGTAGAATGGCGTGGAATGGAATGGAATGGAATACTATGTTGTGCACTGGAATGGAGGCGAATTGGAAGGAATGCAATGCATTGGATTGGAGAAAAGTGGAGGGGAGAAGAGTGAATTTGTATGAAACGGAATGGAATGGAATGAAGCGGAGTGCAGTGGAGTGAATTCTAGTGGAAAAGAATGGAATTGAATAGAATGGAATGGAACAGAATGGAAGGGAATGGAATGGAATGGAACGGAATTGAATGGAATGCAAAAATGTGCAGTGGAGTATAGTGCAGTGGAATGGAGAAGAAAGGAAGGCAGAGGAACGGAGTGTTATGCAGTGGAATGGAATGGAATGGAATTGAGTAAACTGGAAGGGAGGCGAAAGGGAAGGAATGGAATACAGTGGATTGGAGAGGAGTGGAGTGGAGTAGAGTGCATTTGAATTGACTGAAATGGAATGCAATGGATTGGAGTGTATTGGAGTGGATTCTAGTGGAAAAGAACGCAATGGAATGGAATGGAATGGAATGGAATGGAATTTAATGGAATGGAATGGAATGGAATAGAGTTGAAAAAAGTGCAGTGCAGTGTAGTGGAGTAGAAGGGAGGAGAAAGGAAGGTAGTGGAGTAGAGTGGAATAGAGTGGAATTGAATGGAAAGGAACGGAATGGAATGTAGTGCACTGGAATGGAGGCGAATGGTAAGCAATGGAATACAGTGGAGTGGAGAGGAGTGGAGTGGAGAAAAGTGTATTTCAATTTAATGCAATGGAATGCAATGGAATGTAATGGAGTGGAGGGGAATGCAGTGTATTGGAATTGAACGGTATGGAGAGGAGTGGAGTGGAATGGGAAGGAATGGAACAGAGTGGAGTGGCCTGGAGTGTAGTGTAGTGGAGAGTAGTAGAGTGGATTCAGGTGGAATGGATTGGAATGGAATGGAATGGAATGGAATGCAGTGGATTGGAACGCTGTTGCGTGGAGTGGAGTGTAATGGAATGGATAGGAATGGAATGGAAAGGAATGGAATGGAATGGAATGGAATGGAAAAAAGGGCAGTGGAGTGCAATGTAGTGGAATAGAGAAGAAAGGAAGGGAGAGGGGTGGATTGCAATTGAGTGGAATGGATTGGAATGGAATGGAATGGACTGGAATGGAGGTGAATGGGAAAGAATGGAATGCAGGTATTGGAGAGGAGTGTAGCGGAGAACAGTGGATTTAATGGAATGGAATGGAATGGATTGGACTGGAGTGGAGTAGATTCTAGGGGAAAAGAAGGGAATGGAATGGAATGGAATGGAATGGAATCGCATGGAATGGAATGGAATGCAATGGAATGGAAAAAAGTGCAGTAAAGTGCAATGGAGTGGAATGGAGAAGAAAGGAAGGGAGTGGAGTGGAGTGGAATTGAGTGGAATAGAATGGAATAGAATGGCATGGAATGGATTGGATTGGTATGGAGTGGACTGGAATGGAGGCAAAACGGAAGGAATGGAATGCAGTGGAGTGCAGAGCAGTTTAATGGAGAAGAGTGGATTTGTATTGAATGGAATGGAATGGAATAGATTGGAGTGGAGTGGAGTGGATTCTAGTAGAAATGAATGGAATGGAATGGAATGGTATGGATTGGAATGGAATGCAATGGAATGGAATGGAAAGAAATGGAAAAAATCTAGTGGTGTGTAGTGGAGTTGAATTGAGAAGAATGGAAGGGAGTGGAGTGGAGTAGAATGGCGTGGAATGGAATGGAACGGATTAAAATGTAGTGCACTGGAATGGAGGAGAATGGGAAGGAATTGAATGCGGTGGATTGGAGAGGAGTGGAGGGGAGAAGATTGAATTTGTATGGAATGGAAAGGAATGGAATGAAGCGGAGTGGAATTGAGTGAATCCTAGTGGAAAAGAATGGAATTGAATAGAATGGAATGGAACAGAATGGAACGGAACGGAAGGGAATGGAATGGAATTGAATGGAATGGAACAGAATGGAAAAATGTGCAGTGGAGTGTAGTGTAGTGGAATGGAGAAGAAAGGAAGGGAGTGGAATGGAGTGTTATGGAGTGGAATGGAATGGAATGGAATGGAGTAGAGTGGAGTGGATTCTAGTGGAAAAGAATGGAATGGAATGGAATGGAAAGGAATGGAATAGAATGGAATGGAATGGAGTGGAATGGAATGGAAAAAAGGGCAATGCAGTGTAGTGGAGTTGAAGGGAGAAGAAAGGAAGGTAGTGGAGTGGAGTGGAATAGAGTGGAATAGATTGGAAAGGAATGGAATGGAATGTATTGCACTGGAATCGAGGCGAATGGTAAGCAATGGAACACAGTGGAGTTGAGAGGAATGGAGTGGAGAAAAGTGGATTTCAATTGAATGGAATGGAAAGCAATGGAATGGAATGGAGTGGAGTGCAGTGGAGTGTATTGGAATTGAATGGTATGGAGAGGAGTGGAGTGGAGTGGAGTGGAATGGGAAGGAATGGAATGGAGTTGAGTTGAGTGGAGTGGAGTGGAGGGTAGTAGAGTGGAATCAGGTGGAATGGATGCGAATGGGATACAATGGAATGAAATGGAATGCAGTGGATTGGAATGGAGGAGTGCAATGGAACGGAATGGAACGGAATGGAATGCAATGGAATGGAATGGAGTGGAATGGAGTGGAATGGAGAGTAATGGAATGGAATGGAATGGAGAAAAGCACAGTGGAGTGGAGTGGAATGGAGAAGAAAGGAAAGGAGTGGAGTGGAGTGGATATGGGAGGAATAGAATGGAATGGAATGGATTGGAATGGAATGAAAGGTTATGAAACGGGGAAATAAAATGTGAGCTGACATAGTGCCACTGCAATCCAGCCAGGGATATAGATTGAGAACTTGTTCAAAGAAAGAATAGAATACAATAGTGTGGAACGCAATGGAATGCAATGGAATCGAGTGCAATGGAATGGAATGGATTGGAATGGAATGAAATGGAAAAGAATGGAATGGAATGGAATGGAACGGTGAAATAAAATGTGAGCTGACATTGTGCCACTGCAATCAAGACAGGGTGACAGATTGAGAACATGTTGAAAGAAAGTAAAAGAAGAGTATAGTGTGGAATTGAATGGAATGGAGTAGAGCGGAGTGGAGTGCTGTCGAGTGGAGTGGAGGGGAATGGAGTGTGGTGGAATGGAAAGGAATGGAATGCAATGCAGTACAATGGAAAGGAATGAAAGGAAAAGGAAAGGAATAGAATGGAATGGAACGGATAGGAATTTAATGGAATGGATTCGAAAGGAATGGAATGGAATGGAATGATAAGGAATGCAATGGAATGGAATGGAATTGAATGGAATGGAAAGGAACAGAATGATATGGAATGGAATGGAATGGAATGGAATGGAATGGAATCGAATGGAATCGAATGGAATGGTGTGAAATGGAATGGAATGGAACAGAATGGAATCAAATGGAGTGGAATAAATGGAATGGAATGGAATGGAATGGAATGGAACGATGAAATAAAATGGGAGCTGACATTGTTCCACTGCAATCCAGCCAGGGTGACAGATATAGAACTTCTTGACAAAAAGGAATAGAATAGAATAGTGTGGAATAGAATGGCATGGAGTGGAATGGAATGGAATGGAATGGAATGGAATGGAATGGAATGGAATGGTAGGAAATGGAGTGTGATGGAACGGAATAGAATTGGATGGAATGGAAAGGAGTGTAATGGAACGGAATGAAATGGAATGGAAAGGAGTGCAATGGAACAGAATGCAAAGAAATGGAATAGAATGGAAGGGAAGGGAATGGAAGAGAAAAGAATGGAAAGGAATGGAGTGGAATGGAATGGAATGGAATGCAATGGAGTGCAATGGAATGGAATGGAATGGTATGGAATGCAATGGAATGGAATAGAATGGAATGGAGTGCAGTGGAAAGGAATGGAACAGAATGCAAAGAAATAATGGAATGGAATGGAATGGAATGGAATGGACTGAAATGGAACGCAATGGAACAGAATGGAGTGAAATGGATTGGAATGGAATGGAATGGAATGGAAAGGAATTCAATGGAACAGTGAAATAAAATGTGAGCTGACATAGTGGCACTGCAATCCAGCCAGGGTGACAGATTGAGAACTTGTATAAAGAAAGGGATAAAATAGAATAGTGTGGAATTGAATTGAATGGAATGGAACGGAACGGAACGGAATGGAATGGAGGGCAATGCAACTGAATACAACGGAATGGAACGAAATGGAAAACAATGGAATGGAATGGACTTGAAAGGAAGGAAATGGAATGAAACGGTGAAGTAAAATGTGAGCTGACATTGGGCAACTGCAATACAGCCAGGATTTCAAATTGAGAACTCGTTGAAAAAAAGGAATAGAATAGAATAGTGTGGAATGGAATGGAATGAAATGGAAACAATTGGAATGGAATGGAAAGGAATGGAATGGAATGGAACAGAATGGAACAGAATGGACTGTAATGGAATGGAATGTAATTTAATGGAATGAAAAGGAATGGAATGGAACGGAATGGAATGGAATTGTATGGAATGGAATGGTACAAAACGGAACACAATGGAATGGAATGGAATGGAATGGAATGGAATGGAATTTGATGGAATGGAGTACAAAGTAATGGAATGGAATGGAAAGGAATGGAATGGAATGGAATGTGATGGAATGGTACAGAATGTAATGGAATTGAATGGAGTGCAATGGAAAGGAATAAAATTGAATGGAATGGAATTTAATGGAAAGGAGTACAAAGGAGTGGAATGGAATGGAATGGTACGGAATGGACTGGAATTGAATGGAGTGCAATGGAATGGAATGGAATGGAATGGAATGGAATTTAGTGCAATGGAATGGAATGGAATGGGATGGAACGAAATGGAATGGAATGCAATGGAACGGAACAGAACGGAATGGAACGGAATGGAACGGAATGGAATGGAATGGAATGGAATGGAATGATGAAATAAAATGTGAGCTGATATTATAACACTGCAATCCAGGCAGAGTGACAGATTGAGAACTTGTTGAAAGAAAGGAAAGGAATAGAATAGTGTGGAATGGAATCCAATGGAATGGAAAGGATTTGAATGGTATGGAATAGAATGGAATGGAATGGAAAGGAATGGCATGGAATGGAATGGAACGGTGAAATAAAGTGTGAGCTGACATTGTCCCACTGCAATCCAGCCAGGGTGATAGATTGAGAACTTGTTGAAAGAAAGTAATAGAATACAACAGTGTGAAATGGAATGGAATGGAGAGGGGTGGAGTGAAGCGGAGTGGAAAGGAGTGGAGTGGAGTGGAATGGAATGGAAGGAGATGGAATGGAGTGCAATGGAACGGAATGGAACGAAATGGAATGGATTGGAGTGGAAGGGAAGGCAACAGAATGAAATATAGCAGAATGGAATAGAAGGAAATGGAATGGAATGCATTGGAGTGCAATGGAATGGAAAGGAATGGAATGGAATGGAACGAAACGGAACGGAATGGAATGGAACGGTGAAATGAAATGTGAGCTGACATTCTGCTACAGCAATCCAGCCACGGTGACAGATTTAGAACTTGCTGAAAGAAAGGAATGGAACAGAATTTTGTGGAATGGAACGGAACGGAATGGAACGGAGTGGAATGGAATGGAATGGAATGGAATGAAACGGAATGGAACGGAATGGAATGGAATGGAATGGAACGGAATGGAACAGTGAAATAAAATGTCAGCTGATATTATGCCACTGCAATTCAGCCAGGGTGACAGATAGAGAACTTGTTGAAAGAAAGGAATAGAATAGAATAATATGGAAAGAATGGAATGGAATGGAATGGAATGGAATGGATTGGAATGGAACGGTTAAATAAAATGTGAGCTGACGTGCCACTGCAATCCAGCCAGGGTGACAGACTGAGAACATGTTCAAAGAAAGGAATAGAATATTATAGTGTGGAATGAAATGGAAAGGAGTGGAATGGAATGGAATGGAATCAAAAGGAGTGCAATGGAACGGAATGGAATGGACTGTAAAGGAATGGAAGGGAATGAAATGGAACAGAATGGAGTGCAATTAAATGGAATGGAAGAGAATAGAATGAAATGGAATGGAATGGTACAGAAGGGAACGGAATGGAATGGAATGGAAGGGAATAGAATGGAAGTAATGGAAAGGAATGGATTGCAATGGAAAGGAATGGAACGGAACGGAATGAATTTGAATGGAATGGAATGGAAAGGAATTCAATTGAATGGAATGGAATAGAATGGAACAGTGAAACAAAATGTGAGCGGACATTGTACCACTGAAATCCAGCCAGGGTGACAGACACAGAACTTGAAAGAAAGGAATAGTATAGAATATTGTGGAATGGAATGGAATGCAATGGAATGCAATGGAATGGAATGAAATGAAAAGGTGAAATAAAATGCGAGCTGACATTGTGCCACTGCAATCCAGCCATGTTGACAGATTGAGAACTTGTTGAAAGAAGGAATAGAATAGAATAGTGTGGAATGGGATGGAATGCAATGCAATGGAAGGGAGTGGAATGGAATGGAATGGAATGGAATGGTATGGAATGGCGTGCAATGGAATGGAATGGAATGGAATGGAACGTAATAAAATGGAAAGCAATGGAATGAAATGGAATGCAATGGAATGCTGGAATAAATTGTGAGCTGACATTGTTCCACTGGCTTCCAGCCAGGGTGACAGATGGAGAAAATGTTGAAAGAAAGGAATAGAAAAGAATAGTGTGGAATGGAATGGGATGGAGTGGAGTGGTGAGGAGTGGTGGGAAGTGGAGTGGAGGGGAGTGGAATGCAGTGTGGTGGAATGGAAAGGAATGGAATGGAATGCCATACAATGGAAACGAATGAAAGAAAATGGAAGGGAATGGAAAGGAATGGAAGAGATAGGAATGGAATGGAATGGAATCGAATGGAACGGAATGGAAAGGAACGATATCGAATGCAATGGAATGGAATGGAATTTAATGGAATTGAATGAAATGGAATGGAATGAAATGGAAAGGAAGGATATGGAATGGAATGGAATGGAAAGGAGAGCAATGGAAAGGCATGGAAAGGAATGGAATTAAATGGAATGGAATGGATTGGAAGGGAAAGGAAAGGAATGGAATGGAATGGAATGGAATGGAACGGTGAAATAAAATGTGAGCTGACATTGTTCCACTGCAATCCAGCCAGGGTGACAGATTGAGAACTTGTTGAAAAAAAGGAATAGAATAGAAAAGTGTGGAATAGAATGGAATGGAATAGAATGGAATGGGATGGAATGGAATGGAATACAATGGAATGGAATAGACTGGAATGAAATGGGGTGCAATGGAACGGAATGGAATCGAATCTATTGGAATGGAGTGCATTGGAACAGAATGGAATGGAATGGAATGGAATGGAATGGAATGGAATGGAATGGAGTGCAATGGAACAGAATGGAAAGGAATGCAATGAAATGGAATGAAATGGAATGGAAGGGAATGGAACGGAACAGAACCGAATGGAATGGAGTGGAAAGGAATGGAATGGAATGCAATGGAGTACAACGGAAAGGAAAGGAATGGTATGGAACGGAATGGAATGGAATGGAATGGAATGGAGTGAAATGGAACAGAATGGAACGGAATGGAGTGGAATGGAGTGCAATGGAACGGAATGGAACAGAATACAAAGAAATGGAATGGAATGGATTGAAATTGAATGGTGAAATAAAATTTGAGATGATATTATGCCACTGTAATCCAACTAGGGTGACAGATTGAGAACTTGTTGAAAGAAAGGAATAGAACGGAATAGAATATTTTGGAATGGAATGGAATGGATTGAAATGGAATGGAATGGGATGGGATTGGATGGAATGGAATGGAATGGAACAGAATGGAATGTAGCGAATGGAGTGGAATGGAATGGAATGGAATGGAATGGTGAAATAAAATTTGAGCTGAAATTGTGCCACTGCAATCCAGTGAGAGTGTCAGAATGAGATCTTGTTAACAGAAAGCAACATAATAGAATAGTGTGGAATGGAATAGAAGGGAATGGAATGGAATGGCGTGGAATGGAATGAAGTGCAATGGAACGGAGTGGAAAAGAATGGAATGAAATGGAATGGAATGGAATAGAATGGAATGGAAAGCAAAAGTGAAATAAAATGTGAGCTAATATTGTGCCACTGCAATCCAGCCAAGGTGACAGATTGAGAACTTGTTGCAAGAAAGAACTAGAATAGAATAGAGTGGCATGGAATGGAATGGAACAGAATGGAGTGCAATGGAACGGAAAGGAATGGAATGGAATATATTGGAATGGAATGGAATGGAATGGAACGGATGGAATGGAATAGAATGGAATAGAATGGAATAAAATGGAATGGAAGGGAATGAAATGGAGTTGCACAGGAATGGAATGGAAAGGAACAGAATGGAATGGAATGGAATGGAACGGAATGGAAAGGAATGGAATGGAATGGAATGGAATGGAATGGAATGGAACGGTGACATAAAATGTGGGCTGAAATTGTGCCACTGCAGTCCATCCAGGGTGACAGATGGAGAATTTGTTGAAAGAAAGGAATAGAAAAGAATATTGTCGAATGGAATGGAATGGAATGGAATGGAAAAGAACAGAATGGAGTGCAAAGGAACCAAATGGAAAGTAATGGAATGGAATGGAATGGAATGGAAGGGAATGAAATGGAAAACAATGGATTGGAATGGAATGGGATGGAATGGGATGGGATGGGATGGGATGGGATGGATGGGATGGATGGGATGGAATGGAATGGAATAGATTGGAACAAAACGGAATGGAGTCCAATGAGATGGAGCGGAAAGGAATGGAATGTTATGGAATGGAATGGAATGGTGAAATAAAATTTGAGAAGACATTGTTCCACAGCAATCCAGCAAGAGTGAGAGATTGAGGAATGGTTGAAAGAAAGGATTACAAAAGAACAGTGAGGAGGGGAATGGAACAAAATGAATGGAATGGAATGGAATGGTGAAATAAAATGTGAGCTGACATTTGCCACTGCTATGCAGCCAAGGTAACAGACTGAGAACTTTTTGAAAGAAAGGAATAGAATAGAATAGTGTGGAATGGAATAGAATGGAATGGAATGAAATATCATGGAATGGAATGGCGTGCAATGGAACAAAGAGGCACGGAATGGAATGAAATGGAATGGAACGTAATGGAATGGATTGGGATGGGATGGGATGGAATGGAATGGAATGGATCGGAATGGAATGGAGTGCAATGGAGCGGAATGTAACGGAATGGAATAGATTGGAATGGAATGGAATGGATAGGAATGGAATGAAAAGAAACGGAGAAATAAAATTTTAGCTGACATTGTGCCACTGAAATCCAACCAGGGTGACAGATAGAGAACTTGTTGAAAGATAGGATTAGAAAAGAATAGTGTGGAATGGAATGGAATGGAATGGAATGGAATGGAATGGAATGCAATCGAACGGAATGCAATGGAATGGAATGATTGGAATGGAATGGAATGGAATGGAATGGAATGCAACAGTGAAATAAAACCTGAGCTGATATTGTGCGAAGGCAATACAGCCAGGGTGACAGATTGGGAACTATTTGAAAGACAGAAACAGAATAGAATAGTGGGGAATGGATTGGAATAGAATGGAATGGAAAGGAATGGAATGGAATGGAATGGAATGGAATGGAATGGAATGGAGTGCAATGGAACGGAATGGAACGGAATGGAATGAAATGGAATGGAATGGAACGGAACGGAACAGAACGGAATGGAATGGAATGGAAAGTTGAAAAGAAATGTGCGCTGACATTGTGCCACTCCAATCCAGCCAGCCTGACAGATTGAGAACTTGTTGAAAGAAAGGAATAGAATAGCATAGTATGGAATGGAATGGAATGGAATGGAGAGGTGAAATAAAATGTGAGCTGACATTGTGCCAAGGGAATACAGCCAGTGTGACAGATTGAGAACTATTTGAAAGACAGAAGCAGAATATAATAGTGTGGAATGGAATGGAATGGAATGGAATGAAGTGCAATGGAACGGAATGGAATGAAATGGAATGGAATGGAATGGAGTGGAATGGAATGGAATGGAATGGATTGGACTGGAATGGAATAGAATGGAATGGAATGGAAGGGAATTTAATGGAATGGAGTGCAATGGAACGGTATGGAATGGAACGGAATGAAATGCAACGGAATGGAATGGAATGGAAAGGAATGGAAGTGTGAAGTAAAATGTGAGCTGACATAGTTGCCACTGCAATCCAGCCAGGGTGACAGATTGAGAACTTGTTGAAAGAAAGGAATGAAAGAGACTAGTATGGAATGGATCCGAATGGAATGGAATGGAACGCAATGGAACATAATTGAACGGAATGGAAAGAAATGGAATGGAATAGAGTGGAATGTAATGTAATGTAATGGAATGGAACGGAACGGAATGGAATGGAATGGAGTGGAATGCAATGGAATGCAATGTAACAGAATGGAACGGAATGGAAAGAAATGGAATGGAATGGAATGATATGGAATGGAATGCAATGGAATAGAATGGATTGCAATGTAATGGAATGCAACGGAATGGACAGAAGTGGAATGGAATTGAACGGAATGGAAAGGAATGGAATGGAGTGCACCGGTGAAATATAATGTGAGCTGATATTGAACCACTGCAATCCAACCAGGGTGACAGTTTGAGAACGATTTGAAAGAAAGGAATAGAATAGAATATTGTGGAATGGAATGGAGTGGAATGGAATGGAATGGAATGGAATGGAATGGAATGGAGTGGAGTGGAGTGGAATGGAATGGAATGGAATGGAATGGAATGGAATGGAATGGAATGGAATGGAATAGAATGGAGTGTAATGGAACATAATAGAAAGGAATGGACTTAAATGGATTTCAATGGAAAGGAATGGAATGGAATGAAATGATGTGGAATGGGATGGAACGGAATGGAATGAAGTGGAATGGAATGGAACGGAATGGAATGAAGTGGAATGGAATGGAACGGAATGGAATGGAATGGAATTGAATGGAATGGAATGGTATGGAATGGAACAGTGAAATATAATGTGGGGTGAGATTGCACCACTGCAATACAGCCAGGCTGACAGATTGAGAACTTGTTGAACAAAAGGATAGAATAGAGTAGTTCGGAATGGAAACGAATAGAATGGATTGGAATGGAATGGAATGGAATGGAATGGAACTGTGAAATAAAATGTGAGCTGAATTTTTGCTACTGCAATCAAGCCAGGGTGACAGATAGAGAACTTGTTGAAAGAAATTAATAAAACAGTATAGGGTGGAATGGAATGGAATGGAATGGAATGTAGTGCAGTGGAACGGAATGGAATGGAATGGAATGAAATGGATTTGAATAGAGTGGAATGGAATGGTAAGGAATGGAATGCAATGGAATGGAATGGAATAGAATGGAACGGTGCAATAAAATGGGAGCTAATATTGAGCCACTGCAATTCAGCCAGGGTGAGAGATTCAGAACTGGTTGAAAGAGAGGAATAGAATAGAAAAGTGTGGAATTGAAGGGAAAGCAACGAAATGGAATGCAACGGAATGCAATGGAATGGAATGGAATGGAAGGGAATAGAGTGCACTGGAACAGAATGGAACGTAATGGAATGAAATGGAATGGAATGGAATGGAATGGAATGGGGTGCAATGGATCGAAATGGAAAGGAATGGAATGAAATGAAATGGAATGGAATGGAATTTAATGGAATGGAATGCAAAGGTGAAATAAAATATGAGCTGATATTGTGACACCTCAACTCAGCCAGGGTAACTGATTGAGAACATTTTGAAACCAAGGAATAGAATAGAATAGTGCGGTATGGAATGGAATGGAACGGAATGCATTGCAATGGAATGTAATGGAATGGAATGGAACGAAATGGAATGGAATGGAATGGAATAGAATGAAACGGAAGGGTGAAATAAAATGTGAGCTGACTTTGAGCCACTGCAATCCAGCGAGAGTGTCATATTGAGAACTTTTGGGAAGAAAGGAATAGAATGGAATAGTGGGGAATGGAATCTAATGGAATGGAAGGGAACAGAGTCCAATGGAATGGAATGGAACGGAATGGAATGAAATGGAATGGAATGGAATGGAATGACATGCAATGGAACAGAATGGAAAGGAATGGAAAGAAATAAAATGGAATGGAATGGAATTTAATGGAATGGAATGCAACAGTGAAATAAAATATGAGCTGACATTGTGACACTTCAATCCAGCCAGGGTGACTGATTGAGAACATTTTGAAATCAAAGTATAGAATAGAATAGTGTGGAATGGAATGGAATAGAATGGAATGGAATGGAATGGAAGGGAATGGAATGGAATGGGACAAAATGGAATGGAGAGAAATGGAATAGAATGGAAGGGAAGGGTGAAATAAAATGTGAGCTGACTTTGAGCCACTGCAATCCAGCCTGGGTGTCACACTGAGAAGTTTTTGGAAAAAAGTAGTAGAATAGAAAAGTGTGGAATGGAGAGAAATTCAATAGAATATAAAGGAATGGAATGGAATGGAAAGGAATGGAAAGAAGTGGAATGCAATGCAATGCAATGCAATGGAATGGAATGGAATACAATGGAAAGGAATGGAATGGAATGGAATGGAAAGGAATAGAATGGAATCGAATAGAATGGTGAAATAAACTATGAGCTGAACTTGTGCCACTGCAATCCAGCCATGGTGACAGATTGAGAACTTCTTGAAAAAAAGGAATACAACAGAGTAGTGTGGAATGGAATGGAATGGAGTGAAATGGAACGGAATGCAGTTAAATGGAATGGAATGGGTTGGAATAAAATTGAATGGAATGGAATGAAAAGGTGAAATTAAATGTGAGCTAATATTTTGCCACTGCAATCCGGACACGGTGACAGATTGAGAGCTTGTTGAAACAAATGAATAGAATAGAACAGTGTGGAATGGAACGGAATGGAATGGAATAGAATGGAATGGAATGGAATGGAATGGATTCAACTGGAATGGAATAGAACGGAATGGAAGGGAATTTAATGGAATGAAGTGCAATGGAACGGAATGGAACGAAACGCAATGAAATGGAATGGAAGGGAATGGAACAGATTGGAATGGAATGGAATGAAATGGATTTGAATAGAGTGGAATGGAATGGTAAGGAATGGAATGCAATGGAATGGAATGGAGTGGAATGGAATGGAATGGAATGGAATGGAATGGAATGGAATGGAATAGAATGGAACGGTGCAATAAAATGGGAGCTAATATTGAGCCACTGCAATTCAGCCAGGGTGAGAGATTGAGAACTGGTTGAAAGAGAGGAATAGAATAGAATAGTGTGGAATCGAATGGAAAGCAACGAAATGGCATGCAACGGAATGCAGTGGAATGGAATGGAATGGAAGGGAATAGAGTGCATTGGAACAGAATGGAAAGGAATGGAATGGAATGGAATAGAATGGAATGGAAGGGAATTTAATGGAATGGAGTGCAATGGAACGGAATGGAACGGAACGGAATGAAATGCAATGGAATGGAATGGAATGGAAGTGCGAAGTAAAATGTGAGCTGACATAGTTGCCACTGCAATCCAGCCAGGGTGACAGATTGAGAACTTGTTGAAAGAAAGGAATGAAAGAGACTAGTATGGAATGGATCCGAATGGAATGGAATGGAACGCAATGGAACATAATTGAACGGAATGGAAAGAAATGGAATGGAATAGAGTGGAATGTAATGTAATGGAATGGAATGGAACGGAACGGAATGGAATGGAATGGAGTGGAATGCAATGGAAGGCACTGTAACAGAATGGAACGGAATGGAAAGAAATGGAATGGAATGGAATGATATGGAATGGAATGCAATGGAATAGAATGGATTGCAATGTAATGGAATGCAACGGAATGGACAGAAGTGGAATGGAATTGAACGGAATGGAAAGGAATGGAATGGAGTGCACCAGTGAAATATAATGTGAGCTGATATTGAACCACTGCAATCCAACCAGGGTGACAGTTTGAGAACGATTTGAAAGAAAGGAATAGAATAGAATATTGTGGAATGGAATGGAGTGGAATGGAATGGAATGGAATGGAATGGAGTGGAGTGGAATGGAATGGAATGGAATGGAATGGAATGGAATAGAATGGAGTGTAATGGAACATAATAGAAAGGAATGGACTTAAATGGATTTCAATGGAAAGGAATGGAATGGAATGAAATGATGTGGAATGGGATGGAACGGAATGGAATGAAGTGGAATGGAATGGAACGGAATGGAATGAAGTGGAATGGAATGGAACGGAATGGAATGGAATGGAATTGAATGGAATGGAATGGTATGGAATGGAACAGTGAAATATAATGTGGGGTGAGATTGCACCACTGCAATACAGCCAGGCTGACAGATTGAGAACTTGTTGAACAAAAGGAATAGAATAGAGTAGTTCGGAATGGAAACGAATAGAATGGATTGGAATGGAATGGAATGGAATGGAATGGAACTGTGAAATAAAATGTGAGCTGAATTTTTGCTACTGCAATCAAGCCAGGGTGACAGATAGAGAACTTGTTGAAAGAAATTAATAAAACAGTATAGGGTGGAATGGAATGGAATGGAATGGAATGGAATGGAATGTAGTGCAGTGGAACGGAATGGAATGGAATGGAATGAAATGGATTTGAATAGAGTGGAATGGAATGGTAAGGAATGGAATGCAATGGAATGGAATGGAATAGAATGGAACGGTGCAATAAAATGGGAGCTAATATTGAGCCACTGCAATTCAGCCAGGGTGAGAGATTCAGAACTGGTTGAAAGAGAGGAATAGAATAGAAAAGTGTGGAATTGAAGGGAAAGCAACGAAATGGAATGCAACGGAATGCAATGGAATGGAATGGAATGGAAGGGAATAGAGTGCACTGGAACAGAATGGAACGTAATGGAATGAAATGGAATGGAATGGAATGGAATGGAATGGAATGGAATGGAATGGGGTGCAATGGATCGAAATGGAAAGGAATGGAATGAAATGAAATAGAATGGAATGGAATTTAATGGAATGGAATGCAAAGGTGAAATAAAATATGAGCTGATATTGTGACACCTCAACTCAGCCAGGGTAACTGATTGAGAACATTTTGAAACCAAGGAATAGAATAGAATAGTGCGGTATGGAATGGAATGGAACGGAATGCATTGCAATGGAATGTAAAGGAATGGAATGGAACAAAATGGAATGGAATGGAATGGAATAGAATGAAACGGAAGGGTGAAATAAAATGTGAGCTGACTTTGAGCCACTGCAATCCAGCGAGAGTGTCATATTGAGAACTTTTGGGAAGAAAGGAATAGAATGGAATAGTGGGGAATGGAATCTAATGGAATGGAAGGGAACAGAGTCCAATGGAATGGAATGGAACGGAATGGAATGAAATGGAATGGAATGGAATGGAATGACATGCAATGGAACAGAATGGAAAGGAATGGAAAGAAATAAAATGGAATGGAATGGAATTTAATGGAATGGAATGCAACAGTGAAATAAAATATGAGCTGACATTGTGACACTTCAATCCAGCCAGGGTGACTGATTGAGAACATTTTGAAATCAAAGTATAGAATAGAATAGTGTGGAATGGAATGGAATAGAATGGAATGGAATGGAATGGAAGGGAATGGAATGGAATGGGACAAAATGGAATGGAGAGAAATGGAATAGAATGGAAGGGAAGGGTGAAATAAAATGTGAGCTGACTTTGAGCCACTGCAATCCAGCCTGGGTGTCACACTGAGAAGTTTTTGGAAAAAAGTAGTAGAATAGAAAAGTGTGGAATGGAGAGAAATTCAATAGAATATAAAGGAATGGAATGGAATGGAAAGGAATGGAAAGAAGTGGAATGCAATGCAATGCAATGCAATGGAATGGAATGGAATACAATGGAATGGAATGGAATGGAACGGAATAGAATGGAATCGAATAGAATGGTGAAATAAACTATGAGCTGAACTTGTGCCACTGCAATCCAGCCATGGTGACAGATAGAGAACTTCTTGAAAAAAAGGAATACAACAGAGTAGTGTGGAATGGAATGGAATGGAGTGAAATGGAACGGAATGCAGTTAAATGGAATGGAATGGGTTGGAATAAATTGAATGGAATGGAATGAAAAGGTGAAATTAAATGTGAGCTAATATTTTGCCACTGCAATCCGGACACGGTGACAGATTGAGAGCTTGTTGAAACAAATGAATAGAATAGAACAGTGTGGAATGGAACGGAATGGAATGGAATGGAATGGAATGGAATGGAATGGAATGGAATGGATTCAACTGGAATGGAATAGAACGGAATGGAAGGGAATTTAATGGAATGAAGTGCAATGGAACGGAATGGAACGAAACGCAATGAAATGGAATGGAAGGGAATGGAACAGATTGGAATGGAATGGAATGAAATGGATTTGAATAGAGTGGAATGGAATGGTAAGGAATGGAATGCAATGGAATGGAATGGAATGGAATGGAATGGAATGGAATGGAATGGAATAGAATGGAACGGTGCAATAAAATGGGAGCTAATATTGAGCCACTGCAATTCAGCCAGGGTGAGAGATTGAGAACTGGTTGAAAGAGAGGAATAGAATAGAATAGTGTGGAATTGAATGGAAAGCAACGAAATGGCATGCAACGGAATGCAATGGAATGGAATGGAATGGAATGGAAGGGAATAGAGTGCATTGGAAGAGAATGGAATGGAATGGAATGGAATGGAATGGAATAGAATGGAATGGAAGGGAATTTAATGGAATGGAGTGCAACGGAACGGAATGGAATGGAACGGAATGAAATGCAACGGAATGGAATGGAATGGAATGGAATGGAATGGAAGTGTGAAGTGAAATGTGAGCTGACATAGTTGCCACTGCAATCCAGCCAGGGTGACAGATTGAGAACTTGTTGAAAGAAAGGAATGAAAGAGACTAGTATGGAATGGATCGGAATGGAATGGAATGGAACGCAATGGAACATAATTGAACGGAATGGAAAGAAATGGAATGGAATAGAGTGGAATGTAATGTAATGGAAAGGAATGGAATGGAACGGAATGGAATGGAATGGAGTGGAATGCAATGGAAGGCACTGTAACAGAATGGAACGGAATGGAAAGAAATGGAATGGAATGGAATGGAATGGAATGGAATGGAATAGAATGGAATGGAATGGAAAGGAATGGTATGGAATGGAATGGAATGGAATAGAATGGATTGCAGTGTAATGGAATGAAACGGAATGGACAGAAGTGGAATGGAACTGAACGGAATGGACAGGAATGGAATGGAGTGCACCGGTGAAATATAATGTGAGCTGACATTGGACCACTGCAATCCCACCAGGGTGACAATTTGAGAACTATTTGAAAGAAAGGAATACAATAGAATATTGTGGAATGGAATGGAATGGAATGGAATGGAATGGAATGGAATGGAATGGAATGGAATGGAATAGAATGGAGTGTAATGGAACGGAATAGAAAGGAATGGACTTAAATGGATTTCAATGGAAAGGAATGGAATGGAATGAAATGATGTGGAATGGGATGGAACGGAATGGAATGAAGTGGAATGGAATGGAACGGAATGGAATGAAGTGGAATGGAATGGAACGGAATGGAATGGAACGGAACGGAATTGAATGGAATGGAATGGTATGGAATGGAACAGTGAAATATAATGTGGGGTGAGATTGCACCACTGCAATACAGCCAGGCTGACAGATTGAGAACTTGTTGAACATAAGGAATAGAATACAGTAGTTCGGAATGGAAAGGAATAGAATGGATTGGAATGGAATGGAATGGAATGGAATGGAATGGAATGGAATGGAACTGTGAAATAAAATGCGAGCTGAATTTTTGCTACTGCAATCAAGCCAGGGTGACAGATAGAGAACTTGTTGAAAGAAATTAATAAAATAGTATAGGGTGGAGTGGAAGGGAATGGAAAGGAATGGAATGGTATTGAATTGAATGTAGTGCAATGGAACGGAATGGAATGGAATGGAATGAAATGGATTTGAATAGAGTGGAATGGAATGGTAAGGAATGGAATGCAATGGAATGGAATGGAATGGAATAGAATGGAATGGTGCAATAAAATGGGAGCTAATATTGAGCCACTGCAATTCACCCAGGGTGAGAGATTGAGAACTGGTTGAAAGAGAGGAATAGAATAGAATAGTGTGGAATTGAATGGAAAGCAATGAAATGGAATGCAACGGAATGCAATGGAATGGAATGGAATGGAAGGGAATAGAGTGAATTGGAATAGAATGGAACGGAATGGAATGAAATGGAATGGAATGGAATGGAATGGAATGGAATGGAATGGAATGGAACGGAATGGGGTACAATGGATCGGAATGGAAAGGAATGGAATGAAATGAAATGGAATGGAATGGAATTTAATGGAATGGAATGCAACGGTGAAATAAAATATGAGCTGATATTGTGACACCTCAACTCAGCCAGGGTAACTGATTGAGAACATTTTGAAACCAAGGAATAGAATAGAATAGTGCAGAATGAAATGGAATGGAATGGAATGCATTGCAACGGAATGTAAAGGAATGGAATGGAACAAAATGGAATGGAATGTAATTGAATAGAATGAAATGGAAGGGTGAAATAAAATGTGAGCTGACTTTGAGCCACTGCAATCCAGCGAGAGTGTCACATTGAGAACTTTTGAGAAGAAAGGAACAGAATAGAATAGTGGGGAATGGAATCTAATGGAATGGAAGGGAACAGAGCCCAGTGGAATGGAATGGAACGGGATGGAATGAAATGAATGGAATGGAATGGAATGGAATGGAATGGAATAGAATGGAATGGAAGGGAATTTAATGGAATGGAGTGCAATGGAACGGAATGGAACGGAAACGAATGAAATGCAACGGAATGGAATGGAACGGAATGGAATGGAAGTGCGAAGTAAAATGTGAGCTGATATAGTTGCCACTGCAATCCAGCCAGGGTGACAGATTGAGAACTTGTTGAAAGAAAGGAATGAAAGAGACTAGTATGGAATGGATCGGAATGGAATGGAATGGAACGCAATGGAACATAATTGAATGGAATGGAAAGAAATGGAATGGAATAGAGTGGAATGTAATATAATGGAATGGAATGGAATGGAACGGAATGGAATGGAATGGAGTGGAATGCAATGGAATGCAATGTAACAGAATGGAACGGAATGGAAAGAAATGGAATGGAATGGAATGGAATGGAATGGTATGGAATGGAATGGAATGGAATAGAATGGATTGCAATGTAATGGAATGAAACGGAATGGACAGAAGTGGAATGGAACTGAACGGAATGGAAAGGAATGGAATGGAGTGCACCGGTGAAATATAATGTGAGCTGACATTGAACCACTGCAATCCAACCAGGGTGACAGTTTGAGAACTATTTGAAAGAAAGGAATAGAATAGAATATTGTGGAATGGAATGGAATGGAATGGAATAGAATGTAATGGAATGGAATGACATGCAATGGAACAGAATGGAAAGGAATGGAAAGAAATAAAATGGAATGGCATGGAATTTAATGGAATGGAATGCAACGGTGAAATAAAATATGAGCTGATATTGTGACACTTCAATCCAGCCAGGGTGACTGATTGAGAACATTTTGAAATCAAAGTATAGAATAGAATAGTGTGGAATGGAATGGAATAGAATGGAATGGAATGGAATGGAGTGGAATGGAATGGAATGGAATGGAATGGGACAAAATGGAATGGAGAGAAATGGAATAGAACGGAAGGGAAGGGTGAAATAAAATGTGAGCTGACTTTGAGCCACTGCAATCCAGCCTGGGTGTCACACTGAGAAGTTTTTGGAAAAAAGTAGTAGAATAGAAAAGTGTGGAATGGAGAGAAATTCAATAGAATATAAAGGAATGGAATGGAATGGAAAGGAATGGAAAGAAGTGGAATGCAATGCAATGCAATGCAATGGAATGGAATGGAATAGAATGGAACGGAATGGAATGGAATGGAATGGAATGGAATAGAATGGAATCGAGTAGAATGGTGAAATAAAATATGAGCTGAACTTGTGCCACTGCAATCCAGCCATGGTGACAGATAGAGAACTTCTTGAAAAAGAGGAACACAACAGAGTAGTGTGGAATGGAATGGAATGGAGTGAAATGGAACGGAATGCAATTAAATGGAATGGAATGGGTTGGAATAGAATTGAATGGAATGGAATGAAAAGGTGAAATTAAATGTGAGCTAATATTTTGCCACTGCAATCCGGACATGGTGACAGATTGAGAGCTTGTTGAAACAAATGAATAGAATAGAATAGTGTGGAATGGAATGGAATGGAATGGAATGGAATGGAATGGATTCAACTGGAATGGAATAGAATGGAATGGAAGGGAATTTAATGGAATGAAGTGCAATGGAACGGAATGGAACGAAACGGAATGAAATGGAATGGAAGGGAATGGAACGGATTGGAATGGAATGGAATGAAATGGATTTGAATAGAGTGGAATGGAATGGTAAGGAATGGAATGCAATGGAATGGAATGGAATGGAATGGAATGGAATAGAATGGAACGGTGCAATAAAATGGGAGCTAATATTGAGCCACTGCAATTCAGCGAGAGTGAGAGATTGAGAACTGGTTGAAAGAGAGGAATAGAATAGAATAGTGTGGAATTGAATGGAAAGCAACGAAATGGCATGCAACGGAATGCAATGGAATGGAATGGAATGGAAGGGAATAGAGTGCATTGGAACAGAATGGAACGGAATGGAATGGAATGGAATGGAATGGAATAGAATGGAATGGAAGGGAATTTAATGGAATGGAGTGCAATGGAACGGAATGGAACGGAACGGAATGAAATGCAATGGAATGGAATGGAACGGAATGGAATGGAAGTGTGAAGTAAAATGTGAGCTGACATAGTTGCCACTGCAATCCAGCCAGGGTGACAGATTGAGAACTTGTTGAAAGAAAGGAATGAAAGAGACTAGTATGGAATGGATCGGAATGGAATGGAATGGAACGCAATGGAACATAATTGAACGGAATGGAAAGAAATGGAATGCAATAGAGTGGAATGTAATGTAATGGAATGGAACGGAACGGAATGGAATGGAATGGAGTGGAATGCAATGGAATGCAATGTAACAGAATGGAACGGAATGGAAAGAAATGGAATGGAGTGGAATGCAATGGAATGCAATGTAACAGAATGGAATGGAATGGAAAGAAATGGAATGGAATGGAATGGAATGGAACTGTGAAATAAAATGTGAGCTGAATTTTTGCTACTGCAATCAAGCCAGGGTGACAGATAGAGAACTTGTTGAAAGAAATTAATAAAATAGTATAGGGTGGAATGGAAGGGAATGGAATGGAATGGAATTGAATGTAGTGCAATGGAACGGAATGGAATGGAATGGAAAGAAATGGATTTGAATAGAGTGGAATGGAATGGTAAGGAATGGAATGGAATGGAATGGAATGGAATGGAATAGAATGGAATGGAATAGAATGGAACGGTGCAATAAAATGGGAGCTAATATTGATCCACTGCAATTTAGCCAGGGTGAGAGATTGCAAACTGGTTGAAAGAGAGGAATAGAATAGAATAGTGTGGAATTGAATGGAAGGCAACGAAATGGAATGCAACGGAATGCAATGGAATGGAATGGAATGGAAGGGAATAGAGTGCACTAGAACAGAATGGAATGGAATGAAATGGAATGCAATGGAATGGAATGGAACGGAACGGAATGGGGTGCAATGGATCAGAATGGAAAGGAATGGAATGAAATGAAATGGAATGGAATGGAATTTAATGGAATGGAATGCAACGGTGAAATAAAATATGAGCTGATATTGTGACACCTCAACTCAGCCAGGGTAACTGATTGAGAACATTTTGAAACCAAGGAATAGAATAGAATAGTGCGGTATGGAATGGAATGGAATGCATTGCAATGGAATGTAAAGGAATGGAATGGAACGAAATGGAATGGAATGGAATGGAATAGAATGAAATGGAAGGGTGAAATAAAATGTGAGCTGACTTTGAGCCACTGCAATCCAGCCTGGGTGTCACACTGAGAACTTTTTGGAAGAAAGTAGTAGAATAGAATAGTGTGGAATGGAGAGAAATTCAATAGAATATAAAGGAATGGAATGGAATGAAAGGAATGGAAAGAAGTGGAATGGCATGCAATGCAATGGAATGGAATAGAATGGAACGGAATGGAATGGAATGGAATGGAACGGAATAGAATGGAATCGAATGGAATGGTGAAATAAAATGTGAGCTGAACTTGTGCCACTGCAATCCAGCCATGGTGACAGATTGAGAACTTCTTGAAAAAAAGGAATACAACAGAGTAGTGTGGAATGGAATGGAATGGATTGGAGTGGGACAAAGTGGAATGGAATGGAATGGAATAGAATGGAAGGGAAGGGTGAAATAAAATTTGAGCTGACATTGAGCCACTGAAATCCAGCCAGGGTGTCACATTGAGAACTTTTTGGAAGAAAGTAATAGAATAGAATAGTGTGGAATGGAGTGGAATTGAATGGAATATAAAGGAATGGAATGGAATGGAACGGAATGGAAAGAAGTGGCATGGAATGCAGTGTAATGGAATGGAATGGAATGGAACAGAATGGAAATGAATGGAACGGAATGGAATGGAATGGAATGGAATAGAATGGAATCAAATGGAACGGTGAAATAAAATGTGAGCTAAACTTGTGCCACTGCAATCCAGCCAGGGTGACAGATTGAGAACCTCTTGAAAAAAAGGAATACAACAGAGTAGTGTGGAATGGAATGGAATGGAATGGAATGGAATGGAATGGAATGGAATGGAATGGAATGGAGTGAAATGGAACAAAATGCAGTTAAATGTAATGGAATGAGATGGAATGGAATTGAATGGAATGGAATGAAAAGGTGAAATTAAATGTGAGCTAATATTTTGCCACTGCAATCCCGCCACGGTGACTGTTTGAGAGCTTGTTGAAACCAATGAATGGATTAGAATAGTGTGGAATGGAATGGAATGGAATGGAAAAGAATGGAACGGAATGTAATGGAATGGAATAGAATGGAATACAACGGAACGGAATGCAATGGAATGGAAAGGAAAGGAACACAATGGAATGGATTAGAATGGAAGGGAACGGAATGGAATGGAATGGTATGGAACACAGGGCAATGGAGTGCAATCGAATGGAATTCAATGAAATGGAATGGAATGGAAAAGTGAAATAAAATGTGAGCTGATATTGTGCCACGGCAATCCAGGCAGTTTGACAGATTGAAATCATGTTGAAAGAAAGGAATAGAATAGAATAGTGTGGAATTGCATGGAGTGGAATGGAATGGAATGGAGTGGAATGGATTGGAATGGAATGGAATGGAATGGAGTGGAATGGAATGGAATGGAATGCAATGGAACGGAATGGAATGGAACGGAATGAAATTGAATGGAATGGAATAAATTAAAATGGAATGGAATGGAATGGAATGGAATGGTGAAATAAAATGTGAGCTGATTTTGAGCCACTGCAATCCAGTCAGGGTGTCAGATTGAGAACTTTTTCAAAGAAAAGAATAGAATAGAATGGAGTGGAATGGAATGGAAAGGAACAGAGTGCAATGGAACGGAAGGGAACGGAATGGAATGAAATGGAATGGAAAGGAACGGTGAAATAAAATGTGAGCTGACATTGTGGAACTGCAATCCAGCCAGGGTGACAGATTGAGAACTTCTTCCAAGAAATGAAAGGAATGAAGTGGAATGCAGTGGAACGGCATGGAATGGAATGGAATGGAATGGAATGGAATGGAATGGAATGGAATGGAATGCAATGCAATGCAATGCAATGGAATGGAACAGAACGGAACGGAGCGGAAGGGAATGGAACGGAATGGGATGGGATCTAATGGGATGGGATGGGATAGGAAGGGAAGTTATATGATGCGATGGGATGAAATGGAATGGAATGGAACAGAATGGAATGGAGTGCAATGGAACGGAATGGAATGGAACGGAATGAAACGGAATGGAATGGAATGGAATGCAATGGAATGGAATGGGATGGGATCTAATGGGATGGGATGGGATAGGAAGGGAAGTTATGTGATGCGATGGGATGGAATTGAAGGGAATGGAACAGAATGGAATGGAGTGCAACGGAACAGAATGGAATGGAACGGAATGGAATGGAATGAAATTGAATGGAATGGAATGAAATGGAATAGAATGGAATGGAATGAAATGGAATAAAATGGAATGGAATGGAACGGTGAAGTAAAACGTGAGCTGAAATTTTGCCAATGCAATCCAGATAGGGTTACAGATTGACAACATTTTGAAAGAAAGAAATAGAATACAATGCTGTGGAATTGAATGGAATAGAATGGAATTGAATGGTATGTAATAGAATGGGATGGGATGGAATGGAATGGTATGGAACGGAATGGAATGGAGAGCAATGGAACAGAACGGAATGGAATGGAATGCAATGGAGTGGAAAGGAATGTAATGGAATGGAATGCAATGGAATGAAATGGAATAGAATGGAATGCAACGGTGAAATAAATTGTGAGCTGATATTGTGCCACTGCAATCCAGCCAGGTTGACAGATTGAGAACTTGTTGAAAGAAAGCAATAGAATAGAAAAGTTTGGAATGGAATGGAGTAGAATGGAATGGAATGGAACGGAATGGAACGGAATGGATTGGAATGGAATGGAATTGAATGGAATGGAATGGAGTGGGTTGGACTGGAATGGAATAGAATGGAATGGAAGTGAATTTAATGGAATGGAGTGCAATGGAACGGAATGGAACGGAACGGAATGAAATGCAACAGAATGGAATGGAACGGAATGGAATGGAAGTGTGAAGTAAAATGTGAGCTGACTTAGTTGCCACTGCAATCCAGCCAGGGTGACAGATTGAGAAATTGTTGAAAGAAAGGAATGAAAGAGACTAGTATGGAATGGATCGGAATGGAATGGAATGGAACGCAATGGAACATAAATGAATGGAATGGAAAGAAATGGAATGGAATAGAATGGAATGGAATGGAATGGAATGGAATGGAATGGAATGGAGTGGAATGCAATGGAATGCAATATAACAGAAAGGAACGGAATAGAAAGAAATGGAATGGAATGGAATAGAATGGATTGCAATGTAATGGAATGAAACGGAATGGACAGAAGTGGAATGGAATTGAACGGAATGGAAAGGAATGGAATGGAGTGCACCGGTGAAATATAATGTGAGCTGACATTGAACCACTGCAATCCAAACAGGGTGACAGTTTGAGAACTATTTGAAAGAAAGGAATAGAATAGAATATTGTGGAATGGAATGGAATGGAATGGAGTGTAATGGAACGGAATAGAAAGGAATGGACTTAAATGGATTTCAATGGAAAGGAATGGAATGGAATGGAATGGAATGAAATGATGTGGAATGGGATGGAACGGAATGGAATGAAGTGGAATGGAACTGAACGGAATGGAATGGAACGGAACGGAATTGAATGGAATGGAATGGTATGGAATGGAACAGTGAAATATAATGTGGGGTGAGATTGCACCACTGCAATACAGCCAGGCTGACAGATTGAGAACTTGTTGAACAAAAGGAATAGAATAGAGTAGTTCGGAATGGAAAGGAATAGAATGGATTGGAATGGAATGGAATGGAATGGAATGGAACTGTGAAATAAAATGTGAGCTGAATTTTTGCTACTGCAATCAAGCCAGGGTGACAGATGGAGAACTTGTTGAAAGAAATTAATAAAATAGTATAGGGTGGAATGGAAGGGAATGGAATGGAATGGAATGGAATGGAATGGAATGTAGTGCAATGGAACGGAATGGAATGGAATGGAATGAAATGGAATTGAATACAGTGGAATGGAATGGTAGGGAATGGAATGCAATGGAATGGAATGGAATGGAATGGAATGGAATGGAATAGAATGGAACGGTGCAACAAAATGGGAGCTAATATTCAGCCACTGCAATTCAGCCAGGGTGAGAGATTGAGAACTGGTTGAAGGAGAGGAACAGAATAGAATAGTGTGGAATTGAATGGAAAGCAACGAAATGGAATGCAACGGAATGCAATGGAATGGAATGGAAGGGAAGGGAATAGAATGCATTGGAACAAAATGGAACGGAATGGAATGAAATGGAATAGAATGGAATGGAACAGAATGGAATGGAATGGAACGGAATGGGGCGCAATGGAACTGAATGGAAAGGAATGGAATGAAATGAAATGGAATGGAATGGAATTTAATGGAATGGAATGCAAAGGTGAAATAAAATATGAGCTGATATTGTGACACCTCAACTCAGCCAGGGTAACTGATTGAGAACATTTTGAAACCAAGGAATAGAATAGAATAGTGTGGTATGGAATGGAATGGAATGCATTGCAATGGAATGTAAAGGAATGGAATGGAACGAAATGGAATGGAATGGAATGGAATAGAATGAAATGGAAGGGTGAAATAAAATGTGAGCTGACTTTGAGCCACTGCAATCCAGCGAGAGTGTCACATTGAGAACTTTTGGGAAGAAAGGAATAGAATAGAATAGTGGGGAATGGAATCTAATGGAATGGAAGGGAACAGAGTCCAATGGAATGGAATAGAACGGAATGGAATGAAATGGAATGGAATGGAATACAATGGAATGGAATGGAATGGAATGACGTGCAATGGAAAGGAATGGAAAGGAATGGAAAGAAATAAAATGGAATGGAATGGAATTTAATGGAATGGAATGCAACGGTGAAATAAAATATGAGCTGACATTGTGACACTTCAATCCAGACAGGGTGACTGATTGAGAACGTTTTGAAATCAAAGTATACAATAGATAGTGTGGAATGGAATGGAATAGAATGGAATGGAATGGAATGGAATGGGATAAAATAGAATGGAGAGGAATGGAATAGAATGGAAGGGAAGGGTGAAATAAAATGTGAGCTGACTTTGAGCCACTGCAATCCAGCTTGGGTGTCACACTGAGAACTTTTTGGAAGAAAGTAGTAGAATAGAATAGTGTGGAATGGAGAGAAATTCAATAGAATATAAACGAATGGAATGGAATGGAATGGAATGGAAGAAGTGGAATGGAATGCAATGCAATGGAATGGAATGGAATGGAATAGAATGGAAATGAATGCAACGGAATGGAATGGAATGGAATTGAACGGAATTGAATGGAATCGAATGGAACGGTGAAATAAAATGTGGGCTGACCTTGTGCCACTTCAATCCAGCCATGGTGACAGATTGAGAACTTCTTGAAGAAAAGGAATACAACAGAGTAGTGTGGAATGGAATGGAATGGAATGGAGTGAAATGGAATGGAATGCAATTAAATGGAATGGAAAGGGTTGGAATGGAATTGAATGGAATGGAATGAAAAGGTGAAATTAAATGTGAGCTAATATTTTGCCACTGCAATCCAGCCACGGTGACAGATTGAGAGCTTGTTGAAACAAATGAATAGAATAGAACATTGTGGAATGGAATGGAATGGAATGGAATGGATTCAACTGGAATGGAAGGGAATTTAATGGAATGAAGTGCAATGGAACGGAATGGAATGGAACGGAATGAAATGGAATGGAAGGGAATGGAACGGAAGGGAATGGAAGTGTGAAGTAAAATGGGAGCTGACATAGTTGCCACTGCAATCCAGCCAGGGCGACAGATTGAGAACTTGTTGAAAGAAAGGAATGAAAGAGACTAGTGCGGAATGGAACGGAATGTAATGTAATGGAGTGCAATGGAACACAATTGAACGGAATGGAAAGAAATGGAAAGGAATGGAATGGAATAGAATTCAATGGAATGGAATGGAATGGAATGGAATTGAATAGAATGGAGTGGAATGCAATGGAATGCAATGTAACAGAATGGAATGGAATGGAAAGAAATGGAATGGAATGGAAAGGATTGGAATGGAATGGTATGGAATGGAATTGAATGGATTGCAATGGAATGGAATGGAACGGAATGGACAGAAGTGTAATGGAATTGAACGGAATGGAAAGGAATGGAATGGAGTGCACTGGTGAAATATAATGTGAGCTGACATTGAACCACTGCAATCCAAACAGGGTGACAGTTTGAGAACTATTTGAAAGAAAGGAATAGAATAGAATATTGTGGAATGGAATGGAATGGAATAGAATGGAGTGTAATGGAACGGAATAGAAAGGAATGGACTTAAATGGATTTCAATGGAATGCAATGGAATGAAATGATGTGTAATGGGATGGAATGGAATGGAATGGAATGGAACGCAATGAAATTGTAAGGAATGGAATGGAATGGAATGGTATGGAATGGAACGGTGAGATATAATGTGGGGTGAGATTGCACCACTGCAATACAGCCAGGCTGACAGATTGAGAACTTGTTGAACGAAAGGAATAGAATAGAGTAGTTCGGAATGGAAACGAATGGAATGGATTAGAATGAAATGGAATGGAATGGAATGGAATGGAATGGAATGGAATGAACTGTGAAATAAAATGTGAGCTGAATTTTTGCTACTGCAATCAAGCCAGGGTGACAGATAGAGAACATGTTGAAAGAAATTAATAAAATTGTATAGGGTGGAATGGAATGGAATGGAATGGATTGGAATGGAATGGAATGGAATGTAGTGCTATGGAATGGAATGGAACGGAATGGAATGAAATGGAATTAAATAGACGGGAATGGAATGGTAAGGAATGGAATGGAATGGAATGGAATGGAATGGAATGGAATGGAATGGAATTTAATGGAATAGAATGGAATGGTGCAATAAAATGTGAGCTGACTTAGAGCCACTGCAATCCAGCGAGAGTGTCACATTGAGAACTTTTGGGAAGAAAGGAATAGAATAGAATAGTATGGAATGGAAGGGAATGGAATGGAATGTAATGGAATGGAAGGGAACAGAGTCCAATGGAATGGAATGGAACGGAATGGAATGGAATGGAATGGAATGGAATGGAATGGAATGGAATGGAATGAAGTGCAATGGAACGGAATGTAAAGGAATGGAAAGAAATAAAATGGAATGGAATGGAATTTAATGGAATGGAATGCAACGGTGAAATAAAATATGAGCTGACATAGTGACACTTCAATCCAGCCAGGTCGACTGATTGAGAACATTTTGAAATCAAAGTATAGAATAGAATAGTGTGGAATGGAATGGATTGCAATGCAATGGAATGGAATGGAATGGGACAAAATGGAATGGAATGGAATGGAATAGAATGGAAGGGAAGGGTGAAATAAAATGTTAGCTTACTGAGCCACTGCAATCCAGCCAGGGTGTCACATTGAGAACTTTTTGGACGAAAGTAATAGAATAGAATAGTGTGGAATGGAGTGGAAGTGAATGGAATATAAAGGAATGGAATGGAATGGAACGGAATGGAAAGAAGTGGAATGGAATGCAATGTAATGTAATGGAATGGAATGGAATAGAATGGAAATCAATGGAATGGAATGGAATTGAATGGAATGGAATTGAACGGAATAGAATGGAATCGAATGGAACGGTGAAATAAAATGTGAGATGACCTTGTGCCACTGCAATCCAGCCAGGGTGACAGATTGAGAACTTCTTGAAAAAAAGGAATACAACAGAGTAGTGTGGAATGGAATGGAATGGAATGGAATAGAATGAAATGGAGTGAAATAGAACGGAATGCAATTAAATGGAATGGAATGAGATGGAATGGAATTGAATGGAATGGAATGAAAAGGTGAAATTAAATGTGAGCTAATATTTTGCCACTGCAATCCAGCCACGGTGACAGATTGAGAGCTTCTTGAAACAAATGAATAGAATAGAATAGTGTGGAATGGAATGGAATGGAATGGAAAACAATGGAATGGAATGCAAAGGAATGGAATAGAACGGAATGGAACGGAATGGAATGCAATGGAATCCAAATAAATGGAACGCAATGGAATGGATTAGAATGGAATGGAATGGAATGGAATGCAATGGAACGGAATGGAATGGAATGGAATGAAATTGAATGCAGTGGAATAAAGTGGAATGGAATGGAATGGAATTGGATGGAATGGAATGGAATGGAATGGAATGGAATGGAACGGTGAAATAAAAAGTGAGCTGACAGTGTGCCACTGCAACCCAGCCAGGGTGACAGATTGAGAACTTGTTGAAAGAAAGGAATAGAATACAATAGTGTGGAACGGAATGGAATGGAATGGAGTGGAATGGAATGGAATGGAATGGAATGGAATGGAATGGAATGGAATGGTGAAATACAAAGTGAGCTGATTTTGAACCACTGCAATCCAGTCAGGGTGTCAGATTGAGAAATTTTTGAAAGAAAAGAATAGAATAGAATAGTGTGGAATGGAGTGGAATCGAATGGAATGGAACAGAGTGCAATGGAACGGAATGGAACTGAATGGAATGGAATGGAATGGAAAGGAACAATGAAATAAAATGTGAGCTGACATTGTGGAACTGCAATCCAGCCAGGGAGAAAGATTGAGAACTTCTTGAAAGAAAGGAATGGAATGAAGTGGAATGGAATGGAATGGAATGGAATGGAATGGAATGGAAAGGAACGGAACGGAACGGAACGGAACGGAATGGAACGGAACGGAATGGAATGCAATGGAATGGAATGCAATGGAATGGAATGGAATGGAATGGAATGGAATGCAATGGAATGGAATGGAATGGAATGCAATGGAATGGAATGGAATGGAATGGAATGCAATGGAATGGAATGGAATGCAATGGAATGGAATGGAATGCAATGGAATGGAATGGAATGGAATGCAATGGAATGGAATGCAATGGAATGGAATGGAATGCAATGGAATGGAATGCAATGGAATGGAATGGAATGGAATGGAATGGAATGGAATGGAATGCAATGGAATGGAATGGAATGGAATGGAACGGAATGGAATGGAATGGGATTGGATCTAATGGGATGGGATGGGATAGGAAGGGAAGTTATATGATGTGATGGGATAGAATGGAATGGAATGGAATGGATTGGAACAGAATGGAATGGAATGGAATGGAATGGAATGGAACGGAATGGAATGAAATTGAATGGAATGGAACAGAATGGAATGGAATGGAATGGTATGTAGTGGAACGGTGAAATATAATGTCGGGTGAGATTGCAGCACTGCAATACAGCCAGGCTGACAGATTGAGAACTTGTTGAACGAAAGGAATGGAATAGAGTAGTTTGGAATGGAAAGGAAAGGAATGGAATGGAATGGAATGGAATGGAATGGAATGGAATGGAATGGAATGGTGAAATAAAATGTGAGCTGAATTTTTGCTACTGCAATCAAGCCAGGGTGACAGATAGAGAACTTGTTGAAAGAAATTAATAAAATAGTATAGGGTGGAATGGAATGGAATGGAATAAAATGGAATTGAATGTAGTGCAATGGAACGGAATGGAATGAAATGGAATTGAATAGAGTGGAATGGAAGGGTAAGGAATGGAATGGAATGGAATGGAATGGAATGGAATGGAATGGAATGGAATGGAATGGAATGGAAGAGAATGGAACGGTGCAATAAAATGGGAGCTGATATTGAGCCACTGCAATTCAGCCACGGTGAGAGATTGAGAACTGGTTGAAAGAGAGGAATAGAATAGAATAATGTGGAATCGAATGGAAAGCCACGGAATGGAATGGCATGGAATGCAATGGAATGGAATGAAATGGAAAGGAATGGAATGGAATGGAATGGAAAGGAATGGAATGGAATGTGACAGTGAAATAAAATTTGAGCTGACATTGTGCCACAGCAATCTAGCTTATGTGACAGTTTGAGAACGTGTGGAAAGAAAGGAATAGAATAGAATAATGAGGAATGGAATGGAATGGAATGGAATGGAATGGAATGGTGTGGAGTGCAATGGAATGGAATGGAACGGAATGGAATGCAATGGAATGGAATGGAATAGAATGAATGGTGAAATAAAATGTGAGCTAATATTGTGCCAAGGCAATCCAGTGAGGGTAACAGATTGAGAATAGGTTGAAGGAAAGGAAGAGAATGGAATAGTGTGGAATGGAATGGAAAGGAATGGAATGGAGAGTAACGGAACTGAATGGAAAGGAATGGAATGGAATGGAATGGAATGGCATGGAATGGAATGGAACGGTGAAATAAAATATGAGCTGACATTGTGCCACAGCCATCCAGACAGGGTGACACTTGGAGAACATGTTGAAAGAAAGGTATAGGATACAATATTGTGGAATGGAATGGAATGGAATGGAGTGCGATGGAAAGCAATGGAAAGAAACGGAATGGAATCGAATGGATTGGAATGGAATGGAATGGAATGGAACTGTGTAATAAAATGTGAGCTGATATTTTGCCATTGCAATCCAGTCAGGGTGACAGATTGAGAACATGTTGAAAGAAAGGAATAGAATACAATAGTGTGGAATTGAATGCCATGGAATGGAAAGGAATGGAATGGAATCTAATGGAATGGAATGTAATGTAACTGAATGGAATGTAATGTAACTAAATGGAATGGAATGGAATGGAATTTAATGGAATGGAACGGAATGGAATGGAATGGTATGGAAAGCAATGGAATGGAATGGAATGGAATGCAATGGAATGAAATGCAATGGAATGGAATGGAACGTTGAAATAATATGTGAGCTGACATTGTGCCACTGCAATCCAGCCAATTTGACAGATTGAGAACTTGTTGAAGAAAGGAATAGAATACAATAGTGTGGAATAGTAAGGAATGGAGAGCAAGGGAACGGAATGGAATGGAAGGAAGTGCAAGGGAATGGAGTGGAATGGAATGGAGTGCAACTGAACAGAGTGGAACAGAATGGACGGAAATGGAATGGAATGGAATGGAATGGAATGGAATGGAATGCAATCGAACGGTGAAATATAATGTGAGCTGACATTGTGCCACTACAATCCAGCCAGGATGTCAGATTGAGAATATGTTGAAAGAAAGCAATAGAATAGAATAGTGTGGAATGGAATGGAATGGAATGGAAGGGAAGGGAATGGAATGGAATGGAAAGGAAGGGAAAGGAATGGAATGGAATGGAATGGAATGGAATGGAATGGAATGGAATGGAATGGAATGGAATGGAATGGAATCTAATGGAATGGAAGGGAACAGAGTCCAATGGAGTGGAATGGAACGGAATGGAATGAAATGGAATGGAATGGAATGGAATGGAATGGTATGGAAGGAAGTGCAATGGAACGGAATGTAAAGGAATGGAAATAAATAAAATGGAATGGAATGGAATTTAATGGAATGGAATGCAACAGTGAAATAAAATATGAGCTGACATAGTGACACTTCAATCCAGCCAGGTTGAGTGATTGAGAACATTTTGAAATCAAAGTATAGAATAGAATAGTGTGGAATGGAATGGAATGGAATGGAATGGAATGGAATGGAATGGAATGGATTGGAGTGGGACAAAGTGGAATGGAATGGAATGGAATAGAATGGAAGGGAAGGGTGAAATAAAATTTGAGCTGACTTTGAGCCACTGAAATCCAGCCAGGGTGTCACATTGAGAACTTTTTGGAAGAAAGTAATAGAATAGAATAGTGTGGAATGGAGTGGAATTGAATGGAATATAAAGGAATGGAATGGAATGGAACGGAATGGAAAGAAGTGGCATGGAATGCAGTGTAATGGAATGGAATGGAATGGAACAGAATGGAAATGAATGGAATGGAATGGAATAGAATGGAATCAAATGGAACGGTGAAATAAAATGTGAGCTAAACTTGTGCCACTGCAATCCAGCCAGGGTGACAGATTGAGAACCTCTTGAAAAAAAGGAATACAACAGAGTAGTGTGGAATGGAATGGAATGGAATGGAATGGAATGGAATGGAATGGAATGGAATGGAATGGAGTGAAATGGAACGGAATGCAATTAAATGTAATGGAATGGGATGGAATGGAATTGAATGGAATGGAATGAAAAGGTGAAATTAAATGTGAGCTAATATTTTGCCACTGCAATCCCGCCACGGTGACTGTTTGAGAGCTTGTTGAAACCAATGAATGGATTAGAATAGTATGGAATGGAATGGAATGGAATGGAATGGAATGGAATGGAATGGAAAAGAATGGAACGGAATGTAATGGAATGGAATAGAATGGAATGCAACGGAATGGAATGCAATGGAATGGAAAGGAAAGGAATGCAATGGAATGGATTAGAATGGAATGGAACGGAATGGAATGGAATGGTATGGAACACAGGGCAATGGAGTGCAATCGAATGGAATTCAATGAAATGGAATGGAATGTAAAAGTGAAATAAAATGTGAGCTGATATTGTGCCATGGCAATCCAGCCAGTTTGACAGATTGAAATCATGTTGAAAGAAAGGAATAAAATAGAATAGTGTGGAATTGCATGGAGTGGAATGGAATGGAATGGAGTGGAATGGATTGGAATGGAATGGAATGGAATGGAGTGGAATGGAATGGAATGGAATGGAATGGAATGGAATGGAACGGAACGGAATGGAATGGAATGGAATGAAATTGAATGGAATGGAATAAAGTAAAATGGAATGGAATGGAATGGAATGGAATGGAATGGAATGGAATGGTGAAATAAAATGTGAGCTGATTTTGGGCCACTGCAATCCAGTCAGGGAGTCAGATTGAGAACTTTTTGGAAGAAAAGAATAGAATAGAATAGAATAGAATAGTGTGGAATGGAGTGGAATGGAATGGAACACAGTGCAATGGAACGGAAAGGAACTGAATGGAATGAAATGGAATGGAAACGAACAGTGAAATAAAATGTGAGCTGACATTGTGGAACTGCAATCCAGCCAGGGTGACAGATTAAGAACTTCTTGAGAAAAAGGAATGGAATGAAGCAGAATGGAATGGAATGGAATTGAATGTAATGCAATGGAATGGAACGGAATGGAACAGAACGCCGCGGAACGGAATGGAATGGAATGGAATGGGATGGGATCTAATGGGATGGGATGGGATAAAAAGGGAAGTTATGTGATGCCATGGGATGGAATGGAATGGAATGGAACCGAATGGAATGGAGTGCAATGGAACGGAATGGAATGGAATGGAATGGAATGAAACGGAATGGAATGGTATCGAATGGAATGCAATGGAATGGAATGGAATGGAATGGGATGGGATCTAATGGGATGGGATGGGATAGGAAGGGAAGTTATGTGATGCAATGGGACGGAATGGAATGGAATGGAACAGAATGGAATGGAGTGCAATGGAAGGGAATGTAATGGAACGGAATGAAATGGAATGTAATGGAATAGAATGGAATGGAATGGAAAGGAATGGCATGAAATGGAACGGAATGGAATGGAATGGAATGAAATTGAATGGAATGGAATGAAATGGAATAAAATGGAATGGAATGGAACGGTGAAGTAAAACGTGAGCTGACATTTTGCCACTGCAATCCAGATAGGGTAACAGATTGAGAACATGTTGAAAGAAAGAAATAGAATACAATGCTGTGGAATTGAATGGAATAGAATGGAATTGAATGGTATGGAATAGAATGGGATGGGATGGGATGGAATGGAATAGTACAAAACGGAATGGAATGGAGAGAAATGGAACGGAATGGAATGGAATGGAATGAAATGGAGTGGAATGGAATGGAATGGAATGAAATGGAGTGGAATGGAATGAAATGCAATGGAATGAAATGGAATAGAATGGAATGCAACGGTGAAATAAAATGTGAGCTGATATTGTGCCACTACAATCCAGCCAGGTTGACAGATTGAGAACTTGTTGAAAGAAAGCAATAGAATAGAAAAGTGTGGAATGGAATGGAGTAGAATGGAATGGAATGGAATGGAAAGGAATGGAATGGAATGGATGGTCATGCAATGGAATGGAACGGAATGGACTTAAATGGATTGGAATGGAGTGGAATCTAATGGATTGGAATGGAATGGAATGGAAAGGAATGGAAAGCAATGGAATGGAATGGAATGGAAAGAAACGGTGAAATAAAATGCATGCTGACATTTGCCACTGCAATTCAGCCAGGGTTCCAGATATAGAGCTTGTTGAAAGAAAGTAATTGAATAGAATTGTGTCGAATGGAATGGAATGGAAAGGAATGGAATGGAATGGAATGAAATCAATAGAATGGAATGGAATGGAATGAAATGGAATGGAACGGTGTAATAAAATGTGAGCTGATATTGTGCCACTGCAATCCAACCAGGGGGACGGATTGAGAACATGTTGAAAGAAAGGAATACAATAGAATAATGTGGAATGGAACGGAGTGGAATGCAATGGAATAGAATTGAATGGAATGGAATGGAATAGAATGGAATGGAATGGAGTGCAATGGAACAGAATGGAACGGAATGGAACGAAATGGATTGGAATGGAATGGAATGGAATGGAATGGATTGGACTGGAATGGAATAGAATGGAATGGAAGGGAATATAAGGGAATGGAGTGCAACGGAACGGGATGGAACGGAATGGAATGAAATGGAACGGAATGGATTGGAATGGAATGGAATGGAATGGAATGGAAGTGTGAAGTAAAATGTGAGCTGACATAGTTGCCACTGCAAACCAGCCAGGGTGACAGATTGAGAACTTGTTGAAAGAAAGGAATGAAAGAGACCAGTGTGGAATGGAACGGAATGGAATGGAATGGAGTGCAATGGAACATAATTGAGTGGAATGGAATGAAATGGAATGGAATAGAGTGGAATGGAATGGAATGGAATGGAGTGGAATGCAATGGAGTGCAATGTAACAGAATGGAACGGAATGGAAAGGAATGGAATGGAATGGAATGGTACGGAATGGAATGGAATAGAATGGATTGCAATGTAATGGAATGGAAAGGAATGGACAGAAGTGGAATGGAATTGAATGGAATGGAAAGGAATGGAATGAAGTGGAATGGTGAAGTATAACGTCAGCTGACATTGAAACACTGCAATCCAACCAGGGTGTCAGTTTAAGAACTATTTGAAAGAAAGGAATAGAATAGAATATTGTGGAATGGAATGGAAAGGAATGGAATGGAATAGAATGGAGTGTAATGGAACGAAATAGAAAGGAATGGACTTAAATAGATTTCAATGGAATGGAATGGAATGAAATTAAGTGGAATGGGATGGAATGGAATGGAATGAAGTGGAATGGAATGGAATGGAACGGAATGGAACGGAACGGAACGGAATGGAATGGAATGGAATGGAATGAAGTGGAATGGAATGGAATGGAATGGAATGGAGCGGAACGGAACGGAACGGAATGGAATGGAATGGAATGGAAAGGAACGGTGAAGTATAATGTGGGGTGAGATTGCACCACTGGAATACAGCCAGGCTGACAGACTGAGAACTTGTTGAACAAAAGGAATAGCATAGAGTAGTTCGGAATGGAAAGGAATGGAATGGGTTGGAATGGAATGGAATAGAATGGAATGGTGAAATAAAATGTGAGCTGAATTTTTGCCACTGCAATCAAGCCAGGGTGACAGATAGAGAACTTGTTGAAAGAAATTAATAAAAAAGTATAGGGTGGAATGGAATGGAATGGAATGGAATGGAATGGAATGTAGAGCAATGCAACGGAATGCAACGGAATGAAATGAAATGGAATTGAATAGAGTGGAATGGAATGGGATGGAATGGAATGAAATAGAATTGAACGGTGCAATAAAATGGGATCTGATATTGGGCCACTGCAATTCATCCAGGGTGAGAGATTGAGAACTGGTTGAAAGAGAGGAATAGAATAGAATAGTGTGGAATTGAATGGAAAGCAACGGAATGGAATGTAACGGAATGCAATGGAATGGATTTGAATGAAATGGAAAGGAATGGAATGGAATGGAATTCAATGGAATGGAATGGAATGGAATGGAATGGAATGGAATGGAATGGAATGAAATGGAAAGGAATGGAATGGAATGCAATGGAATGGGACAGTGAAATGAAATGTGAGCTGACAATGTGCCACGGCAATCCAGCTTATGTGACAGTTTAAGAACGTGTTGAAAGAAAGGAATAGAATAGAATAATGTGGAATGGAATGGAATGGAATGGAATGGAGTGGAGTGCAATGGAATGGAATGGAACGGAACGGAATGCAATGGAATGGAATGGAATGGAATGGAATGCAATTGAATGGAATGGAATAGAATGAATGATGAAATAAAATGTGAGCTAACATTGTGCCACTGCAATCCAGTCAGGGTAACAGATTGAGAATAGGTTGAAAGAAAGGAACAGAATAGAATAGTGTGGAATGGAATGGAAAGGAATGGATTGGAAAGGAATGGAATGGAGAGTAACGGAACTGAATGGAAAGGAATGCAATGGAATGGAATGGAATGGCATGGAATGGAATGGAATGGAATGGAACGGTGAAATAAAATATGAGCTGACATTATGCCACAGCCATCCAGACAGGGTGACATTTGGAGAACTTGTTGAAAGAAAGGTATAGGATAGAATAGTGTGGAATGGAAAGGAATGGAACGGAGTGCAGTGGAAAGCAATGGAACGAAATGGAATGAAACAGAATGAAATCGAATGTATTGGAATGGAATGGAATGGAACGGTGTAATAAAATGTGAGTTGCTATTGTGCCATTGCAATCCAGTCAGGGTGACAGATTGAGAACATGTTGAAAGAACGGAATAGAATACCATAGTGTGGAATTCAATGCCATGGAATGGAAGGGAATGGAATGGAATCTAAAGGAATGTAATGTAATGTAACTGAATGGAATGGAATGGAATTTAATGGAATGGAATGAAATGGAATGGAATGGTATGGAATGGAATGGAATGGAATGGAATGGAATGCAATGGAATGAAATGCAATGGAATGGAATGGAATGGTGAAATAATATGTGAGCTGACATTGTGCCACTGCAATTCAGCCAATGTGACAGAATGAGAACTTGTTGAAGAAAGGAATAGAATAGAATAATGTGGAATAGTAAGGAATGGAATGGAATGGAATGGAATGGAGTGCAATAGAACGGAATGGAATGGAATGGAGTGCAACTGAACAGAATGGAATGGAATGGACGGAAATGGAATGGAATGAAATGGAAGGAAATGGAATGGAATGGAATGGAATGCAATCGAAAGGTGAAATAAAATGTGAGCTGACATTGTGCCACTGCAATCCAACCTGGGTGTCAGATTGAGAATTTGTTGAAAGAAAGCAATAGAATAGAATACTGTGGAATTTAATGGAAAGGAATGGAATGGAATTGAATGGAATGGGAAGGGATGGGATGGGATGGGATGCGATGGGATGGGATATGATGGGATGAGATGCAAAGGGATGGGATGGGATTTTATGGGATGAGATGGGAAGGAATGAAATGGAACAGAATAGAATGGAGTGAAATGGAACAGAATGGAACAGAATGGAATGAAACGGATTGGAATGGACATGAATGGAATGGAATGGAATGGAATGAAATGGAATGGTATGGTGAAATAAAATGTGAGTTGACATTGTGCCACAGCAATCCAGCCAGTGTGACAGATTGAGAACTTTTTGAAAGAAAGGAATTGAATAGAATAGTGTGGAATGGAATGGAATGGAATGGAATGGAATGGAATGGAATGGATTGCAATGGAAAGGAATGGAACGGAATGGATCGGAATAAAATGGAATGGAATGGAATGGAAAGGAATGGAATGGAATGCAATGAGTGCAATGGAATGGAATGGAACGGAATGAATGAAATGTAATGTAATGGAATGGAAACAAATTGAATGGAATGGACTGCAATGGAAGAGAATGGAAGGGAATGGAATGAAAAAGAATGGAATGGAATGGAATGTAACAGTGAATTAAAATGTGAGCTGACATTGTGCCACTGCAATTCAGCTGGGGTGACAGATTGAGAACTTGTTGAATGCAAGAAATAAAATGGAATAATGTGGAATGGAATGGAATGGAATGGAATGGGATGGAATGGAATACAATGGAACGTAATGCAACGGAATGGAATGACATTGAATGGAATGGAATGGAATGGAATATAATGGAATGGAATGTAATGGTGAAATAAAATGTGAGCTGACATTTTGCAACTGCAATCGAGCCAGGGTCAAAGATTGAGAACTTGTTGAAAGAAAGGAATAGAATAGAATACAGTGGAATTGAATTTAATAGAATAGAATGGAATGGATTTGAATCGAATGGAATGGAAAGGAGAGTAACGGAACTGAATGGAAAGGAATGGAAAGGAATGGAATGGAATGGAATGGAATGGAATGGAATGGAATTGAATATAACGGTGAAATAAATTATGAGCTGACATAGTGCCACAGCAATCCAGACAGGGTGACATTTGGAGAGCTTGTTGAAAGAAAGGTATAGGATAGAGTAGTGTGGAATGGAATAGAAAGGAATGGAGTGCAATGGAAAGCAATGGAACAAAATGGAACGAAACGGAATGGAATCAAATGGATTGGAATGGAATGGAATGAAATGGAACAGTGAAATAAAATGTGAGCTGATATTGTGCCATTGCAATCCATTCAGGGTGACAGATTGAGAACATGTTGAAAGGAAGGAATAGAATACAATAGTGTGGAATTGAATGCCATGGAATGGAATGGAATGGAATGGAATCTAAAGGAATGGAATGCAATGTAACTGAATGGAAAGGAATGGAATGGAATTTAATGGAATGGAAGGGAATGGAATGCAATGGAATGGAATGGAATGCAGTGGAATGGAATGGAATGGAATGGAATGCAACGCAATGGAATGAAATGCACTGGAATGGAATGGAATGGTGAAATAATGTGTGAGCTGACATTGTGCCACTGCAATAAGGCCAATGTGACAGATTGAGAAATTGTTAAAGAAAGGAATAGAATAGAATAGTGTGGAATAGTTAGGAATGGAATGGAATGGAACAGAGTGCAACTGAACGGAATGGAATGGAGTACAACTGAACAGAATGGAATGGAATGGACTGGACTGGACTGGAATGGAATGGAATGGAATGGAATGGAATGGATTGAAACGGTGAAATAAAATATGAGCTGACATTGTGCCACTGCAGTCCAGCCAGAGTTAAAGATTGAGATCTTGGTTAAAGAACAGAATAGAATAGAGTAGAGTGGAATGGAATGGAATAAAATGGAATGGAATGGAATGGAATGGAATGCAAAGGAATGTAGTGCAATGGAAGGAATGAAACGGAATGGAATGGAATTGAATGCAATGGAATGGAATGGAATGCAATGGAATGGAATGGTGAAATAAAATGTGAGCTGAAATTGTGCCACTGCAATCCAGAAAGGGTGAGAGATTGAGAACTTTTTGAAAGAAAGAATAGAATAGAATAATGTGGAGTGGAATGGAAAGGAAAGGAATGGAATGGAATGGAATGGAATGGTGAAATAAAATGTGAGCTGAAATTGTGCCACTGCAATCCAGAAAGGGTGAGAGATTGAGAACTTTTTGAAAGAAAGGAATAGAATAGGATAATGTGGAATGGAATGGAAAGGAAAGGAATGGAATGGAATGGAATGGAATGGAATGGAATGGAATGGAATGGAATGGTGAAATAAAATGTGAGCTGAAATTGTGCCACTGCAATCCAGAAAGGGTGAGAGATTGAGAACTTTTTGAAAGAAAGGAATAGAATAGAATAATGTGGAATGGAATGGAAGGGAAAGGAATGGAATGGAATGGAATGGAATGGAATGGAATGGAATGGAATGGATTGGAATGGAATGGAGTGCAATGGAATGAAATGGAATGGAAAGGACTGGAATGGAATGGAATGGAATGGAATGGAATGGAATGGAATGGAATGGAACGGAGTGGAAAGGAAAGGAACGCTGATATAAAATATAAGCTGATATTGTGCCACTGCAATCCAGCCAGGGTGACAGATTGAGAACTTGTTGAAAGAAAGGAATACAATCAAATACTGTGGAATGAAATGGAATGGAATGGAGTGCAATGGAACGTAATGGAAAGGAATGGAATGAAATGGAATGCAATGGAGTCAAATGGAATGGAATGGAATGGAATGGAATGCAATGCAATGGAATGGAATAGAATGGTGAAATAATATGTGAGCTGACATTGTGTCACTGCAATCCAGCCAGGGTGTCAGATTGAGAAATTTTTGAAAGAAAGCATTAGAATAGAATAGTGCGGAATGGAATGGAATGGAATGGAATGGAATGGAATGAAACGGGATGGAATGGAATGGTATAAAGTGGAATGGAAAGGAACAAAATGGAATAGAATGTAATTTAAAGGATGCAACAGTGAAATAAAATGTGAGCTGACATTGCGCCACAGTAGTACAGGCAGGGTGACAGTTCGAGAACTTGTTCAAGAAAGGAATAGAATAGAATAGTGGGAAAGGAAGGAATGGAATGGAATGGAATGCAGTGGAGTGTAATGGAAAGGAAAGGAATGGAATGGAGTGCAATTCAGTGGAATGGAACAGAATGGAATGGAATGGAATGGAGTGGAATGGAATGGAATGGAATAGAATGGAATAAAATGGTGAAATAAAATATGAGCTGACAAAGTGCTACTGCAATACAGCCAGAGTGAAAGTGTGAGAACTTGTTTAAAGAAAGGAATAGAATAGAATAGAGTGGAATGGAATGGAATGGAATGGAATGGAATGGAATGGAATGGAATGGAATGTAGTGCAATAGAACGGAATGGAGTGGAATGTATTGAAATGGAATGGAATGGAATGGATTGGAAAGGAACTGTGAAATAAAATGTGAGTTGACATTGTGCCACTGAAATCCTGCCAGTGTGACAGACTGAGAACTGGTTGAAGGAAAAGAATAGAATAGAATAGTGTTGATTGGAATGAAATGGAATGGAATGGAATGGAATGGAGTGTAATGGAACCGAATAGAAAGGAATGGAATGAAATGGAATGGAATGGAGTCAAATGGTATGGAATGGAACGGAAGGGAATGGAATGTAATGGAATGGAAAAGTGAAATAATATGTGAGCAGACATTGTGCCACTGCAATCCAGCCAGGCTGACAGATTGAGAACTTTTTGAAAGAAAGACATAGAAAAGAATAGTGTGGAATGGAATGGAATGGAATGGAATGGAAAGGATTGGAATTGAATGCAATGGAACAGTGAAATAAAATGTGAGCTGAAATTGTGCCACTGGAATCCAGCCTGGGTGACGAAATGAAAACTTGTTGAAAGAAATGAATAGAATAGAATAGTGTGGAATGGAATGGAATGGAATGGAATGCAACGGAACAGTATGGAATGGAACGGAATGGAACGCAATGGAACGGAATGGAATGAAATGGAATGAAATGGAATGGAATGGAAAGGAAATGATCTGTGAAATAAAAGGAGAGCTGACATTGTGCCACTTCAATCCACCCAGGGTGACAGTTTGAGAACCTGTTGAAAGAAAGGAATAGAATAGAATCGTGTGGATTTGAATGGAATGGAATGCAATGGAATGGAATGGAATAGATCGGTGAAATAAAATCTGAGCTGACATTGTGCCACTGCAATCCAGCCAATGTGACAGAATGAGAACTTGTTGAAGAAAGGAATAGAATAGAATAATGTGGAATAGTAAGGAATGGAATGGAATGGAATGGAATGGAATGGAGTGCAATAGAACGGAATGGAATGGAATGGAGTGCAACTGAACAGAATGGAATGGAATGGACGGTAATGGAATGGAATGAAATGGAAGGAAATGGAATGGAATGGAATGGAATGCAATCGAAAGGTGAAATAAAATGTGAGCTGACATTGTGCCACTGCAATCCAACCTGGGTGTCAGATTGAGAATTTGTTGAAAGAAAGCAATAGAATAGAATACTGTGGAATTTAATGGAAAGGAATGGAATGGAATTGAATGGAATGGGAAGGGATGGGATGGGATGGGATGCGATGGGATGGGATATGATGGGATGAGATGCAAAGGGATGGGATGGGATTTTATGGGATGAGATGGGAAGGAATGAAATGGAACAGAATAGAATGGAGTGAAATGGAACAGAATGGAACAGAATGGAATGAAACGGATTGGAATGGACATGAATGGAATGGAATGGAATGGAATGGAATGGAATGGTATGGTGAAATAAAATGTGAGTTGACATTGTGCCACAGCAATCCAGCCAGTGTGACAGATTGAGAACTTTTTGAAAGAAAGGAATTGAATAGAATAGTGTGGAATGGAATGGAATGGAATGGAATGGAATGGAATGGATTGCAATGGAAAGGAATGGAACGGAATGGATCGGAATAAAATGGAATGGAATGGAATGGAAAGGAATGGAATGGAATGCAATGAGTGCAATGGAATGGAATGGAACGGAATGGAATGAAATGTAATGTAATGGAATGGAAACAAATTGAATGGAATGGACTGCAATGGAAGAGAATGGAAGGGAATGGAATGAAAAAGAATGGAATGGAATGGAATGTAACAGTGAATTAAAATGTGAGCTGACATTGTGCCACTGAAATTCAGCTGGGGTGACAGATTGAGAACTTGTTGAATGCAAGAAATAAAATGGAATAATGTGGAATGGAATGGAATGGAATGGAATGGAATGGAATGGAATGGGATGGAATGGAATACAATGGAACGTAATGCAACGGAATGGAATGACATTGAATGGAATGGAATGGAATGGAATATAATGGAATGGAATGGAATGGTGAAATAAAATGTGAGCTGACATTTTGCAACTGCAATCGAGCCAGGGTCAAAGATTGAGAACTTGTTGAAAGAAAGGAATAGAATAGAATACAGTGGAATTGAATTTAATAGAATAGAATGGAATGGATTTGAATCGAATGGAATGGAAAGGAGAGTAACGGAACTGAATGGAAAGGAATGGAAAGGAATGGAATGGAATGGAATGGAATGGAATGGAATGGAATTGAATATAACGGTGAAATAAATTATGAGCTGACATAGTGCCACAGCAGTCCAGACAGGGTGACATTTGGAGAGCTTGTTGAAAGAAAGGTATAGGATAGAGTAGTGTGGAATGGAATAGAAAGGAATGGAGTGCAATGGAAAGCAATGGAACAAAATGGAACGAAACGGAATGGAATCAAATGGATTGGAATGGAATGGAATGAAATGGAACAGTGAAATAAAATGTGAGCTGATATTGTGCCATTGCAATCCATTCAGGGTGACAGATTGAGAACATGTTGAAAGGAAGGAATAGAATACAATAGTGTGGAATTGAATGCCATGGAATGGAATGGAATGGAATGGAATGGAATCTAAAGGAATGGAATGCAATGTAACTGAATGGAAAGGAATGGAATGGAATTTAATGGAATGGAAGGGAATGGAATGCAATGGAATGGAATGGAATGCAGTGGAATGGAATGGAATGGAATGCAGTGGAATGGAATGGAATGGAATGGAATGCAACGCAATGGAATGAAATGCACTGGAATGGAATGGAATGGTGAAATAATGTGTGAGCTGACATTGTGCCACTGCAATAAGGCCAATGTGACAGATTGAGAAATTGTTAAAGAAAGGAATAGAATAGAATAGTGTGGAATAGTTAGGAATGGAATGGAATGGAACAGAGTGCAACTGAACGGAATGGAATGGAGTACAACTGAACAGAATGGAATGGAATGGACTGGACTGGAATGGAATGGAATGGAATGGAATGGAATGGAATGGAATGGATTGAAACGGTGAAATAAAATATGAGCTGACATTGTGCCACTGCAGTCCAGCCAGAGTTAAAGATTGAGATCTTGGTTAAAGAACAGAATAGAATAGAGTAGAGTGGAATGGAATGGAATAAAATGGAATGGAATGGAATGGAATGGAATGCAAAGGAATGTAGTGCAATGGAAGGAATGAAACGGAATGGAATGGAATTGAATGCAATGGAATGGAATGGAATGCAATGGAATGGAATGGTGAAATAAAATGTGAGCTGAAATTGTGCCACTGCAATCCAGAAAGGGTGAGAGATTGAGAACTTTTTGAAAGAAAGAATAGAATAGAATAATGTGGAGTGGAATGGAAAGGAAAGGAATGGAATGGAATGGAATGGAATGGTGAAATAAAATGTGAGCTGAAATTGTGCCACTGCAATCCAGAAAGGGTGAGAGATTGAGAACTTTTTGAAAGAAAGGAATAGAATAGGATAATGTGGAATGGAATGGAAAGGAAAGGAATGGAATGGAATGGAATGGAATGGAATGGAATGGAATGGAATGGAATGGAATGGTGAAATAAAATGTGAGCTGAAATTGTGCCACTGCAATCCAGAAAGGGTGAGAGATTGAGAACTTTTTGAAAGAAAGGAATAGAATAGAATAATGTGGAATGGAATGGAAGGGAAAGGAATGGAATGGAATGGAATGGAATGGAATGGAATGGAATGGATTGGAATGGAATGGAGTGCAATGGAATGAAATGGAATGGAAAGGACTGGAATGGAATGGAATGGAATGGAATGGAATGGAACGGAGTGGAAAGGAAAGGAACGCTGATATAAAATATAAGCTGATATTGTGCCACTGCAATCCAGCCAGGGTGACAGATTGAGAACTTGTTGAAAGAAAGGAATACAATCAAATACTGTGGAATGAAATGGAATGGAATGGAGTGCAATGGAACGTAATGGAAAGGAATGGAATGAAATGGAATGCAATGGAGTCAAATGGAATGGAATGGAATGGAATGGAATGCAATGCAATGGAATGGAATAGAATGGTGAAATAATATGTGAGCTGACATTGTGTCACTGCAATCCAGCCAGGGTGTCAGATTGAGAAATTTTTGAAAGAAAGCATTAGAATAGAATAGTGCGGAATGGAATGGAATGGAATGGAATGGAATGGAATGGAATGGAATGGAATGAAACGGGATGGATTGGAATGGTATAAAGTGGAATGGAAAGGAACAAAATGGAATAGAATGTAATTTAAAGGATGCAACAGTGAAATAAAATGTGAGCTGACATTGCGCCACAGTAGTACAGGCAGGGTGACAGTTCGAGAACTTGTTCAAGAAAGGAATAGAATAGAATAGTGGGAAAGGAAGGAATGGAATGGAATGGAATGCAGTGGAGTGTAATGGAAAGGAAAGGAATGGAATGGAGTGCAATTCAGTGGAATGGAACAGAATGGAATGGAATGGAATGGAGTGGAATGGAATGGAATGGAATAGAATGGAATAAAATGGTGAAATAAAATATGAGCTGACAAAGTGCTACTGCAATACAGCCAGAGTGAAAGTGTGAGAACTTGTTTAAAGAAAGGAATAGAATAGAATAGAGTGGAATGGAATGGAATGGAATGGAATGGAATGTAGTGCAATGGAACGGAATGGAGTGGAATGTATTGAAATGGAATGGAATGGAATGGATTGGAAAGGAACTGTGAAATAAAATGTGAGTTGACATTGTGCCACTGAAATCCTGCCAGTGTGACAGACTGAGAACTGGTTGAAGGAAAAGAATAGAATAGAATAGTGTTGATTGGAATGAAATGGAATGGAATGGAATGGAATGGAGTGTAATGGAACCGAATAGAAAGGAATGGAATGAAATGGAATGGAATGGAGTCAAATGGTATGGAATGGAACGGAAGGGAATGGAATGTAATGGAATGGAAAAGTGAAATAATATGTGAGCAGACATTGTGCCACTGCAATCCAGCCAGGCTGACAGATTGAGAACTTTTTGAAAGAAAGACATAGAAAAGAATAGTGTGGAATGGAATGGAATGGAATGGAATGGAAAGGATTGGAATTGAATGCAATGGAACAGTGAAATAAAATGTGAGCTGAAATTGTGCCACTGGAATCCAGCCTGGGTGACGAAATGAAAACTTGTTGAAAGAAATGAATAGAATAGAATAGTGTGGAATGGAATGGAATGGAATGGAATGCAACGGAACAGTATGGAATGGAACGGAATGGAATGCAATGGAACGGAATGGAATGAAATGGAATGAAATGGAATGGAATGGAAAGGAAATGATCGGTGAAATAAAAGGAGAGCTGACATTGTGCCACTTCAATCCACCCAGGGTGACAGTTTGAGAACCTGTTGAAAGAAAGGAATAGAATAGAATCGTGTGGATTTGAATGGAATGGAATGCAATGGAATGGAATGGAATAGATCGGTGAAATAAAATCTGAGCTGACATTGTGCCACTGCAATCCAGCCAGCGTGACACATTGAAAACTTTCTGAAAGAAAAGAACAGAATAGAATAGGTGTGATGGAATGGAATTGAATGGACTGGAATGGAATCACAGGGAATGGTATGGAATGGAATGGAAAGGAATGGAGTGCAATGGAATGGAATGAAATGGAATGGAATAAAAAGCAATGGAATGGAATGGAATGGAATGGAATTTAATAGAATGGAATGGAATGGTGACATAAAATGTGAGCTGACTTTGTGCCACTGCAATCCAGCCAGGGTGACAGATTGAGAACATGTGAAGAGAATGGAATAGAACTGAATAGTATGGATTGGAATGGAACGGAAAGGAATGGAATGGAATGGATTGGAATGGAATGGGATGGGATGGGATGGGATAGGATGGAATGGAATTTAATGGAACGGAATGGAATGGAGATCAATGGAACTGAAAGGTACGGAATGGAATGAATAGGAATGGAATGGGATGGAATGGAATTGAATGGAACACAAAGGTGAAAAAAATGTGAGCTGACATTTTGCCACACAATCCCTCAAGTGTGACAGATTGAGAACTTGTTGAAAGAAAGTAACAGAATAGAATAGTGTGGAATGGTATGGAATGGAATGGAAAGGAATGGAGAGGAATGGAATGGAATGGAATGGAGTGCAATGGAATGGAATGGAACAGAATGGAATGAAATGGAATGGAAAGGAATGGAATGGAATGGAACGGTGAAATAAAATGTGAGTTGACATTGCACCACTGCAATCCAGCCAGGGTGACAGACTGAGAACTTGTTGAAAGAAAGGAATAGAATAGAACAGTGTGGAATGGAATGCAATGTAATGTAATGGAATGGAATGGAATTTAATGGAATGGAATGAATTTAATGGAACGGAATGGAATGGAGTTAAATGGAACGGAATTGAATGGAATGGAATGAAAAGGAATAGAATGGAATGGAATGGAAAGAATGGAATGGATTGGTAAGGTAAAATAAAACGTGAGCTGACATTGTGCCACTGAAATCCAGCCAGGGTGACAGATTGAGAACTTGTTGAAAGAAAGGAGTGGAAGAAAATTGTGTGGAATAGAATGGAATGGAATGGAATGGAATGGAATGGCATGGCATGGAATGGCATGGAATGGAATGCAAAAGAATGGAATGGAGTGCAATAGAACGGAAAGGAATGGAAAGGAATGAAATTTAATGGAATGGAATGGAATGGAACGGTGAAATAAAAGGTGAACTGACATTGTGCAACTGCAATCCAGCCAGGGTGACAGATTGATAACTTGTTTAAAGAATGGAATAGAATTCGATAGTATGGAATGGGATGGATTGGAATGGAATGGAATGGAATGGAATGGAATGGAATGGAATGGTATGGACTGGAATGGGATGTGATGTGATGGGATGGGATGGGATAGGATGGGATGGGATGGGATGGGATGGGATGGGATGGGATGGGATGGGATGGGATAGAATGGAATGTAATGGAATGGAATGGAATGGAGATCAATGGAGCTGAATGGAACGGAATGGAATGAAATGGAATGGAAAGGAATGCAATGGAATGGAATGGAACGGAATTGAACGGAATAGAAAGGTAAAAAAATGTGAGCTGACATTGTGCCACTTCAATCCAGCCAGTGTGACAGATTGAGAACTTGTTGAAAGTAAGGAAGAGAATACAGTAGTGTGGAATGGAATGGAATGGAATGGAATGGGCTGCAATGGAAGAGAATGGAATGGAATGTTGTGCAACTGAATGGAATGGAATGGAATGGAATGAAATGGAATGGAATGGAGTGGAATGGAATGGAATGAAACGGTGAAATATAATATGAGCTGACTTTGTGCCGCTGCAATCCAGCCAGAGTGAAAGATTAATATCTTGTTTAAAGAACGGAATAGAATAGAATAGACTGGAATGGAATGGAATGGAATGGAATGGAATGGAATGGAATGGAATGAAAAGTAGTGGAATGCAACGGAATGGAATGAAATTTAGTGCAATGGAACGGAATGCAACGGAATGGAATGAAATTGAATGGAATGGAATTGAATTCAATGGAATGGAATGGAATGCAATGGAATGGAACGGTGAAATAAAATGTGAGCTGTCATTGTGCCACTGCAATCCAGAAAGGGTGACAGATTGAGAACTTGTTGAGAGAAAGGAATAGAATAGAATAATGTGGAATGGAATGGAAAGGAATGGAATGGAATGGAATGGATTGGAATGAAATGGAGTGCAATGGAACGAAATGGAATGGAAAGGAATGGAATGGAACGGAATGGAATGGAATGGAATGGAATGGAATGGAATGGAATGGAACAGAATGGAAAGGAAAGGAATGTTGAAATAAAACATGAGTTGATATTGTGCCACTGCAATCCAGCCAGGGTGACAGATTGAGAACTTGCTGAAAGAAAGGAATGGAATAGAATAGTGTGGAATGGAATGGAATGGAATGCAATGAAATGGGGTGGAATGGAATGGTATGAAATGGAATGGAAAGGAACGGAAAGGAATATAATGCAATTTAATGGGATGCAACGGTGAAATAAAATGTTAGCTGACATTGTGCCTCGGCAGTGGAGCCAGGGTGACAGTTTGAGAACTTGTTGAAGAAAGGAGTAGAATAGAATAGTGGGAATGGAAGGAATGGAATGGAATGGAATGCAATGGAGTGCAATGAAACGGAAAGGAATGGAATGGAGTGCAATTGAGCAGAATGGAATGGAATGGATTGGAATGGAATGGAATGAAATGGAATGGAATGGAGTAAAACGCTGAAATAAAATATGAGCTGACATTGTGCCACTGCAATCCAGCCTGAGTGAAAGTTTGAGATCTTGTTTAAAGAAAGGAATAGAATAGAAGAGAGTGGAATGGAATGGAATGGAAGGGAATGGAATGGAATGCAATGTAATGGAATGGAATGGAATGCAATGGAATGGAATGGAATGGAATGGAATGCAATGGAATGGAATGTAATGGAATGGAATGAAACGGAATGGAATGGAATGGAATGGAATGCAATGGAATGGAATGCAGCGGAATGAAATGAAATGGAATGGAATGGAATGGCAAGGAACAATGAAATAAAATGTGAGCTGACATTGTGCCACTGCAATCCTGCCAGTGTGACAGATTGAGAACTGGTTGAAGGAAAAGAATAGAATAGAATAGTTTTGACTGGAATGGAATGGAGCGTAATGGAACAGAATAGAAAGGAATGGAATGAAACGGAATGGAATGGAGTCAAATGGAATGGAAGCGAATGGAATGTAACGGAACGGAACGGTGAAAAAATATGTGAGCAAATATTGTGCAACTGCAATCCAGCCAGGGTGACAGATTGAGAACTTTTTGAAAGAAAGGCACAGAATAGAACAGTGTGGAATGGAATGGAATGGAATGGAATGGAATGGAATGGAATGGAATGGAATGAAGTGCAATGCAATGGGATGGAATGGAATGGGATGAAATGGAAAGGAAAGGAACGGAATGGAATAGGATGTAATGGAATGGGATGCAACAGTGAAATAAAAAGTGACCTGACATTGTGCCATAGCAATCCAGGCAGGATGATAGATTGAGAACTTGTTGAGAGTAAGGAAAAGAATGGAATACTGGGAATGGAATGGAAAGGAATGGAATGGAATGGAATGCAATGCAATAGAATTCAATGGAGTGCAACGGAAAGGAATGGAAAGGAATGGAATGAAACGGAATGGAATGGAATGGAATGGAATGAAATGGAATGAAATGGAATGGAATGGAATGGTGAAATAAATGTGAGCTGACACTGTCTCACTGCAATCCAGCCAGGGTGACAAATTGAGAACTTGTTGAAAGAAAAGAATGGAATAGAATAGTGTGGAATGGAACGGAATGGAATGGAATGGAATGGAGTGCAATGGAACAGAATGGAGCAGAATGTATTGAAATGGAATGGAATGGAATGGAATGGAAAGGAACTGTGAAATAAAATGTGATTTGACATTGTGCCACTAAAATCCTGCCAGTGTGACACACAGAGAACTGGTTGAAGGAAAAGAATAGAATATAATAGTGTTGATTGGAATGGAATGGAATGGAATGGAATGGAAAGGAATGGATTGGAATGAAATGGAGTGCAATGGAATGAAATGGAATGGAAAGGACTGGAATAGAATGGAATGGAAAGAAATTGATTGGAATGAAATGGAGTGCAATGGAACGAAATGGAATGGAAAGAATGGAATGGAATGGAATGGAATGCAACAGAATGGAAAGGAAAGGAACGCTGAAATAAAATATGAGTTGATATTGTGCCACTGCAATCCAGCCAGGGTGACAGATTGAGAATTTGTTGAAAGAAAGGAATGGAATAGAATAGTGTGGAATGGAATGGAATGGAGTGCAATGAAACGGGATGGAACGGAATGGTAAGAAATGGAATGGAAAGGAACAGAAAGGAATATAATGTAATTTAATGGCATGCAACGGTGAAATAAAATGTTAGCTGAAATTGTGCCTCGGCAGTAGAGCCAGGGTGACAGTTTGTGAACTTGTTGAAGAAAGGAGTAGAATAGAATAGTGGGAATGGAAGGAATGGAATGGAATGCAATGAAGTGCAATGAAACGGAAAGGAATGGAATGGAGTGCAATTGAACGAAATGGAATGGAATGGAATGGAATGGAATGGAATGGAATGGAATGAATTGGAATGGAACGGAGTAAAACGGTGAAATAAAATATGAGCTGACACTGTGCCACTGCAATCCAGCCTCAGTGAAAGTTTGAGATCTTGTTTAAAGAAAGGAATAGAATAGAATAGAATAGAGTGGAATGGAATGGAATGGAAGGGAATGGAATGGAATGCAATGGAATAGAATGGAAGGGAAGGGAAGGGAAGGGAAGGGAAGGGAAGGGAAGGGAAGGGAATGCAATGGAATGGAATGGAATGGAATGGAATGCAATGGAACGGAATGGAGCGGAATGAAATGGAATGGAATGGAATGGAATGGCAAGGAACGATGAAATAAAATGTGAGCTGATATTGTGCCACTGCAATCCTGCCAATGTGACAGATTGAGAACTAGTTGAGGGAAAAGAATAGAACAGAATAGTGCCGAATGGAATGGAATGCAATGGAATGGAATGGGAGTGTAATGGAACAGAGTAGAAAGGAATGGAATGAAATGGAATGGAATGGAATGGAATGGAATCAAAAGGTATGGAATGGAATGGAAAGGAATGGAATGTAATGGAACAGAACAGTGAAAAAATATGTGAGCAGATATTGTGCCACTGCAATCCAGCCAGGGTGACAGATTGAGAAATTTTGGAAGGAAAGGCACAGAATAGAATAGTGTGGAATGCAATGGAATGGAATGGAATGGAATGGACTGGAATGGAGTGCAATGCAACGGGATGGAATGGAATGGCATGAAATGGAATGGAAAGGAACGGGATGGAATAGGATGTGATGGAATGTGATGAAACGGTGAAATAAAAAGTGACCTGACATTGTGCCACTGCAATCCAACCAGGAAGATAGATTGAGAACTTTTTGAAAGTAAAGAAAAGAATGGAATAGTGGGAATGGAATGGAAAGAAATAGAATTCAATGGAGTGCAATGGAAAGGAACGGAAAGGAATGGAATGAAACGGAATGGAATGGAATGGAATGGAATGGAATGGAACGGTGAAATAAATGTGAGCTGACATTGTCTCACTGCAATCCAGCCAGGGTGACAAATTGAGAACTTGTTGAAAGAAAAGAATGGAATAGAATAGTGTGGAATGGAACGGAACGGAATGGAATGGAATGGAGTACAATGGAAAGGAATGGAACGGAATGGAATTTAATGGAATGGAATGGAGAGCAATGGAACAGAATGGAATGGAATGGAATGAAATGGAATGGAATAGAATGGAATGGAAAGGAATGGAATGGAATGGAATGGAATGGTGAAATGAAATGTAAGCTGTCATTGTGCCACTGCAATCCAGATACTGTGAAAGATTGAGAACTTGTTGAAAGAAAGGAATAGAATACAATCTGTGGAATGGAATGGAATGCAACGGAATGCAATGGAATGGATTGGAACGGAATGGAATGGAGCGCAATGGAACGGAATGGAATGGAATGGAAAAAAATGGATAGCAATGGAATGGAATGGAATGGAATGGAATGAATAGATTGGCATGGGGCGGGATGGAATGGAATGCAATGGAATGGAATGCAATGGAATGGAATGGAATGGAGTGCAATGGAACGGAATGGAATGGAATGGTGTGGAATGGAATGGAATGGTGAAATAATATGTGGGCTGACATTGTGCCACTGAAATCCAGCCAGGGTGACAGAATTGAGAAATTGTTGAAAGAAAGAAATATAATAGAACAGTGTGGAATCGAATGTAATGGAATGGAATGGAATGGAGTGCAAGGGAAAGGAATGGAATGGAATGGAATGGAATGGAATGGAATGGAATGGAATGGAATACTGAAACAAAATGTGAGCTGACATTGTGCCACTGCAATCCAGCCAGGGTGACAGACTGAGAACTTGTTGAAACAAAGGAATACAATCAAATACTGTGGAATGGAATGGAATGGAATTTAATGGAAAGGAATGGAACGGAATGGAACAGAGTGCAATGGAACGGAATGTAACAGAATGGTATGAAATGCAATGGACTGGAATGGAATGGAGTGGAATGGAATGGAAAGGAATTCAATGGAATGGAATGATGAAATAAAATGTGAGCTGATATTGTGCAACTGCAGTCCAGCCAGGGTGCAGATTGAAAACTTGTGGAAAGAAAGGTATAGAATAGAGTAGTGTGGAATGGAATAGAATGGAATGGAAAGGAATGGAATGGAATGGAATGGAATGGAATGGAATGGAATGGAATGGAATGGAATGGAATGGAATGTGATGGAGTGCAATGGAACGGAATGAACGGTAATGGAATACAATGGAATGGAATGGAATGGAATGGAATAGAATGCAATGGAACAGTGAAAAAAAATTAGAGCTGACATTGTGTCTCCTCAATCCCGCAAGGGTGACAGATTGAGAACTTGTTGAAAGAAAGGAATAGAATAGAATAGTGTGGAATGGAACGGAATGGAATGGAATATAATGGAATGCAATGGAATGGAAAGGAATGGAATGCAATGGAACAGAATGGAACGGAATGGAATGGAATGGAATGTGATTGGGTGGGATGGGATGGGATGGGATGGAATAGAATGGAAGGGAACAGAATGGAATGGAATGGAATGGAAAGGTGAAATAAATTGTGAGCTGACATTGTGCCACTGAAATCCAGTCAGGGTGACAGATTGAGAACTTGTTGAAAGAAAGGAATAGAATAGAATAGTGTGAAATGGAATGCAATGGAATGGAATGGAATGCAAATGAATGCAGTGCAATGGAACGGAATGGAACGAAATGGAATTGAACGGAACAGAACGGAATGGAATGGAACGAAATGGAATGGAATGGATTGCAATGGAATAGAGTGCAATGCAACGGAATGGAATGCAATGGAAAGAAATGGAATGGAATGGAATGAAATGGAATGGAATGAAGTGGAGTGGAGAGGAGTGCAGTGGCGTGGAGTGGAGTGGATTGCAGTGGAGTGAATTGGAGTGGAGTGGATTGGAGTGGAGTGAATTGGAGTGGAGTGGAGGGGAGTGGAATGGAATGGTATGGAAAGGAATGGAATGGAATGGAATGGAACGAAAAGGAATGGAATCTAATGGAAAGGAATGGAATGGAATGAAATGGAATGGTATGGAATGGAACGGAATGAAACGAAATGGAATGGAATGGAATGGAATGTAAAGGAGTGGATTGGAATGGAATGGAATGGAATGGTAAAATAAAATGTGAGCTGATATTGTGCCACTGCAATCCAGCCAGGGTAACAGATTGATAACTTGTTGAAAGAAAGGAATAGAACATAATAATTTGGAACGGAATGGAATGGAATGGAATGGAATGGAATGCAGTGGAATGGAAAGGAATGGAACGGAATGGAACGAAATGGAATGGAATGGAATAGAATGATACGGTGAAATAAAATATGGGCTGACATTGTGCCACTGCAATCGAGCGAGGGTGACAGGTTGAGAACATGTTGAAAGAAAGGAATAGTATATAATGGTGTGGAATGGAATGGAAAGGAATGGAATGTAACGGAAAGGAACCAATCGGAACGGAACACAATGGAATGGAATGGTGTGCAGTGGAATGGAATGGAACGGAATGGAACGAAATGGAATGGAATGGAATGAAAAGAAATGGAATGGAATTCAATAGAATGGAATGGAATGGAATGGAATAGAATGGAATGGAATGGAATGGAATGGAATGGAATGGAATGGAATGGAATGGAACGGTGAAATAAGATGAGCTAACATTTTGCAACTGCAATTCAGCCAGGGTGACAAACTGAAAAATTGTGGAAAGAAAGGAATAGAATATAGTAGAATAGTGTGGAATGGAATGGAATGGAATGGAATGGAGTGCAATGGAACGGAATGGAATGAAATGGAACGGAAAGGAATGGAATGGAATGGAAAGGAATGGAACGGTGAAATATAATGTGAGCTGACATTGTGCCACTGCAATCCAGCCTGGGTGACGGATTGAGAACTTTTTGAAATAAAGGAACAGAATAGAATAGTGTAGAACGGAATGGAATGGAATGATGAAATAAAATGTGAGCTGACATGGTGTTACTGCAATCCAGCCAGGCAGACAGATAGAGAACTTGTTGAAAGAAAGGAATAGGATAGAATGGTATGGAATGGAATGGAATGGAAAGCAATGGAAAGGCATGGAGTGTAATGGAACGGAATGGAATGGAATGGAACAAAATGGAAAAGAACCAAACGGAAAGGAACAGACAGGAGGGAACGGAACGGAAAGTAATGGAATGGTCTGCAATAGAATGTAATGGAACGGAATGGAACGAAATGGAATGGAATGGAATGGAATGGAATAGAATGGAATGGAATGGAATGGAATGGAACGGTGAAATAAAATGCGAGTTCACATAGTGCCACAGCAATCCAGCCAGCATGACATATTGAGAACTTGTTGAAAGAAAGGAATAGGATAGAATATTGTGGAATGGAATGGAAGGGAATGGATTGGAATGGAATGGAACGGAATGGAAGGAATGGACTGGAATGGAATGGAATGGAGTGCAATGGAATGGAATGGAAAGGACTGGAATGAAATGCAATGGAATGGAACGGAACAGAACATAACAGAACAGAACGGAATGGAATGGATGGAATGGAATGGAATAGAATGGAATGGAATGGAATGAACGGTGGAGTAAAATGTGAGCTGAATTTGTGCAACTGCAATCCAGCAAGGGTGACAGATTGAGAACTTGTTTAAAGGAAGGAATAAAATAGAATAGTGGGGAATGGAAGGGAATGCAATGGGATGGAAAGGAATGGAATGGAATGGAATGGAATTTAAAGGAATGGAGTGCAATGGAACGGAATGGAAAGGAATGGAAAGAAATGGAATGGAAAGGAATGGAATGGAATGCAGTAGAACGGAATGGAAGGGAATGGAAATGAGTGGAACAGAATTTAATGGAATGGAATGGCATCGAATGGAATGGAATGGAATGGGATGGTATGGAATAGAATGGAGTGCAATGGAATGGAATGTAACAGAATGGAATGAAAGGGATTGGAATGGAATAGAATGGAATGCAATGGAATGGAATGGAATGGAATGAACAGTGAAATAAAATGGAAGCTTAAATTGTGCCACTGCAATCCAGCTGGTGTGAAAGGTTGAGAAAACTTTTTAAAAAAGGGATAGAATAGAATAGTGTAAAACGGAATGGAAGGGAATGGAATGGAATGGAATGAAATGGAATGGAACGGAACAGAACATAATGGAAAGGAATGGAATGGAATGGAGTGGAATGGAATGGAGTGCAACGGAACGGAATGGAATGGAATGGAATGAAAAGGAGTAGAATGGAATGGAACGGAATGGAATGGAATGGAATGGAATGGAATGGAATGGAATGGAAATGAATGGAGTGCAACGGAATGGAATGGGAAGGAATGGATCGAAATGGAATGGAATTGAACAGAATGGAACGGAACAGAACGGAATGGAATGGAATGGAATGGAATGATATGGATTGGAGTGGAATAGAGGGCAATGGAATGGAATGCAATGGAATGGAAAGAAATGGAATGGAATGCAATGGAATGGAAAGAAATGGAATGGAATGGAATGGAATGAAGTGGAGTGAAGTGCAGTGGCATGGAGTGGAGTGGACTTGAGTTGATTGGATTGGAGTGAAGTGGAGTGGAGTGGACAGGAATGGTATGGAAAGGAATGGAATGGAATGGAACAGAACGGAACGGAATGGAATGGAATGGAATGGGGTGCATTGGAATGGAATGGAATGGACCCGTGAAATACAATGTGATCTGATATTCCACCACTGCAATCCATCCAGGGTAACAGATTGAAAATTTGTTCAAAGAAAGGAATAGAATATAATAATTTGGAATGGAATGGAATGGAATGGAACGGAATGGAATGCAGTGCAATGGGAAGGAATGGATCGGAATGGAAGGAAATGGAGTGGAATGGAGTGGAGTGGAATGGAATGGAATGGAATGGAATGGAACGGAAAGGAATGAAATGGAATGGAATGGAATGGAATGGAAAGGAAAAAATTACAATGGAGTGGGGAAGAACGGAATGCAGAAGAATGGAATGGAGTTGATTGGAGGTGAATGGAGTGTAATCTAATGGAATGGAATGGAATGGAAGGGAATGGAATGGAATGCAATGGAATGGAAGGGAATGGAATGGAATGCAATGGAATGGAATGGAATGGAGTGGTAAGAAATGAAGGCAAAACTGTAGGAATAAATTGCAGTGGAGTGGAGAGTAGTGGAGTAGAGAAGAGTGAAATAGAAATGACAGGAATGCAATGAAATTGAATGGAATGGAAAGGAATGGAATGTAGTGGACTGGAGTGGAGTGGATGGGAGTAGAATGGAATGGAAAAGAGAGTAATAGAATGGAATGGATTACAATGGAAAGGAATGAAAAGGAACGGAATGGAATTGTATGGAGTAGACTGAAGTGCAGTGTATTTGGAATGAATGGAATGGACAGGAGTCTAGTGGCATGGATTGGGGTGGGAAGGAATGGAATGGAGGGGAGTGGAGTGGAGTGGAATTCAGGGGATTATAGTGGATTCAGGTGGAATGCAATGGAATGGGAGAGAATGGAATAGAATGGAATTCAGTGGATTGGAGTGCAGTTGCATGGAGTGGAATGGAATGGAATATAATGGAATGGATTGGAATGCATTTAAATGGAATGGAAGTCAATGGAATGGAATGGAATGGAATGGAATTCAATGCAATGAAATGGAAATTAATGGAAAAAACTGCAGTGGAGTGCAGTTCAGTAGAATGGAGAAGAAAGAAAGGGAGTGGAATGGAGTGGTATGGAGTGTAATGGAATGGAAAGGAATGGAATAGAATGGAAGGAAAAGGAATGAAATGGAATGGAATGGAATGGAATGGAATGGAATGGAATGGAGTGGACTTTAATGGAAGCGAATGGGAAAGAATAGAATGCAGTGGAGTGTAGAGGAGTGGAGTTTAGAAGTGTGAAATTGAAATGATTGGAATGCAATGCAATGGAATGGAATGGAAAGGAATGGAATGCAGTGGATTGGAGTGGAGTGGATGGGAGTACAATGGAATGGAATGGAAAGTAGTGGAATGGAATGCAATACAATGGAATGGAATGGAATGCAGTGGTTTGGTGTGAAGTTGCGTGGACGGGAATGGAATGGATTGGAATGGAATGGAATGAAATGGAAAGGAATGGAATGGAGTGTAACGGAAGTGAATGGAAAGGAATGGAATGAACTGGAATGGAATGGAATGGAATGAAATGGAATGCAATGGAATGGAATAAAAGTGCATTGGAGAGTATTAGAATGGAATGGAGAATAAAGGAAGGGAGTGGATTGGAGTTGAATGGATTGGAATGGAATGAAATGGAAAGGAAGGTAATGGAATGGAGCAGAATGGAATGGAATGGAATGGAATAGAATGGACTGGAATGGAACCGAATGGGAAGGAATATTATGCAGTGGAGTGGAGAGGAGTGGAGTGGAGAAGAGGGAAATTGAAATGATTGGAATGCAATGCAAAGGAAAGGAATGGAAAGGAATGGAATGAAATGGAGTGGAGAGGAGTGGAATGGAGAAGAGTGAAATTGAAATGACTGGAATACAATGCAAAGGAAAGGAATGGAAAGGAATGGAATGAAATGGATTGGAGAGGAGTGGATGGGAGTAGAATAGAATGGAAAGGAGAGTAATGGAATGGAATGGATTACAATGGAAAGGAATGAAAAGGAATGGAATGGAATGGTATGGAGTAGACTGAATTACATTGTATTTGTAAGAAATGGAATGGAGTAGAGTGTAGTGGCGTGGAGTGGGATGGGAAGGAATGCAATGGAGGGGAGAGTAGTGGAGTGGAATGGAGGGGATTAGAGGGGATTCAGGTGGAATGGAATGAAAGAGAATGGAATAGAATGGAATGCAGTGGATTGGAATGCAGTTGCGTGGAGTGGAATGGAATGGAATGTATTGGAATTGAAAGGAATGGAATGGAATGGAATGGATTGGAATGGACTGGAATGGAAAGGAATGCAAGGGAATGGGATGGAATGGAATGGAATTCAATGCAATGAAATGGAAAGGAATGAAGAAAGTGCAGTGGAGTGCAGTTTAGTACAATGGAGAGGAAAGTAAGGGAGTGGAATGGAGATGAATGAAGTGTAATGGAATGGAATGGAATGTAAAGGAATGTAATATAATGGAATGGAATGGAATGGAATGGAAAGGAATGAAATGGAATGGAATTGAACTGAAACAAATGGCATTGGATTGTAGCAGAATTGAATTGAGAAGAAAGGAAGGGAGTGGATTTGAGTTGAATGGAGAGGAATGGAATGGAATGGAATGGAATGAAATGGAAAGGAAAGGAATGAAATAATGGAATGGAATGGAATGGAATGGAATGGAATGGAATGGAATGGAATGGAATGGAGTGGAATGGAATGGAGCCGAATGGGAAGGAATGGAGTGCAGTGGAGTGGAGATGAGTGGAGTGGAGAAGAGTGGATTTCAATGGAATGGAATGGAATGTATTGGAGTGTAGTGTAGTGGATTCTAGGGAAAAGAATGGAATGCAACGGAAAGGAATGGAATGGAATGGAATGGAAAGGAATGGATGGGAAAAAAGTGCAGTGGACTGCACAGGAGAGAAATGGAGAAGAAAGGAAGAGAGTGGAGTGAAGTAGAATGGAGGGAATGGAAAGGAATGGAACGGGATGGAATGGAATGGAAGGGAATGCAATGGCATGGAATGGAATTGAATAGAATGAAATAGAATAGAATGGAATGGAAGGGAATGGAAGGGAGTGAACTGGAATGGAGGCGAATGGAAAAGAATGGAATGCAGTGGAGTAGAGAGGAGTGGAGTGGAGAAGAGTGGATTTGAATTGAATGGAATGGAATGGAATGGATAGGTGTGGAGTGGAGTGGATTCAAGACGAAACAAACGGAATGTAATGTAATGGAATGGAGTGGAAAGGAATGGAATGGAATGGAATGGAATGGAATGGAAAATATTTCAGTAGAGTGCTGTGTAGTGGAATGGAGAAGAAATGAAGGGAGTGGAGAGGAATGGAATGGAATGGAATGGAGTGGAATGGAATGGAATGGAATGGAGTGGATGGGAATGGATGTGAATGGGAAGGAATGGAGTGCAGCGGAGTGGAGAGGAATGGAGTGGAGAAGAGTGGAAATGAATTGCATGGAATGGAATGGAATGCATTGGAGTGGAGTGGAGTGGATTCTAGTGGAAAAGATTGGAATGGAATGGAATGGAATCAAATGGAATGGAATGGAATGGAATGAATAAAAGTGCAGTGGAGTGGAATGCAGAAGAAAGGATGGGAGTGTAGTGGATTGGAATGGAGGGAAATGAAATGGAATGGAAAGGAATGGAATGGAATGGAATGGAGTGACCTTGAATGGAGGGCCATTGGAAGGAATGGAATGCAGTGGAGAGGAGAGAACTGGAGTGTAGAAGCATGGATTGCAATGTCATGGATTGGAATGGAATAGATTGGAGTTCAGTGGAGGTGATTCTAGTGGAAAAGAATGGAATGGAATGGAAAGGAATAGAATGGAAAAAAGAAGTGCATTGGTGTCTAGAGGAGTGGATAAGAAAGGATAAGAAAGGAAGGGAGTGTAGTTGGGTGGAATGGCATGGAATGGAATGGAGTGGTATGGAAGGGAATGGAATTGATTCGAATGGGAAGGAATGGAATGGAAAAAAGAGCAGAGGAGGGCAGAGGAGTGGAATGGAGAAAAAAGGAAAGGAATTGAGTGGAGTGGAATGGAGAGGAATGGAATGGTTTGGAATGGAATGGATTGGAATGGAATGGAGTGGACAGCAATGGAGGCCCAAGGGAAGGAATGGAATGCAGTGGAGGGCAGAGGAGTGGAGTGGAGAAGAGTGGATTTGTAATGAATGTAATGTAATGGAATTGAATGGATTGGAGTGTAGTGGAGAGGATTCAAATGCAAAAGAATGGAATGGAATGGAATGCAATGGACTGGAATGCAATAGAATGGAATGGAATGGAATGGGATTGAATGGAAAAAAATTGCAGTGGAGTGCAGTGGAGTGGAATAGGGAAGAAAGGAAAGTAGTGGAGTGGAATGGAGTGGAATGGACTGGAATAGAATGCAATAGAAGGGAATGGAATGGAATGGACTGTATTGAAATGGAAGTGAATAGGAGGGAATGGAATGCAGTGGAGTGGAGAGGATTGGAGTGGATAAGAGTGGATTTGAATAGAATGGAATCGAATGGAAAGGAGTGGATTGGAATGGAGGCGAATGGGAAGGAATGGAATGCAGTGGATTGGAGAAGGGTGGATATGATATGAATGGAATGGAGTGGAATGGAGTGGACTGGAGAGAAGTGGAGTGGAATCTAATGAAAAAGAAGGAAACGGAATGGAATGGAATGGAATGGAATGAAATGGAATGGAATGCAAAATAGTGCAGTGGAGTTGAATGGAGAGGAAAGGAAGCGAGAGGAGTGGATTGTAATGAAGTGGAAAGAAATAGAATGGTATTTAACGGAATGAAATGGAATGGACTGGAATGGAGCAGAATGGGAAGGAATGGAATTCAGTGGAGTGGAGAGGAGTGGAGCAGAGAAGAGTGGATTTGAATGGAATGGAATGGAATGCATTGGAGTGGAGTAGAGTGGATTCTAGGGGAAAAGAATGGAATGGAATGGAAAGGAACGGAATGGAATGGAATGGAAAGGAATTGAATGGAATGGAAAGGAATGGAATTGAATGGAATGGTAAAAGTGCAGTGGAATGCAGTGGAGTGGAATGGAGAAGAAAGGAAGAGAGTAGAGTGCACTGGAATGGAGGGGAATGGAAAGGAATAGAATGGTATGGATTGGAATGGAACGGAATGGAATGGAAAAAATTGCAGTGGAGTGTAGTGGAGTGGAATGGAGAAGAAAAGAAGGGAGTGAAATGGAGTGTTATAGAGGGGAATGGAATGGAATTGAATTGAATCGAATGGAATGGAATGGAACAAAATGTAATTGACTGGAATGGAGCCTTATGGGAAGTTATGGAATATACTGGATTGTAGAGGAGTGGAGTGAAGAAGAGTGCATTTGAATGGAATGGAATGGAATGTATTGGAGTGCAGTGGAGTGGATTCTAGGGAAAAAGAATGGAATGGAATGGAAAGGAATGGCATGGAATGGAATGGAATGGAACGCAATGGAATGGAAAAAAGTGCCGTGGAATGGAGTGGAGTGGAATGCAGAAGAAAGGAAGAGAGTGGAGTGCAGTGGAATGGAATGGAATGGAAAGGAATGGAATGGAGTGGATTGGAATGGAATGGAGTGGATTGGAATGGAATGGAATGGAAAAAAGTGCAGTGGAGTGTAGTGGAGTGGAATGGAGAAGAAAGGAAGGGAGTGGAATGGAGTGTTATAGGGTGGAATGGAATGGAATTGAATAGAATGGAATACAATGGAATGGAACAGAACAGAATGGAGTTGACTGGAATGGAGGCTTATTGGAAAGTATGGAATACAGTGAATTGTAGAGGAGTGGAGTGGAGAAGAGTGCATTTGAATGGAATGGAATGGAATGGAATGGAATGGAATGGATTGAAGTGTAGTGTAGTGGAGTCTAGTGGACAAGAATGGAATGGAATGGAATGGAATGGAATGGAATGGAATGGAATGAAATGGAATTAAATGGAATGCAAAGGAAAGGAATGGACGGAAGAAGAGTAGATTTGCATTGAATGGAACGGTATGCCATGGAATGGGATGTAATGGAGTGGAAGGCAGTGCTTTGGATTGGAGTGGATTAGAGTAGAATGGAATGGAAGGGAAATGTTGGAATTGAATGGAATACAATGGAATGGAATGAAAAGGATTGGAATGGAATGGAGTGGAGTGGAGTACAGTGTAATGGAAATGAATGGAATGCAGAGGAGGGCGGTGGAGTGGAGTGGAATTGGAAGTAATGGAATGGAGTGGAATGGAGTGGATTGGAATGGAGGGGAATAGATGGGATTCAGATGGAATGAAATGTAATGGAATGGAATGAAATGCAGTGGATTGGAGTGGAGTTGCATGGAGGGGAATGATATAGAATGGAATAGATTGGAATGGAGAAAAGTGTATTGGAGTGCAGTGGAGTGCAATGGAGGAGAAAGGAAGGGAGTGGAGTGGAGTGGAGTGAAATGGAATGGAATGGAAGGCAAGGGAAGGGAATGAAATGGGAAAAAGTGCAGTGGAGTATATTGGAGAGGAATGGAGAAGAAAGGAAGGGAGTGGAGTGGACTGGAGTGAAATGGAATGTAACGGATTGGAATGGAGTGGACTCAAATGGAGGTGAATGGGAACGAATGGAATGCAACGTAGTGGAGAGGAGTGGAGTGCAGAAGAGTGGACTTGCATTGAATGTAATGGATTGCAGTGGAGTGGCATGGAATGAAGTGTATTCTAGTGGAAAAGAATGGAAAGGAATGGAATGGAATGGAATGGAATGGAATGGAATGGAACTGCCTGGAAAGGAATGGAATAGAAAGGAATGGAATGGAATGAATGGAAAAAATGCAGTGAATTGTAATGGAGTCGAATGGACAAGAAATGAAGGGAGTGGAGTGGAATGTAATGTAATGTAATGGAATGGAATGGAATCGATTGGAATGGAGTGGACTGAAATGGAGGCCAATGGGAAGGAATGGAATACAGTGGAGTGGAGAGGAGTGGTGTGTAGAACAATGGATTTGTATTGAATGGAATGGATGTGAGAGGTGTGGACTGCAGTGGAGTGGATTCTAGTGGAAAAAAATGGAATGGAAAAAAAGGTAGTGGAGGGCAGCGGAGTGGAATGGAGAAGAAAGGAAGGCAGTGCTGTGGAGTGGAATGGAGTGGAATGGAATAGAAGGGATGGAATGGAATGGAATGGAATGGTTTGGAATGTAGGCGAATGGGTAGGCATGGAATGCATTTCAGTGGAAAGTAGTGGACTGGAGAATAGTGGACATGAATGGAATGTAATTTAAAGGAATGCTTTGCAGTGGAGTGGAGAGGATTCTACTGGAAAAGAATGGAACATCATGGAATGGAATGGAATGAAATGGAATGGATTGGAAAGGAATGGAATGGAATGGAACGGAAAAAATTGCTCTAGAGTGTAGTGATGTGGAATGAAGAAGAAAGGAAGGGAGTGGAGGAGAGTGGAATGGATAGGAATGGAATGGAATGGAATGGAATTGAATGGACTGGAATGGAGGTGAATGCGAATTAATGCAATGCAATGGATTGGAGAGGAGTGGAGTGGAGAAGAGTCAGTTTGAATTGAAAGCAATGGAATGGATTGGAGTGGAGTGGAGAGGATCCTAGCGTAAAAGAATGGAATGGAACGGAATGGAATGGAATGGAATGGAAAGCATTGCAATGTAATGTAATGTAACGGAATGGAATGGAATGGAATCGAATGCAATATTGTGGAATGGAATGGAATGGAATAGCATGGAATGGTGTGGAATGGAATGCAATGGAATGGAACGGAACAGAACAGAATGGAACGCAATGGAATGGAATGGAATGGAATGGAATGGAATGGAATGAAAAAAAGTGTAGTGGAGAAGAATGGAGAAGAAAGGAAGGGACTGGTGTGGTGTGGAATGGAGTAGAATGGAATAGAATGGAATGAAATAGAAAGGAATGTAACAGAGTGGATTGCAATGGAGGCGAAAGGGAATTAATGGAATGCAGTGGTGTGGAGAGGAATGCAGTGCAGAAGAGTGGATTTGAATTAAATGGAATGAAAAGAAAAAGATTTGAGTGGAATGGAGTGGATTCCATTGGAAAAAGAATTGAATGTAATGGAGTGGAATGGAATGGAATTGAATGGAATTGAATGGAATGCATTGGAATGCTATGGAATGCAAAGGAGTGGAGTGGAGTGGTTTCTAGTGGAAAACAACAGAACGGAATTCAACGGAAGGGAATGGAACGCAATGGAATGGAATGCAACTGAATGGAATGGAATGGAATGGAACGAAATGGAATGGAATGGAGTGGACTTTAATTGAGGCGAATGGGTTGGAGTGGAATGCAGTGGAGTGGAGATGAGTGGGGTGGAGAATAGTGGGTTTGAATTGAATATAATATACTGGATTGAATTGGAATGGAGTGGAGAGGAGTGAAGTGGAGGAGTGGATTTGAATTGAATGCAAAGGAATGGAATGGAGTGGAGTGGAGTGGATTCTAGTGTAAAAGAATGGAATGGAATTCAATGGAACGGAATGGAAGGGAATTGCACGGAATGGAATGGAATGCAATGCAAAGCAATGGAATGCAATGGAATAGAATGCAATGGAATGGAACGGAAAGGAATGGAATGGAATTCCATGGAATGCAATGGATGGGAGAAGAGAGGATTTGAATTGTATGTAATGGAATGGAATGGATTGGAGTGCAGTGGAGTGGATTCCAGTGAAAAAGAATGGAATGGAACGGAATGGAATGAAATGGAATGGAATGGAATGGAATGGAATGGAATGGAATCGAACGGTGAAATAAAATGTGAGCGGACATTGTGCCACTGCAATCCAGCCAGGGTGACAGATTGAGAACTTGTTGAAAAAAAGGAATAGAATAGAAGAGTGTGGAATGGAATGGAATGGAATCAAGGGAATGGAATGGAATGGAACGGAAAGGAATGGAATGGAATTCCATGGAATGCAATGCAGGGGAGAAGAGAGGATGTGAATTGTATGTAATGGAACGGAATGGATTGGAGTGCAGTGGAGTGGATTCCAGTGAAAAAGAACGGAATGGAACGGAATGGAACGGAATGGAATGGAATGGAATGGAATGGAAAGGAATGGAATGGAATCGAATGGTGAAATAAAATGTGAGATGACATTGTGCCACTGCAATCCAGCCAGGGTGACAGATTGAGAATTGTTGAAAAAAAGGAATAGAATAGAATAGTGTGGAATGGAATGGAATGGAAAGGAATGGAAGAGGAATGGAATGGATTGCAATGGAATGGAATGGAACGGAATGGAATGGAACGGAATGGAACGGAATGGAACGGAATGGAATGGAATGGAATGGAATGGAACAGTGAAATAAAATGTGAGCTGTCATTGTGCCACTGAAATCCAGTCAGGGCGACAGACTGAGAACGTGTTGAAAGAAAGGATTAGAATAAAATAGGGTGGAATGGAATGGAATGAATTGGAATGGAATGGAATGAAAAGGAATGGAATGGAAAGGAATAGAGTGCAATGGAATGGAATGGAATGGAACGAAATGGAACGGAATGGAAAGGAGTGGAATGGAATGGAATGGAATGCAATGGAGGAAGGAATGGAATGCAGAAATAAAATGAAGGACATTGGATGGAATAGGGAAGAAAAAAAAAAAAAAAAAAAAATGGAATGGAATAAAAATGGAGGGAATGAACGGATAATGGACAATGGAATGGAAAAAATGGAATCAATGGAATGGAATGGAATGGAACATGAAGTAAAATGTGAGGAACATGGTTAATCAGCATGACAATTAGAATGTGGAAAAAAAATAGAATAGAATGTGGAATGGAATGGAATGGAATGGAATGGAATGAATGGAATGGAATGAAAGAATGAATGAATTGAGTGGAATGGAATGGAATAGAATGGAATGGAACGGTGAAATAAAATGTGAGCATACATGGTACCACCACAATCCAGCCAGGGTGACAGACTGAGAACATGTTGAAAGAAAGGAGTGGAAAAGAATAGTGTGGAATGGAATGGAATGGAATGGAACGGTTAAATACAATGTGAGCTGACATAGTGCTATTGCAAAACAGCCAGGGTGACAGATTGAGAACTTGTTGAATGAAAGGAATAGAATAGAATTGTGTGGAATGGAATGGAAAGGAATAGAATGGATGGAATGGAATGGAATGAAAAGGAATGTAATGAAACGGAATGGAGTGAAATGGAAAGGAATGGAATGGAATGGCGAAATATAATGTGAGCTAACATTCTGCCACTGCAATCCAGCCATGGTGACAGTTTCAGAAATTGTTGAAAGAAAGGAATAGTATAGAATAATGTGGAACGGAAAGGAATGGATTGGAAAGGAATAGAATTTAAAGGAATGGAATGGAGTAGAATGGAATGGAGTGCAATGGAACAGAAAGGAACGGAATGGAATGAAATGGAATAGAATGGAATGGAATGGAATTGAATGGAGTGCAATGGAACGGAATGGAACGGAATGGAATGGAATGCAATGGAATGGAATGGAAAGGTGAAACAAAATGTGAGCTGACATTGTGCCACTGCAGTCCAGCCAGGGTGACAGATTGAGAACTTGTTGAAAGAAAGGAAGAGAATAGAATACTGTGGAATGCAATGGAATGGAAAGGAATGGAGTGCAATGGAATGGAATGGAATGAAAAGAACTGTTATGGAATGGAATGGAATGGAATGGATTGGAATGGAAAGGAATGGAATGGAATGGAATGGAATGGAATTCAACAGTTAAATAAAATGTGAGCTGACATTGTGACACTGTAATACAGTCAGGGTGACAGATTATGAACTTTTTGAAGGAAAGGAATAGAATAGAATAGTGTGGAATGGAATGGAATGGAGTGCAAAGGAAAGGAATGGAATGGAATGGAATGGAATGAATGGAATGGAATGGAATGGAATGGAATGGAATGGAATGAATGGAATGGAATGGAATGGAATGAATGGAATGGAATGGAATGGAATGGAATGGAATGGAATGGAATGCAATGGAATGGAATGGAATGGAATGGAATGGAATGGAATGCAATGGAATGGAATGGAATGGAATGCAATGGAATGGAATGGAATGCAATGGAATGGAATGGAATGGAATGCGATGGGATGGGATGGGATGGATGGGATGGGATGGGATGGGATGGAATGGAATGGAATGGAACGGTGAAATAAAACGTGAGCTGACATTGTGCCACTGAAATCCAGCAAGGGTGACAGATTGAGAAATTGTTGAAAAAAGGGATAAAATAGAATAGTGTGGAATGGAATGGAATGGAATGGAAAGGAAAGACATGTAATGGAATGGAATGGAATGGAATGGAAGGAAATGGAATGGAATGGAATGGAGTGCAATGAAAAGGAATGGAAAGGAATGGAATGAAATGGAATGGAATGGAATGGAATGGAATGGAATGGAATGGAATAGAATGGAACGGTGAAACAAAATGTGAGCTGAAAATATGCCACTGCATTCCAGCCAGGGTGAAAGATTGAGAACCAGTTGAAAGAAAGGAATAGAATAGAATAGTGTGGAATGGAAAGGAATGCAATGGAATGGAAGGCAAAGTAGTGGAATGGAGTGCAATGGAATAAAATGGAATAGAAAGGAATGGAATGGAATGGAATGGAATGGAATGGAATGGAATGGAATGGAATGAAATAGAATGGAATGGAATGGAATGGAAAGGAATGGAATGGAACGGTGAAATAAAATGTTAGCTGATATTGTCCCACTGCAATCCAGCAAGGGTGACAGATTGAGAACTTGTTGAAAGAATGGAATAGAACAGAATAGTGTGGAATGGAATGGAATGGAATGGAATGGAATGGAACGGAACGGAATGGAATGGAATGGAAGAGAACGGCATGGCATGGAATGGAATGGAACGGAACGGCATGGAATGGAATGGAATGGAATGGAATGGAATGGAATGGAATCAAATGGAATCGAATGGAAGGGAACGGAATGGAATGGAATGGAACAGAATGGAACGGAGAGGAATAGAATGGAATGGAGTGCAATAGAAAGGAATGGAAGGGAATGGAATGGAAAGGAATGGAAGAGAATGAAAGGGAATGGAGTGCAATGGAACAGAATGGAATGAAATGTATTGGAATGGAATGGAATGGAATGGACTGCAATGGAACAGAATGGAGTGGAAAAGAATGAAATGAAATGGAATGGAGTGGAATGGAATGGAAAGGAACGTTGAAATAAAATGTGAGCTGACATTCTGCCACTGCAATACAAGCAGGGTGACAGATTGAGAACTTGTTGAAGGAAAGGGATTGAATAGAATAGCTTGGAAAGAAATGGAACGGAATGGAATGGAATGGAATGGAGTGCAATGGAACGGATTGGAATTGAATGGAACAGTGAAATAAAATGTGAGCTGACATTCTGCCAGTGCAATGCAGCCAGGGTGACAGATTGATAACTTTTTGAACGAAGGGAAAAGAATAGAATAGTGTGGAATGGAAAGGAATGGAATGGAATGGAGTGCAATGGAATGGAATGGAATGAAATGGAACAGATGGAATGGAACGGAATGGAATGGAATGGAATGGATTGGAATTTAATGGAATGGAAATGTGAAATAAAATTTGAACTGAATTTTTGACACTTAAATCCACCCAGGGTGACAGATTGAGAACTTGTTGAAAGAGAGGAATAGAATAGAATAGTGTGGAATGGAATGAATGGAATGGAATGGAATGGAATGGAATGTTGTGTAATGGAACGCAATAGAACAGAATGGAATGGAATGGAATGGAATGGAATGGAATTTAATGGAATGGAATTGAAGGCAAAGGAATGGAATGGAATGGAATGGGATAGATCAGTGAAATAAAATGTGAGCTGACGAGGAGAAACTGCAATCCAGCCAGGGTGAGAGATTGACAACTTGTTGAAAGAATGGAATAGAATAGAATAGTGTGGAATCGAATGGAATGGAATTGAAAGCAATGGAATGGAATGGAATGGAATGCAGTGCAAGGGAACGGAATGGATCAGAATGGAATAGAATGGAAAAAAATTGAACGGTGAAATAAAATGTAAGCTGATATTGTGGAGCAGCAATCCAGCCAGGGTGACAGATTGAGAACTTGTTGAAAGAAAGGAATGGAAGGGAATGGAATTGACTGAAATAAAGTGGAATGGAATGGAGTGCAATGGAATGGAATGGAAGAGAATAGAATGAAATGGAGTGGAATGGAATGGAATTTAATGGAATAGAATGGAATGGAATGGTATAGAGTGCAATGAAATGGAAAGAATTGAATGGAATGGAATGGAACAGTGAAATAAAATGTGAGCTGATATCATTCCACTGCAATCCAACCAGGGAGACATTTTGAGAACGTGTTGAAAGAAGCAAATAGAATAAAATAGTGTGGAACTGGAATGGAATGGAATGGAGAGCAATGTAATGGAATGGAACGGAACGGAACGGAATGGAATGGAATGGAATGGAGCGGAGAGGAACTGAATTGAACGAAATGGAAAGGAATGGAATGGAGGGCAATGGAACGGAATGGAACGGAATGGAACAAAGCGGAATGGAATGGAATGGAATGGAATGGAATGGAATGGAATCAAGTGCAATGGAATGGAATGGTACAGAATAGAACAAAATGAAATGGTATGGAATGGAAAGGAATGGAACAGAACGGAACGGAACGAAACGGAACATAATGTAATGCAATGGAAAAGAATGGAATGGAGTGCAGTGGAACGGAATGGAATGGAATGGAACAAAATGGAAAGCAATGGAATGGAAAGGAGTGGAATGGAACGGAATGGAACGGAACGGAACGGAATGGAATGGAATGGAATAAAATGGAATGGAATAAAATGGAATGGAATGGAATGCATGGAACGGAATGGAACGGAGTGCAAAGAAATGGAATAGAATGGAATGGAATGGAAATGAAGGCAATGGAGTGGAATGGATTGGAACGGTGAAATAAAATGTGAGTTGACATTGTGCCACTGCAATGCAGCCAGGGTGACAGATAGAGAACTTGTTGAAAGTAAGGAAGAGAATACAGTAGTGTGGAATGGAATGGAAATGAATGGAATGAAATGGAATGGAATGGAGTGGAATGGAATGGAAATGAATGGAATGAAATGGAGTGGAATGGAATGGAGTGGAATGGAATGGAAATGAATGGAATGAAATGGAGTGGAATGGAATGGAATGGAATGGAATGGAATGGAATGGAGTGCAATTGAGCAGAATGGAACGGAATGGAATGAAATGGAATGGAATGGAATAAATGGAATGGTGAAATATAATTTGAGCTGTTATTGTGACACTGCAATCCAGCCAGGGTGACAGTTGGAGAAATTGTTGAAAGTGTGGAGTAGAATAGAATAGTGTGGAATGGAATGGAATGGAATGGAATGAAACGCAATGAAACTGAGTGCAATGCAATGGAATGGAAAGGAATGGAATGAAATGGAATGGAACGGAAAGGAACGGAACATAATGGAATGGAATGGAATGGAATGGAATGGATTGGAGTGCAATGGAACGGAATGGAACGGAGTGCAACAAAATGGAATAGAATGGAATGGAATGGAATGGAATGGAAAGGAATGGATGGGATCGAATGGAAAGGTGAAATAAAATGTGAGCTGACATTGTTCCACTGCAATCCAACCAGGGTGACAGATTGAGAACTTGTTGAAAGAAAGGAATAGAATAGAATAGTGTGGAATGGAATGGAATGGAATTGAATGGAGTGAAATGGAACAGAAGGGAATGGAATGGAATGAAATGGAATGGAATGGAATTGAATGGAATGGAATGGATTGGAATGGAATAGAAAGGTGAACTAAAATGTGAGCTGACATCATGCCACTGCAATCCAGCCAGGGAGAAAGATTGAGATCCTGTTGAAAGAAACTAATAGAATAGAATAGTGTGGAATTGGAATAGAACGCAATGGAATGGATTGGAATGGAACGGAGTGCAATGGAACAGAATGGAAATGAATGGAATGGAGTGTAACGGAACGGAACGGAGAGGAACGGAACAGAATGGAATGGAATGGAGTGCAATGGAATGGAATGGAATGGAATGAAATGGAATGGAATGGAATGGCACACAGTGGAATGGAATTGAAGGGAGTGCAAAAGAAAGGAATGGAACGGAACGGAATGAAATGGAAGGCAATGGAAAGGAAAGGAATGGAATGGAATGGAATGCAATAGAACGGAATGGAACGGAGTGGAACTAATAGGAATAGAATGGAATGGAATTGAATAGAATGGAAAGGAATGGAATGGAATGGAATGGAATGGAATGGAATGGAAAGGTGAAATAAACTGTGAGCTGACATTGTGCCACTGCAATCTAGCCAATGTTACAGATTGAGAACTTGTTGAAAGAAAGGAATAGAATAGAGTAGAGTGGAATGGAATGGAAATGCATGGAATGAAATGGAATGGAATGGAGAGGAATGGAATGGAATGGAATGGAATTGATTGGAGTGCAATGGAGTGGAATTGAACGGAATGGAATGGCATGGAATGGAATGAAATTGAATGGAATGGAATGGAACGGTGAAATATAATGTGAGCTGATATTGTGACACTGCAATCCAGCCAGGGTGATGGAGAAATTGTTGAAAGAAAGGAATAGAATAGAATAGTGTGGAATGGAATGGAATGGAATGGAATGGAATGCAATGGAACTGAGTGCATTGCAACGGAATGGAAAGGAATGGAATGAAATGGAATGGAACGGAACAGAACGGAACGGAATGGAATGGAATGGAATGGACTTTAACAGAATGGAGTGCAATGGATTGGAATGGAATGGAATGGATTGAAATGGAATGGAATAGAATGGATTGGATGGGAACGGTAAAATAAAATTTGAGCTGATATTGTGACACTGCAATCCAGCTTGGGTGACAGATTGAGAACTTGTTGAAAGTTACAAATAGAAAAGAATAGAATGGAATGGAATGGAATGGAATGGAATGGAATGGAATCAATTGCAACTTAATGGAATTCGATGGAAAGGAACAAAATGGAATGGAATGAAACGGGATGGAATGGAATGGAATGGAATGGAAAGGAATGGAATGGAATGGAATCTAATCGAATGGAATGGAATGGATTGAAATGGAATGGAGTGCAATGGAATGGAACAGAACAGAATGGAATGTAGTGCAGTGGAATGGAATGGAATGGGATGGGATAGGATGCGACGGGATTGGAACGGATGGGATGGAATGGGATGGGATGGGATGGAATGCAATGGAATGGAAGGAATGGAGTGCAATGGAACGGAAAGGAATGGAATGGAATGGAATCGAAAGGAATGGAAAGGAATGGAATGGAACTGAGTACAATGGAACGGAAAGGAAATGAATGGAATGGACTGGAATGGAGTGGAATGGAACAGAAAGGAATGGAATGAAATGGAATGCAGTGCAATGGAGTGGAATGGAATGGGAAGGGATAGGATGGGATTGGATGGTATGGGATGGGATGGAATGGGATAGGATGGGATTGGATGGGATCGGATGGGATGGAATGGGGTTGGATGGGATGGAATGGAATGGAATGGAGTGCAATGGAATGGAATGGAATGGAATGGAATGGAATGAAATGGATTGGAATGGAATGGAATGGAGTGCATTGCAAAGAAATGGAATGGAATGGAATAAAATGGAATGGAATGGAATGGAATGGAATTTAATGGAATGGAGTGCAATGGAATGGAATGCATTGAAATGGAATGGAATGCAAAGAATGGAATTGAATGGAATGGAATGGAACGGTGAAATAAAATTTGAGCTGATATTGTGAGACTGCAATCCAGCTACGGTGATATATTGAGAACTTGTTGAAAGTAAGGAAAAAAAATAATAGTGTGGAATGGAATGGAATGCAATGCAAAGGAATGGAATGGAATCAAGTGCAACTTAATGGAATTGAACGGAATGGAACAAAATGAAATGGAATGGAATGGAATGGAATGGAATGGAATGGAGCGTAATGGAACGGAATGGAATGGAGTGCAATGGAATGGAATGGAAAGGAATGGATCGAAATGGAATTGAATGCAATGGAATGGAGTGCAATGGAAAGGAAAGGAACGGAATGGAATGGAATGGAACAGAGCAGAAAGGTATGGAACGGAACAGAACAGAATGGAAGGGAGTGCAATGGAATGCAATGGAATGGGATGGGATAGAATGGGATGGAATAGGATGGGATGGGATGGAATGGGATAGGATGGGATTGGATGGAATGGGATGGGATGGAATGGGTTGGGATGGGATGGGCTGGAATGGAATTGAATGGCATGGAGTGCAATGGAACAGAATGGAATGGAAGGGGATGAAACGCAATGGAATGGAATGGAATGGTGTGCAATGGAACGGAATGGAAAGGAATGGAGTGGAATGCAATGGAACAGAATAGAATGGAATAGAATGGAATGGAACAGTGAAATGAAATGTAAGCTGACATTGTGCCACTGCAATCCAGCCAGGGTGACAGATTGAGAACTTGTTGAAAGAGAGGAATAGAATAGTGTGGAATGGAATGGAATGGAATAGAATAAAATGGAATGGAATGGAGTGCAATGCAACGGAATGGAACTGAACGAAAGTAAATGGAGTGGATCAGAATGCAATGCAATGGAATACAATGGAATGGAATGGAATGCAATGGAATGGAATGGTGAAATAAAATGTGTGCTGACATTGTGGCACTGCAATCCAGCCAGAGTGACAGACAGAACTTTTTGAAAGAAAGGAATAGAATAGAATATTGTGGAATAGAATGGAATGGAATAGAATGGAATGGAACGATGAAATAAAATTTGAGCTGACATAGCCACTGCATTCCAGCCAGTGTGACAGATTGAGAACTTGTTGAAAGAAAGGAAAAGAATAGGATAGTGTGAAATGGAATGGAATGGAATGGAATGCAATGGAATTTAATGGAATAGAATGGAATGGAACAGTGAAACAAAATGTGAGCTCATTTTGTGCCACTGCAATCCAGCCAGGGTGACAGATTGAGAACTTGTTGAAGGAAAGTGATAGAATAGAATAGCTTGTAATTGAATGGAATGGAGTGCAACAGAACGGATTGGAATGGAATGGAACCGTGAAATAAAATGTGAGCTGACATTTTGACACTGAAATCGAGCCACGGTGACAGATTGGGAACTTTTCAGAAAGAAAGCAATAGAATAAAAAAGTGTGGAATGAAATGGAATGGAATGGAATGGAATGGAATATAATGGAATGGAAAGGAGTGCAATAGAATGGAATGGAAGGGAGTGGAATGAAATGAAATGGAATGGAATGCAATGGAATGGAATAGAATGAAAGAGTGAAATAAAATATGAGGTGAAATTGGGCCACTTTCTTTCAGCCAAGGGAGAAATTCAGAACTTTCTGAAAGAAAGGAATAGAATAGTGTGGAATGGAATGGAATGGAATGGAATGGAATGGCATGGAATGGAATGGAGTGCAATGGAATGGAATGGTAAGGAATGGAATGGAAGGGAGTGGAATGGAATGGAATTTAATGGAATGGAATGATGAAATAAAATGTGAGCTGACATTGTGACACAGCAATACAGCCAGGGTGGCAGATTGAGAAATTGTTGGTAGAAAGGAATATAATAGAATATTGTGTAATGGAATGGAATGGAATTGTATGGAATGGAATGGAGAGCAATAGAATGGAATGGAACAGAATGGAATGACATGGAATGTGATAGAATGAATGGAATTGTATGGAATGGAATGAAATGGAAAGGAATGGTGAAATAAAATGTGATTTGACATTGTGCCATTGCAATCCCGACAGGGTGAGAGATTGAGAACTTGTTGAAATAAAGGAATAGAATAGAATAGTGTCAAATGAATGGAATGGAATGGAATGGAATGGAATGGAATGGAATGGAGTGCAATAGAACGAAATGCAACGGAATGGAATGAAATGGATTGGAATGAAATGGGGTGGAATGGAATGCAACGGTGAAATAAAATATGAGCTGAAATTGTGCCACTTCAATCCATCCAGGGAGACAGATTGAGAACTTTTTGAAAGAGAGGAACAGAATAAAATAGGGTGGAATTGAAAGCAATGGAATGGAATTCAATGGAATGGAATGGAATGGAATGGAATCAAAAGTAACAGTGAAATAATATGGGAGCTGATATTGTGACACTGCATTCCAGCCAGGGATACACATTGAGAACTTGTTGAACGAAACGAATATAATAGAATAGTGTAGAAGGGAATGCAACGTAATGGTATTAAAGGGAATGGAATTGGATGGAGTACAAAGGAACGGAATGGAAAGGAATGGAGCAGAATGGAATGGAATGGAACGGAACAGAATGGAAAGGAATGGAATGGAATGGAAAGGAATGGAAGGGAACGGAATGGAAGTGAATGTAAGGGAATGGAGTGCAACGGAACAGAATCGAATGAAATGGATTGGAATAGAATGGAATGGAATGGAACGGAATGGAATGGAATGGACTGCAATGGAACGGAACAGAATGGAAAATAATGGAATGGAATGGAATGGAATGGAATGGAACGGAATGGAATGGAACAATGAAATAAAATGTGAGCTGACATTGTGCCACTGCAATCCAACCAGGGTGACAGATTGAGAACTTGTTGAAAGGATTAGAATACAATAGTGTGGAATGGAATGGAATTGAGTGGAGTGGAATGGAATGGAATGGAATTTAATGGAATAGAATGGAATGTGAAAAAATGGAGTGCAGTGGAACGGAACGGAACGGAATGGAATGAAATGGAATGGAATGGAATGGAATGGAATGGAAGGGAACGGTAAAATAAAATGTTGGTTGACATTGCACCACTACAATCCAGTCAGGGTGACAGATTGATAACAATTTGAATGAAGGGAAAACAATAGATTAGAGTGAAATGGAAGGGATAGGAATGGAATCGAGTGCAATGGAACGGAATGGAGTGAAACGGAACAAATAGAATGGAATGGAATGGAAAGGAATGGAATGCAATGGAATGGAATGGAATGGAATGGAATGGAATGGAATGGAATGGAATGGAATTTAATGGAGTGGAACTGTGAAACAAAATTTGACCTGAATTTTTGCCACTGCAATCCACCCAGGGTGACAGATTGAGAACTTGTTGAAAGAGAGGAATAGAATAGAATAGTGTGGAATGGAAGGAATGGAATGGAATGGAATGGAATGCAATGGAATGCAATGGAATGTTGTGCAATGGAACAGAATGGAAAGGAATTTAATGGAATGGAATGGAATGGAATTTAATGGAATGGAATTGAATGGAAAGGAATGGAATGGAATGGGATGGATCGTGAAATGAAATGTGAGCTGACATTGAGACACTGCAATACAGACAAGAAAAGAGATTGGAATCCTGTTGAAACAATGGAATATAACAGAATAGTGTGAAATCGAATGTAATGGAATGGAAAGCAATGGAATGGAATGGAGTACAAGGGAATGGAATGGAACAGAATGGAATGAAATAGAATGAAATGGAACGAAAGGGAATTGATTGGAATGGAATGGAATTGAACGGTTAAATAAAATGTAAGCTGACATTGTGGAGCAGGAATCCACCCAGGGTGACAGATTGAAAACACGTTCAAAGAAAGGAATGGAATGGAATGGAATGGATTGAAATGAAAAGGAACGGAATGGAGTGTAATGGAATGGAATGGAAGAGAATGGAATGAAATGGAGTGGAATGGAATGGAATGGAATTGAATGGAATGGAATTTAATGGAATAGAATGGAATGGAATGGTACAGAGTGAAATGGAATGAACTGGAATGGAATGGAATGGAATGGAATGGAATGGATTGGAATAGAATGGAACGGTGATATAAAATGTGAACTGACATTGTGACACTGCAATCCAGCCAGGGTGACAGACTGAGAAGTTGTTGAAAGAAACGAATAGAATAGTATAGCGTGGAATGGAATGGAATGGAATGGAAAGGAATGGAATTAAATGGAATGGAATGGAATGGAGTGCAGTGGAACAGAAAGGAACGGAATGGATCAAAATGGAATGGAATGGAATGAAATGGAATGGAACGGTGAAATAAAATGTGAGCTGACATCGTTCCATTGCAATCCAGCCAGGGAGACATTTTGAGAACGTGTTCAAAGAAACGAATAGAGAAGAATAGTGTGGAATTGGAATGGAATGGAATATAATGGAATCGAATGAAACGGAGCACAATGGAATGGAATGGAATGGAATGGAGTGGAATGGAATGGAATGGAATGGAGCAGACCAGAATGGAATGGAATGGAAAGGAATGGAATTGAGTGCAATGGAACGGATTGGAACAGAACGGAACGGAACGGAATGGAATGGAATGGAATGAAATGGAATCCAGTGCAATGGAATGGAATGGTATAGAATAGAACAAAACGAAATGGAATGGAATGGAATGGAACGGAACGGAAAGGAACGGAATGGAACGGAATGCAATGGAATGGAATGGAATGGAAAAGAATGGAATGGAATGCAGTGGAATGGAATGGAATGGAATGGAACAAAATGGAAAGGAATGGAAAGGAAAGGAATGGAACGGAACGGAATGGAATGGAATGGAATGGAATGGAATGGAATGGAGTGAAATGGACCTGAATGGAACGGAGTGGAAGCAAATGGAATGGAATGGAATGCAATAGAATGGAATGGTGTAATAAAATTTGAGCTGATATTGTGCCACTGCAATCCAGCCAGGGTGACAGATTGAGAACTTCCTAAAAGAAAGGAATGCAATAGAATAGTGTGGAATGGAATGGAATGGAAAGGAATGAAATGAAATGAAATGGAATGGAATGGAAGGGAATGGAATGGAATGGAATTTAATGGAATAGAAAGGAATGGAATGGCGTGGAATGCAATGGAATGGAATTGAATGGAATGGAATGGCATGGAAGGAATGGAATGGAACAGTGAAACAAAATGTGAGCTGATATTGTGCCACTGCAATTCAGCCAGGGTGCCAGATTGAGAACATGTTGAAAGGAAGGAATAGAATACAATAATCTGGAATGGAATGGAATGGAAAAGAATTCAATGGAATGGAGTGGAATGGAACAGATTGCAATGGAACGGAATGGAACGGAATGGAACAGAATGGAACAGTATGAAATGGAATGGAATGGATTGGAGTGTAATGGAACGGTGAAATAAAATGTGAGCTGACTTTGTGCCACTGCAATCCAGCTAGGGTGAGAGACTGAGATGTTGTTGAAAGAGAGGAAAGGAATAGAATAGTGTGGAATGGAATTGAATGGAATGGGTTGGAATGGAATGGAATGGAATGAATTGGAATGGAAAGGAAAGGGGAAATAAAATATGAGCTGACATCATGCCACTGCAATCCAGCCAGGGAGACAGATTGAGAACTTGTTGAAAGAAACGAATAGAATGGAACAGTGTGGAATTGGAATGGAATGGAATGGAATGGAATGGAATGGAATGGAATGGAATGCAGTGCGATGGAACGGAATAGAATAGAATGGAAAGGAATAGAATGGAATAGTGTGGAATTGCAATGGAATGGAATGGAATGGAATGGAATGGAGTGCAATGGAATGGAATGGAAAGGAATGGAATGGAATGGAATGGAGTGGAATGGAACAGAACAGAACGGAGAGGAACGGAATGGAACAGAATGGAATGGAGTGCAGTGGAAAGGAATGGAAAGGAATGGAACGAAATGGAATGGAATGGCATGGAATGGAATGGCATGGAGCGGAATGGAATTGAATGGAGCGCAACAGAAAGGAATGGAATGGTATGGTACGAAATGGAAAGGAATGGAATGGAATGGAAAAGAATGGAATGGAATGGAATGGAGTGCAATGGAAGGGAATGGAACAGAGTGGAACAAAATGGAATAGAATAGAGTGGAATTGAATGGAAGGGAGTGTAAAGGAACGGAATGGAATGGAATGGAATGGAAAGGTGAAATAAAATGTGAGCTGACATTGTGCCACTGCAATCCAGCCAGGGTGACAGATTGAGAAATTTTTGAAAGAAAGGAATTGAATAGAATAGTGTGGAATGGAATGGAATGCAATGGAATGGAATGGAATGGAACGCAATGGAATAGAACGGAGTGCAATGGAACGGAATGCAACGGAATGGAAAGAAAAGGAATGGAATGGAACGGAATGGAATGGAATGGAACGGTGAAATTAGATGTGAGCTGACATTGTGCCACGGCAATCCAGCCAGGGTGACAGATTGAGAACTTGTTGAAAGAAATATAAGAGAATAGAGTGGAATGGAATGGAATGGAATGGAGTGGAATAGAATGGAATGGAATGGAGTGGAGTGGAATGGAATGGAAAGGAGTGGAATGGAATGGAATGGAATGGAATGGAGTGCGATGGAACAGAATAGAATAGAATGGAAAGGAATAGAATGGAATGGAATGGAATGGAAAGGAAAGGAATGGAATGGAATGGATTGGAATGAAATGGAATGGAACGAAATGGAATGGAATGGAATGGTGAGGAATGCAGTGCAATGGAACGGAATGGAATCGAATAGAAAGAAATTGAATGGAATGGAATGCAATGGAATGGAATGGAATGAAATGGAATTGAACGAAATGGAATTGAATGGAGAGCAATGGAGCGGAATTGAACGGAAAGCAATGGCATGGAATGGAATGGAATGGAATGGAATGGTGAAATATAATGTGAGCTGATATTGTGACACTGCAACCATGCCAGCGTGACAAAGAAATTGTTGAAGGTAAGGAATAGAATAGAATAGCGTGGAATGGAATGGAATGGAATGGAATGGAATGGAATGGAATGGAAGGCAATGTAACTGAGTGCAATGCAACGGAGTGGAAAGCAATGGAATGGAATGGAATGGAACGGCATGGAACGGAATGGAATGGAATGGAATTTAATGGAATGCAGTGCAATGGAACAGAATGGAATGGAATGGAATGCATTGGAATAGAATGGAATGGAATGAATTGGAACAGTGAAATAAGATTTGAGCTGATATTGTGACACTGTAACCCAGCTAGGGTGACAGACTGAGAACTTGTTGAAAGTTAGAAATAGAAAAGAATAATGTGGAATGGAATGGAATGAGATGGAATGCAATGGAATGGAATGGACCAGAACGGAATTAAATGGAATGGATTGGAATGCAGTGCAATGGAATGCAATGGAATGGAATGGTGAAATAAAATTTGTGCGGACATTGTGCCACTGAATCCAGACAGAGTGACAGATTCAGAAGATTTTGAAAGAAAGGAATAGAATAGAATAGAATAGAGTGGAATGGAATGGAATTGAGGGCAATGGCACGGAATAGAATGGAATGGAATGGAATGGAATGGAATGGAATGGAATGGAATGGAATGGAATGGAATGCAGTGCAATGGAACGAAATGGAACGGAAAGGAATGGAATGAAATGGAAAGGAATGGAATGAAATGGAATGGAATGGAATGGAATGGAATGGAATGGAATGGAACAGTGAAGTAAAATGTGAGCTGATTTTGTGAAACAGCAATCCAGCCAGGGTGATAGATTCAGAATTTTATGAAAGAAAGGAATACAATAGAATAGTGTGGAATAGAATGGAATACAATGGAATTGAAGTCAATGGAATGGATAGCAATGGAACGGAATGGAACGTAAAGGAATGGAATGGAATGGAATAGAATGGAATGGAATGGAATGGAATGTTGAATTAAATGTGAGCTGACATTCTGGCATGGCAATCCAGCCAGGGTGACTGATTGAGAACTTGTTGAAAGAAAGGAATAGAATAGAATAGTGTGGAATGGGATAAAATGCAATGGAATGGATTGGAAAGGAATGGAATGGAATAGAGTGCAATGGAACGCACGGGAATGGAACGGAATGGAATGGAATGGAATGGAATGGAATGAAATGGAATGGAATGAAATGGAATGGAATGGAATGGAATGTAACCAAATGGAATGGAATCAAATGGAATGGAATGGAATGGAATGGAACGGTGAATTAAAATGTGAGTTGATATTGTGCCACTGCAATCCAGCCATGGAGACACATTGAGATCTTGTTGAAAGAAAAGAATAGAATAGAAAAATGTGGAATTGGAATGGAATGGAATGGAATGGAATGGAGTGGAATGGAATGCAAAGGAATGGAAGGGAACAGAGTGTAATGGAACAGAATGGAACAAAATGGAATGGAATGTAATGGAGTGGAATGGAATGGAACGGAACGGAATGGAATGAAGTGGAACGGAAAGGAACGGAACGGAATGGAATGGAATCGAGTGCAATGGAATGGAATGGAATGGAACAGAACAAAATATAATGGAATGGAATGGGAACGGAATAGAATGCTATGGAATGGAATGGAACAGAAAGGAATGAAATGGAATAGAATGGAATGGAGTGCAATGGATCGGAATGGAATGGAATGGAACAAAATGGAAAGGAATGGAATGGAACGGAATGGAACGGAATGGAATGGAATGGAACAGTGAAATAAAATGTGAGCTGATATTGTGCCACTAAAATCCAGCCAGGGAGACAGATTGAGAACTTGTTGAAAGAAAAAATAGAATAGAATAGTGTCGAAATGGAATGGAATGGAATGCAATGGAATCAAATGGAATGGAATGGAGTGCAATGGAATGGAATGGAATGGAATGGAACAGAGCGGAGTGGAATGGAATGGAATGGAATGGAATGGAATGGAATGGAGTGCACTGGAACGGAGTGTAGTGTAATGGAATGAATTGGAATGGAATGGAATGGAATATAGTGCAATGGAATGTAATGGAAAAGAATACAATGAAACGGAATGGAAAGGAGTGGAATGGAATGCAACGGAATGGAACGGAACAGAACGGAATGAAATGGAATGGAAAAGAATGGAATGGAGTGCAATGGAACGGAATGGAATGGAATGGAATACAACGGAATGGAACGGAATGGAATAGAACGAAATGGAACAGAATGGAAAAAAATGGAATGAAATGGAATGGAAAGCAAAGGAACAGAACGGAACAGAATGGAATGGAACATAATGGAGTGCAATGGATTGGAAAGGAACAGAATTGAATGAAATGGAATGGAATGGAATGGAACAGTGAAATGAAATGTAAGCTGACATTGTTCCACAGCAATACACAGAGGTTGACAGATTGAGAACTTGTTGAAAGAAAGGAATAGGATAGAATACTGTGGAATTTAACAGAATGGAAGAGAATGCAATGGAATCGAATGGAATTGAACGGAATGGAATGGTGTGCAATGGAACGGAATGGAACTGAGTGGAACGAAATGGAATGGAACGGAATGGAATCCAATGAAATGGAATGGAATGGAATGTAACAGTGAAAGAAAATGTGAGCTGATATTGTGCCACTGCAATACACAGAGGTTGAAAGATTGAGAACTTGTTGAAAGAAAGGAATAGGATAGAATACTGTGGAATTTAACAGAATGGAAGAGAATGCAATGGAATCGAATGGAATTGAACGGAATGGAATGGTGTGCAATGGAACGGAATGGAACTGAGTGGAACGAAATGGAATGGAACGGAATGGAATCCAATGAAATGGAATGGAATGGAATGTAACGGTGAAAGAAAATGTGAGCTGATATTGTGCCACTGCAATCCAGACAGTGTGACTGATTGAGAACCTGTTGTAAGAACGGAATAGAATAGAATAGTGTGGAATGGAATGGAATGCAAAGGAATGGAATGGAATGCAAAAGAACAGAATGGAAAGGAATGGAATGGAATGGAATGGAATGGAATGGAATGGAATGGAAAGGTGAAATAAAATGTGAGCTGGCATTGTGCCACTGCAATCCAGCCAGGGTGAGAGATTAATAATTGTTGAAAGAAAGGAATACAATAGAACAGTGTGGAATGGAATAGAATTGAATGGAATGGAATGGAATGGAATGGAGAGCACCGGAATGGAATGCAATGGAATGCAATGGAACTGGGAAATAAAATGTGAGCTGACATTCTGCCACTGCAATCCAGCCAGGGTGACATATTGAGATATTGTTGAAAGAAGGCAATAGAATAGAATAGTGTGGAAAGGAATGGTATGGAATGGAAAGGAATGGAATGGAATGGAAGGGAATGGAAGGGAACGGAAAGGATCAGAATGGAATGGAACGGAATGGAATGGCATGGAATGGAGTGCAATGGAATGGAATGGAACGGAATGGAAGTAAATGGAATGGAAAGGAATGGAAGGGAACGTAATGGAATGCAATGGAGTGCAATGGAACAGAAGGGATTGGAATGGAACGAAATGTAATGGAATGGAAGGGAATGGAATGCAATGTTATTTAATGGAATGGAACGGAATGCATCAGTGAAATAAAATGTGAGCTGATACTCTGCCACTGCAATCCACCAAGAGTGACAGATTGAGAACTTGTTGAAAGAAAGGAATAGAACACAATAGTGTGGAATGGAATAGAATTGAATGGAATGGAATGGAATAGAATGGAATGGAATGGAATGCAATGGAACGGAACGGAATGAAATGGAATGGACTGCAATGGAATGGAATGGAATGGACTGCAATGGAATGGAATGGAATGGAATGGAATGAAATGGAGTGTAATGGAATGGAATGGAATGAAATGGAGTGTAATGTAATGGAATGGAATGAAATGGAGTGTAATGGAATGGAATGGAATGAAATGGAGTGTAATGGAATGGAATGGAATGGAACGGTGATATAAAATGTGAGCTGACATTGTGCCACTGCAATCCAGCGAGGGTGACAAATTTAGAATTTGTTGTAAGAAACTAATAGAACAGAAGAATGTGGAATGGAATGCAATGGAACGGAATGGAAAGAATTCAATAAAGTGGAATGAAATGGAACGGAAAGGAACGAAATGGAATGTAATGCAAAGGAATAGAATGGAATGGAATGGAATGGAATGGAATGGAATGGAATGGAATAGAATGGAATGGAATGGAACGGTGAAATAAAATGAGAGCTGACATTGTGCCACTGCAATCCACCCAGGGTGACAGAATGAGAACTTATTGAAATAAATGAATAGATAACAAAAGTGTGGAATGGAATGGAATGGAATGGCAAGGATTGTATTGGAATGGAATAGAATGGAATGGAGCGGAGTGCAACGGACTGGTATGGAACGCAATGGAACGAAATGGAATGGAATGGAACAGAATGGAAAGGAACAGAATGGAATGGATTGGAGTGCAATAGAATGGATTGGAATGGAATGGAACAAATGGAATGGAATGCAATGGAAAGGAATGGAATGGAATGGAATGGAATGGAATGGAATGGAATGGAATGGTGAAATAAAATGTGAGCTGATATTCTGCCACTGCAATCCATCCAGGGTGACAGATTAACATCTTGTTGAAAGAAAGATTAGAACAGAATAGTGTGGAATGGAAAGGACTGGAATGTAATGGAGTGGAGTGGAGTGGAGTGGACTGCAGAGGAAAGGAGTGGATTGGACTGGAGTGGATTGGAGTGGAGTGGATTGGAATGGAATAGAAAGGAATGGAAAGAATGGAGTGCAATGGAACGTAATGGAACAGAATGGAAAAAAATGGAATGGAATGGAATGGAACGGAACGGAACAGAATGGGATGGGATTGAACGGAATGGAATGGAATGGAATGGAATGGAATGGAAAGGAATGGAACGGAATGGAACGGAAGGGAACGAAATGGAATGGAATGGAATGCAATGGAATGGAATGGAATGGAATGGAATGGAATGGAATGGAACGGTGAAATAAAATGTGAGCTGACATTGTGCCACTGCAATGAAGCCAGGGTGACAGACTGAGAACTTATTGAAAGAAAGGAATAGAATAGAATTGTGTGGAATGGAATGGAATGGAATGGAATGGAATGGAATGGAATGGAACGGAATGAAACGGACTGAAATGGAATGGAATGAAACGGACTGAAATGGAAAGGAATGGAACATAATGCAAAGGAAAGGAACAGAATGGAATGGAATGGAATGGAGTGGAATGGAATGGAACGGTGAAATAAAATGTGAGCTGACATTGTGCCACTGCAATACAGCCAGGGTGACAGATTGAGAACTTTCTTGAAAGAAAGGAATAGAATAGAATAGTGTGGAATGGAATGCAATGGAATGGAAGGCAATGGAATGCAATGGAATAGAACGGAGTGCAATGGAACAGAAAGCAACGGAATGGAAAGAAAAGGAATGGAATGGAACTGAATGGAATGGAATGGAACAGTGAAATAAGATGTGAGCTGACATTGTGCCATGGCAATCCAGCCAGTGTGACAGATTGAGAACTTGTTGAAAGAAAGAAATATAAGAGAATAGAGTGGAATGGAATGGAATGGAATGGAATGGAGTGGAATAGAATGGAATGGAATGGAGTGGAGTGGAATGGAATGGAATGGAATGGAATGGAATGGAATGGAGTGCGATGGAACGGAATAGAACAAAATGGAAAGGAATAGAATTAAATGGAATGAAGTGGTACGGAATGGAATGGAATGGAATGGATTGGATTGGAATGAAATGGAATGGAATGAAATGGAATGGAAAGGTTAGGAATGCAGTGCAATGAAACGGAATGTAATGGAATAGAAAGAAATTAAATGGAATGGAATGGAATGGAATGGAGTGCAATGGAGCGGAATTGAACGGAATGCAATGGCATGGAATGGAATGGAATGGAATGGTGAAATATAATGTGAGCTGATATTGTGACACTGCAATCCTGCCAGCGTGACAGAGAAATTGTTGAAAGTAAGGAATAGAATAGAATAGTGTGGAATGGAATGGAATGGAATGGAAGGCAATAGAACTGACTGCAATGCAATGGAGTGGAAAGCAATGGAATGGAATGGAATGGAATGGAATGGAATGGAACAGAACGGAACAGAATGGAATGGAATAGAATTTAATGGAATGAAGTGCAATTGAACAGAATGGAATGGAATGGATTGCAATGGAATGGAATGGAATGGATTGGAACAGTGAAATAAAATTTGAGCTGATATTGTGACACTGCAACCCAGCTAGGATGACAGACTGAGAACTTGTTGAAAGTTAGAAATAGAAAAGAATAGTGTGGAATGGAATGGAATGAGACGGAGTGCAATGGAATGGAATGGACCAGAACGGAATTAAATGGAATGGATTGGAATGCAATGCAATGGAATGCAATGGAATGGAATGGTGAAATAAAATTTGTGCGGACATTGTGCCACTGAATCCAGACAGAGTGAAATATTCAGAATATTTTGAAAGAAAGGAATAGAATAGAAGAGTGTGGAATGGAATGGAATGGAATTGAGGGCAATGGCACGGAATAGAATGGAATAGAATGGAATGGAATGGAATGGAATGGATGGAATGGAACGAAATGGAATGGAAAGGAATGGAACGAAATGGAATGGAAAGGAATGGAAGAAATGGAATGGAATGGAATGAATGAATGGATGAATGAATGGATGAATGAATGGAATGGAATGGAATGGAATGGAATGGAACGGTGAAGTAAAATGTGAGCTGATTTTGTGAAACAGCAGTCCAGCCAGGGTGATAGATTCAGAATTTTATGAAAGAAAGGAATACAAGAGAATAGTGTGGAATTGAATGGAATACAATGGAATTGAAGACAATGGAATGGATAGCAATGGAACGGAATGGAACATAAAGGAAAGAAATAGAATGGAATGGAATGGAATGGAATGGAATAGAATGGAACAGAATGGAATGGTGAAATAAAATGTGAGCTGACATTCTGCCACGGCATTCCAGCCAGGGTGACTGATTGAGAACTTGTTGAAAGAAAGGAATAGAATAGAATAGTGTGGAATGGAATAAAATGCAGTGGAATGGATTGGAAAGGAATGGAATGGAATAGAGTGCAATGGAATGGACGGGAATGGAATGGAATAGAATGCAATGAAATGAAATGGAATGGATGGAATGGAATGGAATGGAATGGTGAAATAAAATATGAGTTAACATTGTGCCACTGCAATCCAGCCATGGAGACACATTGAGATCTTGTTGAAAGAAAAGAATAGAATAGAATAATATGGAAATGGAATGGAATGGAATGCAAAGGAATGGAAGGGAACGGAGTGCAATGGAACAGAATGGAACAGAATGGAATGGAATGGAATGGAATGGAGCAGAATGCAACGGAACGGAACGGAATGGAATGGAGTGCAACTGAATGGAACGGAACGGAATGGAATGGAATGAAATGGAATGGAACGGAACGGAACGGAACGGAACGGAACGGAACGGAACGGAATGGAATGGAATAGAATGGAATGGAATGGAACGGTGAAATAAAATGTGAGCTGATATTGTGCCACTGCAATCCAGCCAGGGAGACAGATTGAGAACTTGTTGAAAGAAAAAATAGAATAGAATAGTGTCGAAATGGAATGGAATGGAATGCAATGGAATGGAATGGAATGGAATGGAATGGAATGGAACGGAGTGCAATGGAATGGAATGGAACGGAATGGAATGGAATGGAACAGAGAGGAGTGGAACGGAATGGAATGGAATGGAATAGAGTGCAATGGAAGGGAGTGTAGTGTAATGGAATGAATTGGAATGGAATGGAATGGAATGGAATCGAATGGAATGGAATGGAATATAGTGCAATGGAATGCAATGGAAAAGAATAGAATGAAACCGAATTGAATGGAGTGGAATGGAATGCAACGGAATGGAACAGAACAGAATGGAATGAAATGGAATGGAAAAGAATGGAATGGAGTGCAATGGAATGGAATGGAATGGAATGGAATGAAATGGAATGGAGTGGAATGAAAAGGAATGGAACGGAAAGCAAAGGAATGGAATGGAACAGAATGGAATGAAATGTAATGGAATACAATGCAGTGGAAAGGAACAGAACGGAACGAAATTGAATGGAATGCAATGGAATGGAATGGAACAGTGAAATAAAACGTAAGCTGACATTGTGCCACAGAAATACTCAGAGGTTGACAGATTGAGAACTTGTTGAAAGAAAAGAATAGAATAGAATAATGTGGAATTTAACGGAATGGAAGAGAATGCAATGGAATCGAATGGAAATGAACGGAATGGAATGGTGTGCACTGTAATGGAATGGAACTGAGTGGAACAAAATGGAATGGAATGGAATGGAATGGAATGCAATGAAATGGAATGGAATGGAATGGAATGTAACGTTGAAAGATAATGTGAGCTGATATTGTGCCACTGCAATCCAGACAGTGTGACTGATTGAGAACCTGTTGTAGGAACGGAATAGAATAGAATATTCTGGAATGGAATGGAAAGCAATGGAATGGAATGGAATGGAATGGAATGGAACGAAAAGGAATGGAATGGAACAAGGAATGGAATGGAATGGAATGGAATGGAATGGAATGGAATGGAATGGAATGGAATGGAATGGAATGGAATGGAATGGAATGGAAAGGTGAAATAAAATGTGAGCTGGCATTGTGCCACTGCAATCCAGCCAGGGTGAGAGATTAACAATTATTGAAAGAAAGGAATACAATAGAACAGTGTGGAATGGAATAGAATGGAATGGAATGGAATGGAATGGAGAGCACTGGAATGGAATGCAATGGAATGCAATGGAACTGTGAAATAAAATGTGAGCTGACATTCTGCCACTGCAATCCAGCCAGGGTGACATATTGAAAGAAGGCAATAGAATAGAATAGTGTGGAAAGGAATGGTATGGAATGGAAAGGAATGGAATGGAATGGAAGGGAATCGAATGGAACGGAAAGGATCGGAACGGAATGGAACGGAATGGAATGGCATGGAATGGAGTGCAATGGAATGAAATGGAACGGAATGGAACTAAATGGAATGGAAAGGAATGGAAGGGAACGTAATGGAATGTAATGGAATGCAATGGAACGGAAGGGATCGGAATGGAACGAAATGGAACGGAATGGAAGGGAATGGAATGCAACGTTATTTATTGGAATGGAATGGAACGGAATGCATCAGTGAAATAAAATGTGAGCTGATACTCTGCCACTGCAATTCACCAAGAGTGACATATTGAGAACTTGTTGAAAGAAAGAATAGAATACAATAGTGTGGAATGGAATAGAATCGAAGGGAATGGAATGGAATGGAATGGAATGGAATGCAATGGAATGCAATGGAACGGAATGGAATGAAATGGAGTGTAATGGAATGGAATGGAATGGAACGGTGATATAAAATGTGAGCTGACATTGTGCCACTGCAATACAGCGAGGGAGACAGATTGAGAATTTGTTGTAAGAAACTAATAGAATAGAAGAATGTGGAATGGAATGCAATAGAACGGAATGGAAAGAATTGAATGCAGTGGAATGAAATGGAACGGAATGGAACGAAATGGAATGGAATGCAAAGGAATGGAATGGAATGGAATGGAATGGAATGGAATGGAATGGAATGGGAATGGAATGCAATGGAATTGAAAATGGAATGGAATGGAATGGAATGGAATGGAATGGAAAGGAATGGTGAAATAAAATGTGAGCTGATATTGTGCCACTGCAATCCATCCAGGGTGAAAGATTGACATCTTGTTGAAAGAAAGATTAGAACAGAATAGTGTGGAATGGAATGGACTGGAATGGAATGGAGTGGAGTGGAGTGGAGTGGACTGCAGAGGAAAGGAGTGGATTGGAGCGGAGTGGATTGGAATGGAATAGAAAGTAATGGAAAGAATGGAGTGCAATGGAACGTAATGGAACGGAATGGAATGGAATAGAACGGAACGGAACAGAATGGGATGGAATGGAATGGAATGGAAAGGAAAGGAATGGAACGGAATGGAATGGAAGGGAATGAAATGAAATGGAATGGAATGGAATGGGATGGAACGGTGAAATAAAATGTGAGCTGACATTGCGCCACTGCAATGAAGCCAGGGTGACAGACTGGGAACATGTTGAAAGAAAGGAACAGAATAGAATAGTGTGGAATGGAATGGAATGGAATGGAGCGCAAGCCAAAGAAATGGAACTGAATGGAACGAAGGGGAATGGAATAGAATGAAATGGAACAGAATGGAACGGAACATAATGGATTCAAATGGAATGGAATGGAATGGAGTGCCATGGAATGGAATGGAATGGAACGAAATGGAAAGGAATGGAATTTAATTGAATGGAATGCAATGAATGGTGAAATAAAATGTGAGGTGATTTATGCCACTGCAATCCAGCCAGGGAGACAGATTGAGAACTTGTTGAAAGAAAGGAATAGAATAGAATAGTGTGGAATGGAATGGAAAGGAATGGAATGGAATGGAATGGAATGGAATGGAATAGAATGGAAAGGAATGGAATGGAATGGAGTGCAACGGTAAAGAATGGAACAGACTGGAACGAAATGGAACTGAATGGAAAGGAATGGAGAGTAATTAAACGGAATGCAATGGAATGGAATAAAATGAAACGATATGGAACGGAATGGAATGGAGTGGAATGATGAAATAAAATGTGAGCTGACGTTGTGCCACTGCAATCCATCCAGGTTGACAGATTGAGAACTTGTTGAAAGAAAGGAATGGAATAGAATAGTGTGGAATGGAGTGGAATGGAATGGAATGGAATGGAATGCAATGGAATGGAATGGAATGGAATGGAATGCAATGCAATGGAATGGAATGGAACAGAACGGAATGAAAAGGAGTGTAATGGAAGGGAATAGAATGGAATGGAATGGAATGGAATGGAATGGAATGGAATGAATCGGTGAAATAAAATGTTAGATGACATTGTGCCACTGCAATCCAGCCAGAGGTACAGATTGAGAACTTGTTGTAAGAAAGGAATAGAATAGAATAGTGTGGAATGGAAAGGAATGGAATGGAATGGAATCGAATGGAATGGAGTGCAAATGAACAGAATGGAACCGAGTGGAACGAAATGGAATGGAATGCTATGGAATGGATTGGAATGGAATGGAATGGAATGCAACAATGAAATAAAATGTGAGCTGACATTGTGCCACTGCAATCCAGCCAGGGTGACAGATTGAGAACTTGTTGAAAGAAAGAATAGAATACAAAAGTGTGGAATGGAATGGTATGGAATGGAATGGCATGGCATGGCATGGCATGGAATGGAATGGAATGGAATGGGATGGAATAGAATGGAATGGAGTGCAATGGAACAGAATGGAACGGAATGGAACGGAATGGAATGGAATGGAATTGAATGGAATGGTGTGGAATAGAATGGAACATTGAAATAAAATATGCGCTGATATTCTGACACAGCAATCCAGCCAGGGTGACAGATTGAGAACTTGTTGAAAGAAAAGAACAGAATACAAAAGTGTGGAATGGAACGGAATGGAATGCAATGGAAAGGAATGGAATGGAATGGCATGGAACGGAATTGAATGGAATGGAAAGGAGTTCAATGGAGTGGAATGGAACGGAATGGAACGAAATGAAATGGAATGGAACGGAACGAAACGGAACAGAGCCGAACGGAATGGAATGGAATGTAACGGTACAGAAAAGAATGAAATGCAATGGAATGTAGTGCAATAGAAACGACTGGAACGGAATGGAATGGAATGGAATGGAAAGGAATGGAATGGAAGGGTGAAATAAAATGTGATTTGATTTTGTGCCACTGCATTCTAGTCACTGTGAAAGATTGAGATCTTGTTGAAAGAAAGAGTAGAATAGAAATGTGTGGAATGGAATGGACTGGAATAGAGTGGAGTGGAGTGGAGTGGAGAGCAGTGGAATGGAGTGGATTGGAGTGGAGTGGAGCAGAGTGGAATGGATTGGAAAGGAATGGAATGGAGTGCAATGGAACGTAATGGAACATAATGGAACGAAATGAAATGGAATGGAACGGAACAGAAGGGAATGGAATGGGATGGAATGGAATGGTGAAATAAAATCTGAGCTGACACTGTGCCACTGCAATCCACACAGGGTGACAGATTGAGAACTTGTTGAAAGATAGGAATAGAATAGAATAGTGTGGAATGGAAGGGAATGCAATAGAACGGAAAGGAATGGAATGGAATGGAATGGAATGGAATGGAATGGAATGGAATGGAATGGAATGGAATGGAATAGAGTGGAATGGAATGGAACAAAATGGAACATAATGGAACGAAATGGAATAGAATGGAATGGAATGGAGTGGAATGGTGAAATAAAATGTGAGCTGACATAGTGCCACTGCAATACAGCAAGGGTGACAGATTTAGAACTTTTTAAAAGAAAGGAATAGAATAGAACTGTGTGGAATGGAATGGAACGGAATGGAATGGAATGGAACGAAGGGGAATGGAATGGAAGGAAATAGAACGGAATGGAATGGAACATAATGGTTTCAAATGGAATGGAATAGAATGGAATGGAGTGCCATGGATTAGAATGGAATGGAATGAAATGGAATGGAACGAAATGGAATGGAATGAAATTGAATGGAATGGAATGGAATGAACAGTGAAACAAAATGTGAGCTGATTTTGTGCCACTGCAATCCAGCCAGGGAGACAGATTGAGAACTTGTTGAAAAAAAGAAATAGAATAGAATAGTGTGGAATGGAAAGGAAAGGAATGGAATGAAATGGAATTGATTGTAATGGAATGGAATGGAACGGGTTGGAAGGAAATGGAATTGAATGGAAAGGAATGGAGTGTAATGAAATGGAATGCAATGGAATGGAATAAAATGAAATGATATGGAATGGAATGGAATGGAATGGAATGGAATGGAATGCAATGGAATGGAATGCAATGGAATGGAATGATGAAATAAAATGTGTGCTGACATTGTGCAACTGCAATCCAGCCAGGATGACAGATTGAGAACTTGTTGAAAGAAAGTAACTGCATAGAATGGTGTGGAATGGAATGGAATGGAATGGAATAGGATGGATCGGTGAAATGAAATGTTAGCTGACATGGGGAAATTGCAATCCAGCCAGAGTGACAGATTGACAACTAGTTGTAAGAAAGGAGTAGAATAGAATAGTGTGAAATGGAATTGAATGGAATGGAATGGATTGCAATGGAACTGAATGGAACTGAGTGGAACGAAATGGAATGCAATGCAATGGAATGTATTGGAATGGAATGGAATGGAACGGTGAAATAAAATCTGAGCTGACATTGTGACACTGCAATCCAGCCAGGGTGACAGATTGAGAACTTGTTGAAAGAAAGGAATAGAATACAAAAGTGGGAATGGAATGGTATGGAGTGTAATAGAAAGGAATGGAATGGAATGGAATGGAATGAACAGTGAAATAAAATGTGAGCTGACATTGTGCCACAGCAATCCAGCCAGGGTGACAGATTGAGAAATTGTTGAAAGAAAAGAACAGAATGCAAAAGTGTGGAATGGAATGGAATGGAATGGAATGGAATGGCATGGAATGGAACTCAATGGAATGGAATGGAGTGCAATGGAGTGGAATGGAACGGAATGGAATGGAATGGAACGAAATGGAATGGAATGGAATGGAACAGAACAAAACGGAGCCAAATGGAATGGAATGGAACGGAATGGAACGGAAAAGAATGGAATGGAATGGAATGGAGTGCAATAGAAAGGACTGGAACGGAAAGGAATGGAATGGAACAGAAAGGAACAGAATGGAATGGAATGGAATGGAATGGAATGGAATGGAATGGAATGGAATGGAATGGAATGGAAGGGTGAAATATCATGTGAGCTGATTTTCTGCCACTGCAATCCAGCCGCCATGAAAGATTGAGATCTTGTGGAAAGAAAGAGTAGAATAGAATAGTGTGGAATAGAATGGACTGGAATAGAATGGAGTGGAGTGGAGTGGAATGCAGTGGAATGGAGTGGATTGGAGTGGAGTGGAGTGGAGTGGAATGGATTGGAAAGGGATGGAATGGAATGGAGTGCAATGGAACGTAATGGAAAAAATGAAATGGAATGGAACGGAATGGAAGGGAATGGAATGGGATGGAATGCAACAGTGAAATGAAATGTGAGCTGACACTCTGCCACTGCAATCCTCACAGGGTGAAAGAATGAGAAGTTGTTGAAAGATAGGAATAGAATAGAATAGTGTGGAAAGGAAGGGAATGCAATGGAATGGAATGGAATGGAATGGAATGGAATGGAATGGAATGGAATGGAAGGGTGAAATAAAATGTGAGCTGATTTTGTGCCACTGCAATCCAGCCACCGTGAAAGATTGAGATCTTGTAGAAAGAAAGAGTAGAATAGAATAGTGTGGAATATAATGGACTGGAATAGAATGGAGTGGAGTGGAGTGGAGTGCAGTGGAATGGAGTGGATAGGAATGGAGTGGAGTGGAGTGGAATGGATTGGAAAGGAATGGAATGGAATGGAGTGCAATGGAACGTAATGGAACATAATGGAACGAAATGAATTGGAATGGAATGGAATGGAAGGGAATGGAATGGGATGGAATGGAACGGTGAAATAAAATGTGAGCTGACACTGTGACACTGCAATCCACACAGGGTGACAGATTGAGAACTTGTTGAAAGATAGGAATAGAATAGAATGGTGGGGAAAGGAAGGGAATGCAATGGAACAGAATGGAATGGAATGGAATGGAATGGAATGGAACGGAACGGAACGGAACGGAATGGAATGGAATGCAATGGAGTGGAATGGTGAAATAAAATGTGAGCTGACATTGTGCCACTGCAATACAGCAAGGGTGACAGATTGAGAACTTGTTAAAAGAAAGGAATAGAACAGAATTTTGTGGAAAGAATGGAATGGAATGGAATAGAATGGAATGGAATGGAATGAAATGGAGTGCAATCGAACAAAATGGAACGGAATGGAACTAAAGGGAAAGGAATGGAAGGAAATGGAACGGAACGGAATGGAGCGTAATGGATTCAATTGGAATGGAATGGAATGGAGTGCAATGGATTGGAATGGAATGGAATGGAACGGAATGGAAAGAAATGGAATGGAATGGAAAGGAATGGAATGGAAATGAATGGAATGGAATGAACAGTGAAACAAAATGTGAGCTGATTTTGTGCCACTGCAATCCAGCGAGGGAGACAGATTGTAAATTTGTGGAAAGAAAGTAATAGAATACAATAGTGTGGAATGGAATAGAAAGGAATGGAATAGAATGGAATGGAGTGCAATGGAATGGAATGGAACGGGTTGGAAGGAAATGGAATTGAATGGAAAGGAATGGAGTGTAATGAAATGCAATGCAATGGAATGGAATAAAATGAAACGATATGGAACGGAATGGAATGGAATGGAATGATGAAATAAAATGTGTGCTGACATTGTGCAGCTGCAATCCAGCGAGGTTGACAGATTGAGAACTTGTTGAAAGAAAGTAATTGCATAGAATAGTGTGGAAAGGAATGGAATGGAATGGAATGGAATGGAATGGAATTAAATGGAATGCAATGGAATGGAATGGAACGGAATGGAACGAAATGGAGTGTAATGGAATTTAATGGAATGGAATGGAATGGAATGCAATGGAATGGATTGGTGAAATAAAATGCTACCTGACATTGTGAAACTGCAATCCAGCCAGAGTGACAGATGGAGAACTTGTTGTAAGAAAGGAATAGAATAGAATAGTGTGGAATGGAATGGAATGGAATGGAATGGAATGGAATGGAATGGAATGGAATGGATTGCAATGGAACGGAATGGAACTGATTGGAACGAAATGGAATGGAATGCAATGGAATGGATTGGAATGGAATGGAATGGAACAGTGAAATCAAATGGGAGCTGACATTGTGCCACTGCAATCCAGCCAGGGTGACACATTGAGAACTTGTTGAAAGAAAGGAATAGAATACAAAAGTGTGGAATGGAATGGAATGGAATGGAATGGCATGGCATGGCATGGCATGGCATGGAATGGCATGGAATGGAATGGAATGGAGTGCAATGGAACGGAATGGAGGAGAATGGAAAGAAATTGAATGGACTGTAACGGAACGGAACAGAATGGAGTGGAACGGAATGGAAGGGAATGGAACGGAGCGGAACAGAACAGAACGGAATAGAATGCAGTGCAATAGAAAGGAATGAAATGGAATGGAACAAAATGGAATGGAATGGAATGACAAGGAAGTGAATGGAATGGAATAAAATGGAACGGTGAAATAAAATGTGATTTGATATTGTGCCACTGAAATCCAGACAGGGTGAAAGATTGAGATCTTCTTGAAAGAAAGATTAGAATAGAAAAGTGTGCAATGGAATGCACTGGAATGGAATGGAGTGGAGTGGAGTGGAGTGAAGTGGAGAGGAGTGGATTGGAATGGAATGGAAAGGAATGGAATGGAATTGAGTGCAACGGAACGTAACGGAATGGAATGGAATGAAATTGAATGGAATGGAACAGAACGGAACGGAACGGAATGGAATGGGATGGAATGGAATGGAATGGAATGGAAAGGAATGGAATGGAATAGAATGGAAAGGAAAGGAATGGAAAGATTGGAATGGAATGGAATGGAATGGAGTGCAATGGAACGCAATGGATCGGAATGGAATGAAATAGAATGGAATGGAATGGCATGGAATGCAACGGAGTGGAATGGAATGGTGAAATAAAATGTAAGCTGACATTGTGCCACAGCAATCCAGCCTGGGTGGCAGATTGAGAACTTGCTGAAAGAAAAGAACAGAATACAAAAGTGTGGAATGGAATGGAATTGAATGGAATGGAGTGGAGTGCAATGGAATGCAATGGAACGGAATGGAACGAAATGGAATGGAATCGAAGGGAACGGAACAGAATGGGGCAGAATTGAATGGACTGGAATGGAATGGAACAGAATGGAATGGAATGGAATGGAGTTCAATAGAAAGGAATGCAACGGAATGGAAGGCAATGGAATGGAATGGAATGGAATGGAATGGAATGGAAGGTTGAAATAAAATGTGATCTGATATTGTGCCACTGCAATCCAGCCAGTGTGAGAGATTGAGATCTTGTTGAAAGAAATATTAGAATAGAATAGTGTGGAATGGAATGTACTGGAATAGAATGGAACGGAGTGGAGTGTAGTGGAGTGCAGTGGAATGGAGTGGATTGGAGTGGAGTGGAGTGGAATGGATTGGAAAGGAATGGAATGGAATACAGTGCAATGGAACGTAATGGAACGGAATGGAATGAAATGGAATGGAATGGAACGGAATGGAAAAGAACGGAATGGATGGAATGGAATGGAATGGAATGAAATGGAACGGAATGGAATGGAATTGAATAGAATGGAATGGAATGCTATGGAATGGAATGGAATGGAATGGAATGGAATGGAATGGAATGGTTAAATGAAATGAGAGCTGACATTGTGCCACTGCAATACAGCCAGGGTGACAGATTGAGACATTGTTAAAGGAAAGGAATAAAATAGAGTAGTGTGGAATGGAATGGAATGCAATGGAAGGAGATGGAATGGAATGGAGTGAAAGGGAATGGAATGAAACGAAATGGAATGGAAAGAAATGGAATGGAATGGAATGGAATTCAATGGGATGGATTGGAATGGAATGGAATGGAATGGAATGGCATGGAATGGAATGGAATGGAATGTAACCGGGAAATGAAATGTGAGCTGACACTGTGCCAGTAGAATCCAGCCAGGGTAAGCAATAGAGAACTTGTTTAAAGAAGGAAATAGATTAGTATAGTTTGGAATGGAATGGAATGGAATGGAATGGTGAAATAAAATGTGAGCTGACATTGTGCCACTGCAATCCATCCCAGGTGACAGATTGAGAACTAGTTGAAAGAAAAGAATAGAATAGAATAGTGTAGAATGGAATGGAATGGAATGGAAGATAATGGAATGGAATGGAATGGAACGAAATGGAATGTAAAGGAATGGAATGGAATGGAATGGAATGGAATGGAATGGAATGGAGTGGAATGGAATGGAACAATGAAATAAAATGTGAAATGACATTGTGCCACTACAATCCAGCCAGGGTGACAGATGGAGAACTTGTTGAAAGAATGGAACAGAATAGAATAATGTGGAATGGAATGGAATGGAATGGAATGGAATGGAATGGAATGGAACGGAATGTAACGAATCAGAATGGAGCGGAACGGAACTGAATGAAATGGGTTGCAATGGAATGGATTTGAACGGAATGGAATGGAATGGAATAGAATGGAATGGAGTGCAATGGAACGGAATGGAACGAAATGGAACGAAATGGAATGGTATGGAATGGAGTGGAATGGTGAAAGAAAATGTGAGCTGACATTCTGCAACTACAATACAGCCAGGGTGACAGATTGAGAACTTGCTGAAAGAAAAGAACAGAATAGAAAAGTGTGGATTGGAATGTTATGGAATGGAATGGAATGGAATGGAAAGGAATGGAGTGCAATGGAAAGGAATGGAACAGAATGCAATGAAATGAAATGGAATGGAATGCAATGTAACGGAAAGGAACAGAATGGAATGAAATGGAATGGAATGGAATGGAACAGTGAAATAAAATGTGACCTGATATTTTACCAGTGCAATCCAGCCAGGGTGACAGATTGAGAACTTATTGAAAGAAAGGAATGGAATAGTATAGTTTGGAATGGAATGGAATGGAATTGAATGGAATGGAATTGAATGAATGTAATGGAATAGAGTGGACGGGAATGGATGCAAATGGGAAGGAATGCAATGCAGTGGAGAGTAGAAGATTGGAGGGGAGAAGAGAGAATTTGAACGGGATGGAATGCAATGAAATGAAGCGGAGTGGAGTGGAGTGTATTGTAGTGGAAAAAATGGAATGGAATGGAATGGAACGGAATGGAATGGAACGGAATGGAGTGGAATGGAACAGAATGGAACGGAACGGAATGGAATGGAATGAAATGGAATAGAATGGTATGGACGGGAGAAAAGTCCAGTGGAGTGCAGTGGAGTGGAATGGAGAAGAAAGGAAGGTATTGGTATGGAGTGCAATCGAGTGGAATGGAATAGAAGGGAATGGAATGGAGTGGAAAGGAATGGAATTGAGTAGAATGGAATCGAGTGGATTGGAATGTAGGCAAATGGGTAGGAATGGAATGAATTGCAGTGGAAAATAGTGGAGTGGAGAAGAGTGGACATGAATTGAATGTAATGGAAAGGAATGCATTGCAGTGGAGTGGAGTGGATTCTACTGGAAAAGAATGGAAAGGAATGCAATGGAATGGAATGAAATGCAATGGATTGGAATGGACTGCAAAGTAATGGAATGGAAAAAAATGCAATGGAGTGTAGTGGTGTGGAATGGAGAAGAAAGAATGGAGTGGAGGGGAGTGGAATGGATTGGAGTGTAATGGAATGGAATTGCATGGAATGGAATGGAATGGAATGGAATGGAATGGAATGGAGTGGACTGGAATGGAGGCGAATGGGAATTAATGAAATGCAGCAGAGTGGAGAGGAGTGGAGTGGAGAAGAGAGGGTTTTAATTGAAAGCAATGGAATGGAATGGAATGGAGTGGAGTGCAGTGGAGTGGAATTGAATGGAATGGAATGGAGTGGATTGGAATGTAGGCAAATGTGTAGGAATGGAATGAATTGCAGAGGAAAATAGTGCAGTGGAGAAGAGTGGACTTGAACTGAATGTCATGCAAAGGAATGCGTTTCAGTGGAGTGGAGCGGATTCTACTGGAAAAGAATGGAAAGGAATGCAATGGAATGGACTGGAATGGATTGGAAAGGAATGGAATGGAAAAAATTGCAGTGGAGTGTAGTGTTGTGGAATGGAGAAGAAAGAATGGAGTGGAGGGGATTGGAATGGATTGGAATGTAATGGAATGGAACGGCATGGAATGGAATGGAATGGAATGGAATGGAGTGGACAGGAATGGAGCCGAATGGGAATTAATGGAATGCAGCAGAGTGGAGAGGAGTGGAGTGGAGAAGAGTGGGTTTTAATTGAAAGCAATGGAATGGAATGGAATGGAGTGGAGTGCAGTGGAGTGGAATGGAATGGAATGGAATGGAATGGAATGGAATGGAATGCAGTGGATCGGAATGGAGGTGAATGGGACGAAATGGAATGCAGTGGAGTGGAGAGGATTCAGGTGGAGTATAGTGTATTTGAATGGAATGGAATAGAATGGAATGGAATGGAAAGTATTGCAGGGGAGTGGAGGCGAGTGTTTTGGGGATGAATGGAATGGAATGGATTGGAAACAAATGGAAAGGAATGGAATACAATGGAATGGAATAAAAAGGAATGGAATGGAATGCAGTGGAGTGGAGCGCAAAGTACTGGAATTGAAAGGAATGGAAAGGAGTGAAGTGGAGTGGAGAGGAATGGGAAGGAATGGAATGGATTGGAGTGGATTGAAGTGGAATGGAGGGGAATAGTGTGGATTCAGGTGGACTGGAATGGAATGGAAAAGAATAGAATGGAAGGGAATGCAGGGGATTAGAGTGCAGATGCATGTAGGGGAATGGAATGGAATGGAATGGAATGATACGGAATGCACCGGAATGGAACAGAATGGAATGGAACATAATGGAATGCAATGGAATGGAATGCAATGGAATGGAATGGAATGGAGAAAAGTGCAGTGGACTGCTGTGGAGTCGAATGGAGATAAAAGGAAGGGAGTGGAATGTAGTGGATTGGAATGGAATAGAATGGAGAAAAGTGCAGTGGACGGCTGTGGAGTGGAATGGAGACTAAAGGAAGGGAGTGGAATGTAGTGGATTGGAAAGGAACGGAATGGAATGGAATGGAATGGAATGGAATGGAATGGACAGGAATGGAGGTGAATGGAATGGAATGGAATGCAGAGGAGAGTAGAGGATTGATGTGGAGAAGAGTGGATCTGAATAAAATGGAAAGGTATGGAAAGGATTGGAGAGGAGTGAAGAGGATGCTAGTGGAAAAGAATGGAATGGAATGGAATGGACGGGAATGCAATGGAATGGAATGGAATGGAATGGAATGGAAAGGATTGGAGTGGATTGGATTGGATTCTAGTGGAAAGAATGGAATGGAATGGAAAGCAATGGAATGGAATTCAATGGAATGGACTGGAATGCGATGGAATGGAATGGAATGTAAAAAGTGCAGTGGAGTGCAGTGAAGTAGAAAGGAGAAGAAAGGAAGGGAAGGGAATGGAGTAGAATGGACTGGAAGGAAATGGAATGGAAATGAATGGAATGGAATGGAATGGAATGGAGTGGAGTGGAGTGGCCTGGAATGGAGTAAAATGGGAAGGAGTTGAATGGAATGGAATGGAATGGAAAAAAGTGTAGAAATGTGCAGTGGAGTGCAATGGAGAAGAAAGGAAGGGAGTGGATTAGGGTGGAATGGATGGGAATGGAATGGAATGGGAGAAAGTGCTGTGGAGATCAGTGGAGTGGAATGGAGAAGAAAGGAAGGGAGGGGAGTGGAATGGAATGGAGTGCCATGGAATGGAACGGAATGGAATAGAATGGAATGCAATGGAATGGAATAGAATGGAATTTAAAGGAGTGAAATGGAATGGAATGGAATGGTGTGGAATGGAATGGAATGGAAGAAAGTGCAGTGGAGTGTAGTGGAGTGGAATGGAGAAGAAAGGAAGGGAGTGGAGTGGAATGGAATGGAATGCAATAGAATGGAAATGAATGGAATGGAATGGAATGGAATGGAGTGGACTGGAATGGACGTGAATGGGAAAGATTGGAATGTAGTTGAGTGGAGAGGAGTGGAGTCGAAAAGAGTGGATTTGAATGGAATGGAATGGAATGGAGTGGAGTGCAATTGAGGAGAATGGGAAGGAATGGAATACAGTGGAGTGGAGAGGAGTGGAGTGGAGAAGATTGGATATGAATTGAATTGGAGTTTTCAAGAGTGGATTCTCATGGAAAAGAATGGAAAGGAATACAATGGAAAGAAACGGAATGGAAAGGAATGGATTCGAATGGGAAGGAATGGAATGGTAAAAACAGCAGAGGAGTGCAGTGGAGAGGAATGGAGAAGAAAGGAAGGGAATTGAGTGGAGTGGAATGGAGTCGAATGGAACAGAGTGAAATGGAATGGAATGGAATAGAATGGAATGGAATGGAATTTAGTGGAATGCAATGAAATGGAAGTGAACAGAATGGAATGGAATGGAATACAACGGAATGGATGGAAGGGAGTGAACTGGAATGGAAGTGAATGGAAAGGAATGGAATGCAGTGGAGTGGAGAGGAGTGGAGTAGAGAAGAGTGGATTTCAAATGAATGGAATAGAATGGAATGGACTGGACTGGAGTATAGAGGAGTGGATTCAAGACGAAAAGAATGGAATGGAATGGAATGGTATGGAATGGAATGGATGGGAAAGGAAGGGAAAGGAATGGAATGGAATGGAATGGAATGGAATGGAATGGAATGGAATGGAGTGGAAGGGAATGAAATGGAGGGGAATGGAATGGAATGGAATAGGATGGAATGGAATGGAATGGAATGGAGTGGACTTGAATGGAGGCGAATGGGAAGGAATGGAATGCAGTGGAGTGTAGAGGAGTGTAGTGAAGAAGAGTGAATTTGAATGGAATAGAATGAAGCGGAGTGGACTGGAGTGGATTCTGGTGGAAAAGAATGGAATGGAATGGAATAGAATGGAACGGAATGGAATGGAATGGAATTGAATGGAATGGAATTGAAGGGTGAAAAGTAAAGTGGAGTGTATTGTAGTTCAATGGAGAAGAAAAGAATGTAGTGGAATGGAATGTTATGGAGTGAAATGGAATGGAATGGAAAGGAATGGAATGGAATGGATTCGAATGGATTAAACTATAACAGAGGTGAATGGGAAGGAATGGAATACTGTGGATTGGAGAGGGGTGGAGTGGATTTGAGTGCATTTGAATTGAATGCAATGGAACGGAATGGATTGGATTACAATGGAGTGGATTCTAGTCGAAAAGAATGGAATGGAGTGGAATGGAATGGAATGGAATGGACTGGAATGGAATGTAAAGGAATGGAATGGAATAGAATACAAAGGAATGGAATGGAATTGAATGGAAAAAAGTGCAGTAGAGTACAGAGGAATGGAATGGAGAAGAAAGGAAGGGAGTGGAGTGGACTGGAATGGAATGCAATGGAATGGAATGGAAAGGAATGGAATAGAATGGAATGGAAAGGAAGGGAATGGAAATTAATGGAATGGAATGGAATGGAGTGGCCTGGATTGGAGGGGAATGGGAACAAATGCAATGCACTGGAGTGGAGAGGACTGGAGTGGAGAAGAGAGTGTTTGAATGGAATGGAAAAGAATGGAATGGATTGGAATGTAATGGAATGGAGTGGAATGGAATGGAATGGAATGAAATTTAATGGAATGGAAAAAATTGCATTCATGTGTAGTGGAGTGGAATGGAGAAGAAATGAAGAGAGTGGAGGGGCTGGAATGCAGTAGAATGGAATGAAATGAATGGAATGAAATGGAATGGAATGGAATGGAATGGAATGGAGTGGACTGGAACGAATGGAATGGAATTGAATGGAATGGAAAGGATTAGAATGGAATGGAATGTAAAAAAGTGCAGTGGAGTGCATTGGAGTGGAATGGAGAAGAAAGGAACAGAGTGGAGTACAGTGGAATGGAGGGTAATGGAATGGAATGGAATGGAATGGAAATGAAAACCAAGCAGTTGAGTGTTGTGGAATGTAATGGAGAACAAAGGAATTTAGTGGAGTGCAGTGGAATGGAATGGAAAGGAATGGAATGGAATGGAAAGGAATGGAATGGAATGGAATGGAATGGAATGGAATGGAATGGAGTGGACTGAACTGGAGGCTAATATGAAGGAATGGAACACAACGGAGAGGAGAGGAGTGGAGTGTAGAACAATGGATTTGAATTGAATGGAATTATTTGAGTGGAGTGGACTGGAGTGGAGTGGATTCTAGTGGAAAAGAATGGAATGGAATGGAATGGAAAAAAGTGCACTGGAGTGCAGTGGAGTGGAGTGGAGAAGAAAGGAAGGCAGTGGTGTGGAGTGTAATGGAGTGGATTGGAATAGAAGGGAATGGAATGGAGTGGAAAGGAATGGAATGGAGTGGATTGGAATGTAGGAAAATGGGTAGGAATGGAATAAATTATAGTGGAAAGTATTGGAGTGGATGAGTGGATTTGAATTGAATGTAATGGAAAGGAATGCATTGCAGTGGAGTGGAGTGGATTGTACTGGAAAAGAATGGAATGGAATGCAATGGAATGGAATGCAATGGAATGGACTGGAATGGAATGGAATGGAATGGAAAAAGTGCTGCGGAGTGTAGTGGTGTGGAATGGAGAAGAAAGGAATGGAGTGGAGGGTATTGGAATGGATAGGAATGGAATGAAATGGAATGGAATTGAATGGAATGGAATGAAGTGGACAGGAATGGAGGCGAATGGGAATTAATGGAATGCAGCGGAGTGGAGAAGAGTGGAGTGGGGAAGAGTAGTTTTGAAATGAAAGCAATGGAATGGATGGGAGTGGAGTGGACAGGATTCTAGTGTAAAAGAATGGAGTGGAATGGAATGGAAATGAGTGGAATGGAATGGAAATGAATGGAATGGAATGCATTGCAATGGAATTTAATGGAATGGAATGGAATGGAATGCATTGCGATTGAATAGAATGGAATGAAATGGAATTGAATGGAATGGAATGGAATGGAATGGAATGGAATGGAATGAAATGGAAAAAAGTGCAGTGAATTGCAATGGAGAAAAATGGAGAAGAAAGGAAGGGAGGGGTGTGGACTGGAATGGAGTGGAATGGAATGTAATGGAATGAAATGGAATGGAGTGGAATGGAATGTAATGGAATGAAATGGAATGGAGTGGAATGGAATGTAATGGAATGAAATGGAATGGAATAGACTGGAATGGAGGCGAATGGGAGGGAATGGAATGCCATCGTTTGGAGAGGAGTGGAGTGCAGAAGAGTGGATTTGAATTGAATGGAATGGAAAGAAATCGATTTGAGTGGAGTGGAGTTTATTCTATTGGAAAAGAATGGCATGGAATGGAATGGAATGGAATGGAAAGGAATGGAATGCAATGGAAAAAAGTGCAGTGGAGTGCAGTGGAGAGGCACAGAGAAGAAAGGAAGGGAGTGCAGTTGAGTGGAATGGAGTGGAATGGAATGGTATGGAATGGAATGTATTGAAATGGAATGGATTGGAGAGGATTGGAATGGAGGTGAATGGGAAGGAATGGAATGAAGTAGTGTGGAGAGGAGTAGAGTGAATAAGAGGGCATTTCAATTGAATGGAAAGGAATGAAATGGAATGGAATGGAATGGAAAGAATGGAAAATTGTTCAGTGGAGTGTAGTGGAGTGGAAAGGAGAAGAAAGGAAAGGAGTGGAATGGAGTGGAATTGAATGGAATGGAATTGAATGGAATGGAATGGCACGGGGTGGACTGGAATACAGGCGAATAGGAAGGGATCGATATTCTGTGGAGTGGAGAGGAGTGGGGTGGAGAAGAGTGGATTTGAATTGATTGGAATGGAAAGGAATGGAATGGGATGGAATGGAATGGATTGCAGTGGATTGTAGTGTAGTGGATTAGACTAGAAAGAAATATAATGGAAAGTAACGGAATGAAAAGAAATGGAAGGGAATGGAACGGAAAGAAGTGGAGTGGAGTGGAGTTGCGTGGAGGGGAATAGAAAGAAAAGGGATGGAATGGAATGGAATGGAATGGAATAGAATGGAATGGAATCGAAGGTAAAAAGTGCAGTGGAGTGTTCTGGAGTGGAATGGAGAAGAAATGAAGGGAGTGGAGTTGAGTGAAATGGAGTGAAATGGAATGGAATGCAATACAATGGAATGGAAAGGAGTTGATTGGAATGTAAGCGAATGGGAAAAAATGGAATGCAGTGGTATGGAGAGGAGTGAAGTTTACAACAGTGGATTTGAACAGAATGAAATGGAAAGGAATGAATTGGTGTGGAGTGGATTGGATTCTAGTATAAAAGACTGGAATGCAATGGAATGGAAGGGAATGCAATGGAATGGAATGGAATGGAAAAACGTGCAGTGTACTGGAGGGGAATGGAGTAGAAAGGAAGAAAGTGGTGTAGAATGGAGTGGAATGGAATGGAATGCAATGGAATGGGAAGGAATGGAATTAAATTCAGGGGATTGGAGGGGAGTGGATGGGAGTAAAATGGAATGGATTGGAAAGTAATGGAATGGAATGGAATACAATGGAATGGAATGATAAGGAATGGAATGGAATGGAATGGAATGCAATGGAATAGAGTGCATTGGAGTGGAGTGGAGTGCAGTGTATTGGAAAAGATTGGAATGGAGAGGAGTGTGGTGGATGGGAGTGGAATGGGAAGGAATGGAATGGAGTGGAGTGAAGTGGAGTGGAGTGCAATGGAGGGAAGCAGATTGGATTAAGGTGGAATGGAATGGGACGGAATGGAAGGGAAAGGAATGGAATTGAATGCAGTGGATTGGAGTGGAGTTGTGTGGAGTTGAAAAAAATGGAATGCAATGGAATGGAATGGAATGAAACGGAGAGGAACGAATGGAATGCAATGGAATGGAACGGAAAAAAGTGCAGTGGAGTGCAGTGGAGTGGAATGAATGAGAAAGAAACGGAGTGGAGTGGTGGAATGTAGTGGAATGGAATGGAACAGACCGGACTGGAATGGAGGCGAATGGGAAGGAAAGGAATGCAGTGCAGAGGAGAGGAGTGGAGTGCAGAAGAGGGGATTTCAATTGAATGGAATGGAATGGAAAGGATTGGAGTGGAGTGGAGTAGATACCAGTGGAAAAGAATGGAATGGAATGGAATGGAATGGAATGCAATGGAATGAAATGGAATGGAAAGGAATGGAGTGGAATGGAATGGAAGAGAACAGAATGGAATGGAATCGAAAGGAATGCAATAGAATGGATTGGAATGGAAAGGAATGGAATGGAATGGAATGGATTGGAATGGAGTGGACTGGAATGGAGGTGAATGGGAAGGAAAGGAATGCAGTGGAGTGGGGAAGGGTGCATATGATTTGACTGGAATGGCACGGTGTGGATTGGAGTGGAGTGGAGTGCATTCTAGTGGAAAAGAATGCAATGGAATGGAATGGTATGGAATGAAAGGGAATGGAATGGCTTGGCATGGAAAGGAATGGAATGGAATGGAATGGAATGGAAAAAATGCATTGGAATTTAGTGATGTAGAATGGAGAAGAGAGAAACGGAGTGGGGTGGAGTTAAACGGAGTGGAATGGAATGGAATTGAACGGAATGGAATGGAATGGAGTGGACGGGAATGGAGTCGAATGCGAAGGAATAGTATGCAGTGGAATGGAGAGGAGTGGATTGGAGAAGTGTGCATTTGAATTGAATGGAATGGAATGCAATGGAATGGAATGGAATGCAGTGTATTGGAGTGGAGTGTATTGGAGAAGAATGGGAAGGAATGGAATGCAGTGGAGTGGAGAGGAGTGGAGGTCAGAAAAGTTGACTTGAATTGAATGCAATGGAATGGAATGGATGGGAGTGTCGTGTAGGGGAATCTAGTGGAAAAGAGTGGAATGGAATGGAATGGACTGGAATTGAGACGAATGGGAACGAATGGAAGGCAGTGGAGTGGAGAGGAGTCTAGTGGAGAAGTGGGGATTTGAATTGAATGGAATGGAATGGATTGTAGTGGAGTAGAGTGGTTTCTGGAGGAAAATAATGGAATGGAAAGGAAGATAAAGGAATTGAACGGAATGGAATGGAATGGAATGGCATGGACTGGAATGGAATGGAATGGATGGAAATGCAATGGAATGGAATGGAATGCAGTGGATTGGAGTGGAGTGTATTGGTGTCGAATGGAATATAATGGAAAGTAATGCAATGGAATGGAATACAATGGAATGAAATGGAATGCAGTGGATTGGAGTGGAGTAGCATGGAGGGGAATGGATTGGAATAGAATGGAATGGAATGGAATGCAATGGAATGGAAAGGAAAGGTATGGAACAGAATGGAAAAATGCAGTGGAGTGCAGTGGAGAGGAATGGAGAAGAAAGGAATGGAGTGGAGGGGAATAGAGTGGAATGAAATGGAATAAAATGGAAAGGAATGGAATGGAATGGAATGGAATAGAATAAAGTAGACTGCAATGGAAGTGAATGGGAAGGAATGGAATGCACTGGAGTGGAGAGGAGTGGAGAGTAGAAGACGCGATTTGAATGGAATGTAATGGAATGGAAAGGAATGGAATGGAATATAAGTGACTGGAGAGGAGTGGATTCACGGGCAAGAGAATGGAATTGAATGGAATTGTATGGAATGGAATTGAATGGAATTGAATGGAAAAATGTGCACTGGAGTTCCGTGGAGTTGAATGAAGAGGAAAGGAAGTGAGTGGACTGGAGCGGAATGGAGTGGAATGGAATGGAGTGGAATGGAATGGAATGGAGGCGAATGGGAAGGAATGGAATGCAGTGGAGTGGACAGGAGTCAGGTGGAGAATAGTGTATTTGAATGGAATAGAATGGAATGGAATGGAATGGAATGGAATGGAAAGGAATGGAATAGAATGGAATGGAATAAAAAGGAATGGAATGGAATGGAATGCAGTGGAGTGGAGTGCAGTGTACTGGAATTGAAAGGAATGGAGAGGAGAGTAGTGGAGTGGAGAGCAATGGGAAGGAATGAAATGGATTTGAGTGGATTGGAGTGGAATGGAGGGGAGTAGTGTGGACTCTGGTGGACGGGGATTGAATGGAATAGAATAGAATGGAAGGGAATGCAGGGGATTGGAGTGCAGTTGCGTGTAGGGGAATGGAATGGAATGGAATGGAATGGAATGGAATGGAATGGAATGATACGGAATGCAACGGAATGAAATAGAACAGAATGGAACATAATGGAATGCAATGGAATGGAGAAAAGTGCAGTGGCGTGTGGTGGGGTGGAATGGAGATTAAAAGAAGGGAGTGGAATGTAGTGAATTGGAATGGAATGGAATGGAAAGGAACGGAATGGAGTGGACTGGAATGGGGGTGAATGGAACAGAATCGAATTCAGAGGATTGGAGAGGATTGGCGTGGAGAAGAGTGTATCTGAATAAAATGGAATGGAATGGAAAGGATTGGAGAGGAGTGAAGATGATTCTAGTGGAAAAAATGGAACGGAAAGGAATGGAATGGAATGGAATGGAATGGAATGGAATGGAATAGATTGGATTCCAGCGGAAAGAATGGAATGGAATGGAAAGGAATGGAATGGAATTCAACGGAATGGACTGGAATGCAATGGAATGGAAAATGTGCAGTGGAGTGCAGTGGAGTGGAATGCAGAAGAAAGGAAGCGAAAGGAGTGGAGTAGAATGGAGTGGAAGGAAATGGAATAGAAAGGAATGGAATGGAATGGAATGGAGTGACCTTCAATGGAGTCAAATGGTAAGAAGTGGAATGCAGTGGAGTGAAGAGGAATGCAGTTGAGAAGAGTGGGTTTGAATTGAATGTAATGCAATGGAAAGGATTGGGGTGGACTGCAGGTGATTCCAGTGGAAAAGAAAGGAATGGAATGGAATGGAATGGAATGGAATGGAATGGAAAGGAATGGAGTGGAAAAAGTGTGATGGTGTCTAGTGGGATGGAATAGAGAAGAAAGGAAGGTAGTGGAGTGGAGTGGAATGGTGTGGAATGGAAAGGAGTGGAATGGAATGGAAAGGAATGGAATGGAATAGAATGGAATGGATTCGAATGGAATCCATTACATTCTATTCCTTTCAATTCCTTTGCATTCCATTCCATTCCATTCCATTCCATTCCATTCCATTCCATTCCGTTCCATTGCATTCCATTGCATTGCATTGCCTTCCATTCCATTCCATTCCATTCCATTCCATTCCATTCCATTCCATTCCATTCCATTTGCCTTCCATTCCATTCCATTCCATTCCATTCCATTCCATTCCATTTGCCTTCCATTCCATTCCATTCCATTCCATTCCATTCCATTCCATTCGATACCTCTCCATTCCATTCTTTTCCACTAGAATCCACTTCCAGAAATGGAATAGAGAAAAGTGCAGTGGAGTGATCTGCAGTGGAATGGAGAAGAGAGGAAGGGAGTGGAGTGGAGTGGAATGGAAAGGAATGCAGTGGAAAGGAATGGAATGGAATGGAATGGAATGGAATGGAATGGAGTGGATGGCAACGGAGGTGAAAGGGAAGGAACGGAATGGAGTGGAGAGAATAGGAGTGGAGTGGAACGCAGCGAGGTAGACTGGATTAAGGTGGAATGGAATGGACAGCAATGGAATGGAATGGAATGGAATCGAATGCTGTGGATTGGAGTGGAGTTGCTTGGAGGGGAATGGAATGGAACAGAATGGAAAAGAATGGAATGAATGGAATGGAATGGAATGGAATAGAATGGAAACAATTGCAGTGGAGTGCAGAGGAGTGGAACGGAGAAGAAAGGAATGGAGTGGAGTGGAGTGCAGTGGAATGGAATGGAAAGGAATGGAACGTAGTAGACGGGAATGGAGGCGAATGGGAAGGAATAGAATGCAGTGGACTGAAGACGAGTGGAGTGGAGAAGAGTAGATTTGAATTCAACGGAATGGAATGTAGTGCATTGGATTGGAGTGGAGTGGATTCTAGTGGAAAAGAATGGAATGGAGAGGTATCGAATGGAATGGAATGGAATGGAATGGAATGGAATGGAATGGAATGGAATGGAAGGCAATGCAATGCAATGGAATGCAATGGAACGGAATGGAATGGAATGGAATGGAATGGAATGGAATGGAATGGAATGGAATGCAAAGGAATTGAAAGGAATAGAATGTAATGGAACGGAATGGAATGGAATGGAATGGAATGGAATGGAATGGAATGGAAAAAAGTGCAGTGGAGTGCAGTGGAGAGGAATGGAGAAGAAAGAAGGGAGTGGTGAGGAGTGGAATGGAGTGGAATGGAATGGAATGGAATGAAGTGGAATGGAATGGAAAGCAGTGAAATGAAATGGAGGCAAATAGGAAAGAATGGAATGCAGTGGTGTGTAGAGGAATGGAGTGGAGAAGAGTGGTTTTGAATTGAATGGAATGGAATGAAATTGATTTGAGTGGAGTGGAGTGGATTCTAAAGGAATGGAATGGAATGGAATGGAACAGAATGGAAAGGAATGGAACGGAATGTAATGGAATTGAGTGGATTCAAATGGTGGTGAATGGGAAGGAATGGAATGCAGTGATGTGGAGTGGAGTGGAATGCAAAAGAGTAGGTTTGAAATCAGTGGAATGGATTAGAATGGAATGGAATGAATGGAAAAATGAATTGGAGTGTAGTGGAGTGGAATGGAGAAGAAAGGAACGGAGTGGAGTGGTGTGGAATGGAGTGGAGGGGAAAGGAATGGAATGAATTGGAATGGAATGGAATGGGATGAACAGTGTGGAGTGGAGTGCAGGCGAATTGGAAGGAATGGATTGCAGTGGAGTGGATAGGAGTGGAGCAGAAAAGATTAGATAAGAATTGAAGGGAATGGAATGGAATAGATTGGAGTGGAGTGGAGTGGATTCTCTTGGAAAAAAATGGAACGGAATGGAATGGAATGGAATGGAATCTAATGGAATGGAAAAAGTGCGGTGGAGTGCAGTGGAGTGGAATGGAGAAGAAAGAAAGGGAATGGAGTGGGGTAGAATGGTGTGGAATGAAATGGATTGGAAAGGATTGGAATGGAATGGATTGCAGTGGCCTGGAATGGAGGCAAATGGGAAGGAATGGAATGCAGTGGTGTGGAGAGGAGTGGAGTGGAAAAGAGTGGATTTGAATTGAATGGAACGGAATGGAAATGATGGGAGTGGAGTGGATTCTAGTGGAAAAGAATGGAATGGAATGCAATGGAATTGAATGGAATGCTATGGAATGGAAAATAGTGCAGTGGAGTGTAGTGGAGTGGAATGGAGAAGAAAGGAAGGTAGTGTAGTGGAGCAGAATAGACTGGAATGCAATGGAATGCAATGGAATGGAATGGAGTGGAGTGGAATGGACAATAAAGGAAGGGAGTGGAGTGGAGTGGAATGGACTGGAATGGAATGGAATGGAATGGAGTGGAGTGGAATGCAGGTGAATGGGAAGGAATGGAATGCAGAGCAGTGCAGAGGAGTGGAGTGGAGAAGAGTGGATTAGAATTGAAGGGAATATAATGCAATGGAATAGAATTGAATGGAAAGGAATGCAGTGAATTGGAGTGGAGTGGATTGAAGAAGAATGGAATGGAATGGAATGGAAAGTAATGAAATGGAATGCAATACAATGGAATGGAATGGAATACAGTGGATGGGAGTGTAGTTGCGTTGAGGGGAATGGAATGGAATGGAATGCAACAGAAAGGAATGGAATGGAATGGAATGGAATGGAATGGAATGGAATGGAATGCAATGGAATGGAATGGAATGGAAAAAAGTGCAGCAGAGGGCAGTGTAGTGGAATGGAGAAGAAAGGATGGGAGTGGAGTGGAATAGACTGGAATGGAATGGAATGGTAAGGAAGGGAATGGAAAAAAGTGCAATGAAGTGCAGTGGAGTGGAATGGAGAAGAAAGGAATGGAGTGGAGTTGAGTGGAATGGACTGGAATGCAAAGGAGTGGAATGGAAAGGAATGGAATGGAATGAAATGGAATGCAATGAAACGGAATGGAATGAAATGGAATGGAATGAAATGGAATGGAATGGAAAGGAATGGAATGGAATGGAATTGAGTAGCCTGGAATGGAAGCGAATGGGAAGAAATGGAATGCACTGGAGTGGAGAGGAGTGGAGAGTAGAAAATACGATTTGAATGGAATGGAATGCAAAGGAATGGAATGGAATTTATTATAGTGGAGTGGAGTGGATTCACGGGTAAAAGAATGGAATTGAATGGAATTGTATGGAATGGAATTGAATGGAATTGAATGGAAAAATGTGCAGTGGAGTTCCATGGAGGTGAACGGAGAAAAAAGGAAGGGAGTGGACAGGAGTGGACTGGAGTGGAATGGAATGGAGTGGAATGGATTGGAATGGAATGGAATGGAATGGAATGGAATGGAGGCGAATGGGGAGGAATGGAATGCAGTGGAGTGGAGAGGAGTCAGGTAAAGTATAGTGTATTTGAATGGAATAGAATGGAATGGAATGGAATGGAAAGGAATGGAATACAATGGAATGGATTAAAAAGGAATGGAATGGAATGGAATACAGTGGAGTGGAGTGCAGTGTACTGGAATTGAAAGGAATGGAGAGGAGAGTAGTGGAATGGAGAGGAATGGGAAGGAATGAAATCGATTGGAGTGGATTGGAGTGGAATGGAGGGGAGTAGTGTGGACTCAGGTGGACTGCAATGGAATGGTACAGAATAGAATGGAAGGGAATGCAGGGGATTGGAATGCAGTTGCGTGTAGTGGAATGGAATGGAATAGAATGGAATGGAATGGAATGATACGGAATGCAAAGGAATGGAATAGAAAGGAATGGAAGATAATGGAATGCAAAGGAATGGAATGGAACGGAATGGAATGGAATGGAATGGAGAAATGTGCAGTGGAGTACGGTGGAGTGGAATGGAGATTAAAAGAAGGGAGTGGATTCTAGTTGATTGGAATGGAATGGAACGGAATGGAATGGAGTGGACTGGAATGGAGGTGAATGGAACAAAATCAAATGCAGAGGATTGGAGAGGATTGGCGTGGATAAGAGGGTATCTGAATAAAATGGAAAGAAATGGAAAGGATTGGAGAGGAGTGAAGATGACTCTAGTGGAAAAGAATGGAATGGAATGGAATGGAATGGATTGGAATTTAATGGATTGGATTCTAGTGGAAAGAATGGAATGGAATGGAAAGGAATGGAATGGAATTCAATGGAATGGACTGGGATGCAATGGAATGGACTGGAAGGCAATGGAATGGAATGGAGTGGAATGGAATGGATAAAGTGCAGTGGAGTGCAGTGGAGTGGAATGGAGAAGAAAGGAAGGGAATGGAGTGGGTAGAATGGAGTGGAAGGAAATGGAATGGAAGGAATGGAATGGAATGGAATGGAATGGAGAGGCATGGAATGGAGGCAAATGGGAAGAAGTGGAATGCGGTGGATTGGAGAGGAACACAGTCAAGAAGAGTGGATTTGAATTCAGTGGAATGGAAAGGAAAGGATTGGAGTGTAGTGGAGGTAATTCCAGTGGAAATGAATGGAATGGAATGGAATGGAAAGAAATGGAGTGGAAAAATTGTGATGGTGTCTAGTGGTGTGGAATGGAGAAGAAAGGCAAATGGGAAGGAATGGATTGCAGTGGAGTGGATAGGAATGGAGTGGAGAAGATTGGATAAGAATTGAAGGGAATGGAATGGAATAGATTGGCGTGGAGTGGAGTGGATTCTGTTGGAAAAAATGGAACGGAATGGAATGAAATGGAATGGAATAGAATGGAATGGAATGGAGTGGAATGGAAAAAGTGCGGAGGACTGCAGTGGAGTGGAATGGAGAAGAAAGAAAGGGAATGGAGTGGAGTAGAATGGAGTGGAATGCAATGGAAGGGAATGGAACGGAATGGAATGTAGTGGACAGCAATGGAGGTGAATGGGAAGGAATGGAATGCAGTGGACTGGAGAAGAGTGGAGGGGAGAAGAGTGGATTTGAATTGAATGAAATGGAATGGACAGGATTTGAATGGAGTGGAGTGGATACTAGTGGAAAACAATGGAATGGAATGGAATGGAATGGAATGGAATGGAATGGAATGGAACGGAATGGAAAAATGTGCATTGGAGTGGAGTGGAGTGGAATGGAGAAGAAAGGAAGGAAGTGGATTGGAGTGGAATGGACTGGAAAGGAATGGACTGGAATGGAATGGACTGGAGTGGAGTGGAATGAAGGCGAATGGGAAGATATGGAATGCAGTGCAGTGGAGAGGAGTGGATTGGAGAAGAGTGGATTAGAAATGAAGGGAATTTAATGCAATGGAATAGAATGGATTAGAATGGAATGAAGTGGATGGGATTGGAGTGGATTTGAGTAGAATGAAATTGGAAAGTAATGGAAGGGAATACAATACAATGGAATGGAATGGAATGCAGTGGATTGGAGTGGAGTTGTGTGGAGGGGAATGGAATGCAACGGAATGGAACGGAACATAACGGAGAGGAAAGGAATGGAATGGAATGCAATGGAATGGAATGGAATGGAATGCAATGGAATGGAATGGAATGGAAAAAGGCGCATTGGAGTGCAGTGGAGTGGAATGGAGAAGAATGGATGGGAGTGGAGTGGAGTGTAATAGAGTGGAATGGAATGGCATGGAATTAAATGAGACAGATTGGACCAGAGTGGAGGCGAATGGGAAGGAATGGAATGCAGTGGAGTGAAGAGGAATTTAGTGGAGAAGAGTGGATTTGAATTTAATGAAATGGATTGTTATGGGTTGGAGTGGAATGGAGTGGATTCCAGTGGAAAAGAATAGAATGGAATGGAATGGAATGGAATGGAATGGAATGGAAAGAAATGGAAAGGAATGGAATGGAATGGAAAGGAATAGAATTTAATAGAATTGAAAGAATGGAAAAATGTACAGTAGAGTGCAGTGGAGTGGAATGGAGAAGAAAGGTACTGAATGGAGTGGAGTGGAATGGAGTGGAATTGAATTGAATGGAGTGGATTCGAATGGAATTGAATGGAGTGGACTGGAATGCAGGCGATTGGGAAGGAATGGAATGTAGTGGAGTGGGGAGGAATGGATAAGAGTTGATATGTATAGATTGGAATTTAGTAGAATGGAATGGATTGGACTGGAGAGGATCGGATTCTAGAGGAAAAGAATGGAATGGAATGGAATGGAATGGTATGGAATGGAATGGAAGGGAACTGAATGGAATGGAACGGAATGCTGTGGACGGGAATGGAGTCGATTGGGAAGGAATGGAATACAGTGGAATGGAGTGGAGTGGAGAAGAGTGGAATTCAATTGAATGGAATGGATTGGAGTGGGGTGAGGTGGATTCCAGTGGAAAGGAATGGAATGGAATGGAATGGAATGTAAAGGAATTGAATGGAAAGGAATGGAATGGTATGGAATGGAAAAAAGTTCAGTGGGTTGTAGTGGAGATGAATGGAGAAGAAAGGTAGGGAGTGGAATGGAGTGGAATGGTGTGGAACGGAATGGAATGGAATGTTATGTAATGGAATGCAGTGAACTGGAATAGAGGCGATTGGGAAGGAATGGAATGCAATGGAGTGGAGACGAGTGGAAAGGAGAAGATTGGATTTGAATTCAATGGAATGGAAAGCAATGGAATGGGATGGAATGAAATAGAATGCAGTGGATTGTACTGGAGTGGATTGGAGTAGAATGGAATGGAGTTGAAAGTAACGGAATGGAATGGAATACAATAGAAAGGAATGAAAATTAATGGGATGGAATGGAATGGAGAGGAATGCAGTGCAGTGTATTTGAAATGAATGGCATAGAGAGGAGTGTAGTTGAGTGTAGTGGAATGGGAAGGAATGGAATGGAGTGGACTGCAGTGAAGTGGAGGCGAATGGAGGGGAGTAGATTGGACTCAGTTGGAATGGAAAGGAATGGAATGGATAGGAAAGGAATGGAATGGATTCGAATGGGAAGAAATGGAATAGAGAAAAGTGCAGTGGTGTGCTGTGGTGTGGAATGCAGAAGAGAGGAAGGGAGTGGATTGGAGTGGAATGGAAAGGAATGCAGTGGAATGGAATGGAATGGAATGCAATGGAATGGAATGGAGTAGAGGGCAACAGAGGTGAAAGGGAAGGAATGGAATGGAGTGGAGTGAAGAGGAGTGGAGTGGAATGGAGGGAGGTATACTGGATTAAGGTGGAATGGTATCGAAAGGAATGGAATGGAATGGAATGGAAGGGAATGCTGTGGATTGGAGTGGAGTTGCTTGGAGGGGAATGGAATGGAATGGAATGGAATGGAATGGAATGGAATGGAATGGAATGGAATGGAATGCAATGGAATGGAATGGAATGGAATGGAATGCAATGGAATGGAATGGAATGGAATGGAATGGAATGGAACGGAACGGAACGGAACGGAATGGAATGAATGGAATGGAATGGAATGGAATAGAATGGAAAAAATTGCAGTGGAGTGCAGAGGAGTGGAATGGAGAAGAAAGGAATGGAGTGGAGTTGAGTGGAATGGACTGGAACGGAAAGGAGTGGAATGGAAATTAGTAGACTGGAATGGAGGTGAATGGGAAGGAATAGAATGCAGTGGACTGAAGACGAGTGGAGTGGAGAAGAGTAGATTTGAATTCAACGGAATGGAATGTAGTGGATTGGATTGGAGTGGAGTGGATTCTAGTGGAAAAGAATGGAATGGAGAGGTATCGAATGGAATGGAATGGAATGGAATGGAATGGAAGGCAATGCAATGCAATGGAATGCCATGGAAAGGAATGGAATGGAACTGCATGGAATGGAATGGAATGGAATGGAATGCAAAGGAATTGAAAGGAATAGAATGGAATGTAATGGAATGGAATGGAATGGAAAAAAGTGCAGTGGAGTGCAGTGGAGAGGAATGGAGAAGAAAGAAGGGAGTGGTGAGGAGTGGAATGGAGTGGAATGGAATGGAATGGAATGAAATGGAATGAATGGAAAGCAGTGAAATGGAATGGAGGCAAATAGGAAAGAATGGAATGCAGTGGTGTGTAGAGGAATGGAGTGGAGAAGAGTGGATTTGAATTGAATGGAATGGAATGAAATCAATTTGAGTAGAGTGGAGTGGATTCTGAAGGAATGGAATGGAATGGAATGGAATGGAATGGAATGCAAAGGAATGGAATGGAATTTATTGGAGTGGAGTAGAGTGGATTCACGAGTAAAAGAATGGAATTGAATGGAATTGTATGGAATTGAATTGAATGGAATTGAATGGAAAAATGTGCAGTGGAGTTCCATGGAGGTGAACGGAGAAAAAAGGAAGGGAGTGGACTGGAGTGGAATGGAGTGGAATGGAATGGAGTGGAATGGATTGGAATGGAATGGAATGGAGGCTAATGGGGAGGAATGGAATGCAGTGGAGTGGAGAGGTGTCAGGCAAAGAATAGTGTATTTGAATGGAATAGAATGGAATAGAATGGAATGGAAAGGAATGGAATACAATGGAATGGAATAAAAAGGAATGGAATGGAATGGAATGCAGTGGAGTGGAGTGCAGTGTACTGGAATTGAAAGGAATGGAGAGGAGAGTAGTGGAGTGGAGAGGAATGGGAAGGAATGAAATCGATTGGAGTGGATTGGAGTGGAATGGAGGGGAGTAGTGTGGACTCAAGTGGACTGCAATGGAATGGAATAGAATAGAATGGAAGGGAATGCAGGGGATTGGAGTGCAGTTGCGTGTAGGGGAATGGAATGATAAGGAATGCAACGGAATGGAATAGAAAGGAATGGAACATAATGGAAGGCAGAGGAATGCAATGGAATGGAATGGAACGGAATGGAATGGAATGGAATGGAGAAAACTGCAGTGGAGTACGGTGGAGTGGAATGGAGATTAAAAGAAGGGAGTGGAATGTAGTGGATTGGAATGGAATGGAATGGAATGGAATAGAATGGAGTAGACTGGAACGGAGGTGAATGGAACAAAATCGAATGCAGAGGATTGGAGACGATTGGTGTGGATAAGAGTGTATCTGAATAAAATGGAATGAAATGGAAAGGATTGGAGAGGAGTAAAGATGACTCTAGTGGAAAAGAATGGAATGGAATGGAATGGATTGGAATTTAGTTGATTGGATTCTAGCAGAAAGAATGGAATGGAATGGAAAGGAATGGAATGGAATTCAATGGAACGGACTGGAATGCAATGGAATGGAATGGAGTGGAATGGAATGGAAAAAGTGCAGTGGTGTGCTATGGAGTGGAATGGAGAAGAAAGGAAGGGAATGGAGTGGAAGGAAATGGAATGGAAAGGAATGGAATGGAACAGAATGGAATGGAATGGAATGGAATGGAGTGGCATGGAATGGAGTCAAATGGGAAGAAGTGGAATGCAGTTGATTGGAGAGGAACGCAGTCGAGAAGAGTGGATTTGAATTCAATGGAATGGAAAGGAAAGGAGTGGAGTGGAGTGGAGGTGATTCCAATGGAAAAGAATGGAATGGAATGGAATGGAATGGAAAGGAATGGAGTGGAAAAATTGTGATCGTGTCTAGTGGTGTGGAATGGAGAAGAAAGGCAAATGGGAAGGAATGGATTGCACTGGAGTGGATAGGAGTGGAGTGGAGAAGATTGGATAAGAATTGAATGGAATGGAATGGAATAGATTGGAGTGGAGTGGAGTGGATTCTGTTGGAAAAAATGGAACGGAATGGAAAGAAATGGAATGGAATAGAATGGAATGGAATGGAGTGGAATGGAAAAAGTACAGAGGAGTGCAGTGGAGTGGAATGGAGAAGAAAGAAAGGGAATGGAGGGGAGTAGAATGGAGTGGAATGGAATGCGATGAAATGGAATGGAATGCAATGGAATGAAATTGAATGGAGTGGATTGGACTGGAGGAGAATGGGAAGGAAAGGAATGCAGTGGTGTGGAGAGGAGTGGAGTGCAGAAGAGTCGATTTGAATTGAATGGAATGGAATGGAATGAATATAAGAAGTGCAGTGGAGAGTAGTGGAGTGGAATGGAGAAGAAAGGAATGGGGTCGAGTAGAGTGGAATAGAGTGAAGTGGAATGGAATGGAAGGGAATGGAATGGAATGGAATGGAATAGAATGGAATGCAATATAATGGAATGTAATGGAATGAAAAAAAGTGCAGTTGAGTGCAGTGGAGTGGAATGCAGAAGAAAGGAAGGGAGTGGATTTGAGTGGAATGGAGTGGAATGGAATGGGAAGAAATGGAATGGAATGCAATACAGTGGAACTGAGTGGAGTGGATTGGAATGGAGGTGAATGCAAAGGAATGGAATACAGTGGTGTACAGAGAGTAGAGTGCAGAAGAGTGGATTTAAATTGAATGGAATGGAAAGGAATGGATTGGAGTGGAGTGGAGTGGATTCAAGTGGGACAGAATTGAATGGAATGGAATGGAATGAATGGAAAAAATTGCAGTGGAATATAGTGGAGTGGAAAGGAGAATAATGGAGGCAGTGGACTGAAGTGGAATAGAATGGAATGGAATGGAATGGAATGGAATGGAATGGTATGGAATGGTCTGGAATGAAGCTGAATGGGAAGGAATGGATTGCAGTGGAGTGGGGAGGAGTGGAGTGGAGAAGAGTGGATTTGAATTGAATGGACTGGATAGGAAAGGTTTGGATTGGGGATGAGTGGATTCAAGTGGGAAAGAATGGAATGCAATGGAAAGAATGGAAAAAAGTGCAGAGGAGTGTAGTGGAGTGGAAGGGAGAAGAAAGGACGCAGTGGAGAAGAGTGGAATGGAATGGAATGGAATGGAATGGAATGGACTGCTCTGGAATGAAGCTGCATGGAAAGGAATGGATTGCAGTGTAGTGGAGAGGAGTAGAGTGGAAAAGACTGGATTTGAATTGAATGGAATGGATTGCAATTGAATGGGATGGAAAGGAATGAAATGCCATGGATTGAAGTGGAGGGGATTGCAGTAGAATGGAATGGAAATTAATGGAATGCAATGGAATACAATGGAACGGAATGAAAAGGAATGTAACGGAATGTAATGGAGTGGAGTGCAGTGTATTGGAAATGAATGGAATGGAGTGGAGTGTGGTGGATGGGAGTGGAATGGGAAGGAATGGAATGGAGTGGAGTGGAGTGGATTGGAATGGAGGGGATTAAATTGGATTCAGGTGCAATGGAATGGAATGGAATGGAATGCAGTGGATTGGAGTGGAGTTGCTTGGAGGGAAATGGAATGGACTGGAATGAAATGGAATGGAATGGAGTGGATTGGAATGGAGTGGAATAGAATAGAATGGAAAAAATGCTGTGTAGTGCAGTGGAGTGGAGTGGAAAAGAAAGGAAGTGAGTGGAGAGGAATGGAATGGAATGGGATGGAATGGAATAAAATGGAATGGAATGGAGTGGATTGGAATGGACGTGAATGGGAACAAATGCAATACAGTGGTGTGGATAGGAGTGGAGTGCAGAAGAGTGGATTTGAAATGAATGGAATGGAAAGAAATGGATTGGAGTGGAGTGGATTCTAGTGGAAAAGAATGGAATGGAATAGAATAAAATGGAATGGAATGGAATGGAATGGAATGAAACGGAATGGAAAGAATGGAAAAAAGTACAGTGGAGTGGAGTGGAATAGAGAAGAAAGGAAGGGAGAGGATTTGGGTGGAATGGAGTGGAATGGAATGGAATGGAATGGAATGGAATGGAATGCAGTGGACCGGAATGTAGTTGAATGGGAAAGAATGGAATTCAGTGGACTGGAGAGGAGTTGACTGAAGAAGTGTGGATTTGAATTGAATGGAATGGAATGGAATGGACTGGAGTGGAGTGGAGGGGAGTCTAGGTGAGAAGAGTGGATTTGAACTGAATGTAATGGAATGGAATGGAGTGGAGCGGAGTGGATTCTAGTGGAAGAGAATGGAATGGAATGGAATTGATTGGAATGGAATGAAATGGAATCAAACGGAATGAAATGGAAAGGAATGGAATGAAAGGAAAAAAGTGCAATGGAGCGGATCACGAGGTCAGGAGATCGAGACCACGATGAAACCCTGTCTCTACTAAAAATACAAAAATAAATTAGCTGGGCGTGGTGGCGGGCGCCTGTAGTCCCAGCTACTCGGAGAGGCTGAGGCAGGAGAATGGCGTGAACCCGGGAGGTGGAGCTTGCAGTGAGCCGAGATTGCGCCACTGCACTCCAGCCTGGGCGACAGAGCGAGACTCCGTCTCAAAAAAAAAAAAAAAGTGCAATGGAGTGTACTGGAGTGGAATGGTGAAGAAAGGAAGGGAGAGGATTTGGGTGGAATGGAGTGGAATGGAATGAAATTGAATGGAATGGAGTGAACTGGAATGGAGTTGAATGGGAAGGAATGGAAAGCAGTGGACTGGAGAGGAGTGGAGTGGACAAGTGAGGATTTTTATTGAATGTAATGGAATGGAATGGATTGGAGTGCAGGGGAGTGTATTCCAGTGAAAAAGATAGGAAAGTAATTGAATGGATTGGAATGGAATGGAATGGAATGGAATGGAGTGGACTTTAATGCAGGCAAACGGGAAGGAATGGAATGCAGTGGAGTGGAGAAGAGAGGAGTGGAGAAGAGTGGATTTGAATTGAATGTAATGTGGATTGGATTGGAGTGGAGTGGAGAGGAGAGGAGGGGAGAAGAGTGGATTTGAATTAAATATAATGGAATGGAATGGAATGTAGGGGAGTGGAGTAGAATCTAGTGGAAAAGAATGGAAAGGAATTGAATGGAATGCAAGGGAATGGAATGTAGAGGAAAGGAATGCAATGGAATGCAATGCAATAGAATGTCAAGGAATGGAATTGAATGGAATGCAATACAATGCAATGGAATGCAACGAAATGGAATGGAATGGAAACGAATGATATGGAATTGAATGGACTGGAATGGAATGGAATGGAATGGAATGTAAAATTTGCAGTGGAGTGCAGTGTAGAGGAATGCAGTAAAAAGGAAGGGAGTGGAGTTCAGTGGAATGGAGTGGAATGGAATGGGATAAAATGGAATGGAATGCATTGTAAAGGAATTGAATGGACTTGATTTAGAATGGAGGCGAATGGGAAGGAAAGAAATGCAGTGGTGTGCAGAGAGTAGAGTGCAGAAGAGTGGATTTGAATTGAATGGAATGAAAGGAGTGGATTGGACTGCAGTTGAGTGGATTCCAGAGGGAAAGATTGGAATGGAATGGAATGGAATGGATTGACTGGAAAAATGTGCAGTTGAGTGTAGTGGAGTTGAAGGAGAAGAAAGGAGGCAGTGTAGTGGAGTGGAATGGAAAGCAAAGGAATGGAATGGAATGGAATGGAATGGAATGGAATGCCCTCGAATGCAGCTGAAATGGAAGGAATGAAATGCAGTGGAGTGGAGAGGAGTGGAGTGGAGAAGAGTGGATTTGAACTGAATAGAATGGAATGCAATGGAATGGGATGGAATGGAATGAAATGCCATGGATTGGAGTGGAGTGGATTGCGGCAGAATGGAATGGAATGGAAAGTAATGGAATGGAATGGAATACAACGGAAAGGAATGAATAGGAATGTAATGGAATGTAATGGAATGGAGTGGAGTGCAGTGTATTGGAAATGAATGGAATGGAGTGGAGTGCGATGGAGTGGAGTGGAATGGGAAGGAATGGAATAGAGTGGAGTAGAGTGGAGTGGAATGAAGAGGAGTAGATAGATTGGATTCAGGTGCAATGGAATGGAATGTAATGGAACGGAATGGAATGCAGTGGATTGGAGTGGAGTTGCGTGGACGGGAATGGAATGGAATGGAATGAAATGGAATGGAATGGAATGGAATGAAATGGAATGGAATGGAATGAAATGGAATGGAATGGAATGAAATGAAATGGAATGAAATGGAATGGAATGGAATGGGATGGAATGGAATGGAATGGGATGGAATGGAATGGAGTGGAATGGAATGGAATGGAATGCAATGGAATGGAATGGAATGCAATGGAATGGAATGGAATGCAATGGAATGGAATGGAATGCAATGGAATGGAATGGAATGCAATGGAATGGAATGGAATGCAATGGAATGGAATGGAATGGAATGGAATGGAATGGAATGGAATGGAATGGAATGGAATGCAATGGAATGGAATGGAATGGAATGGAATGGAATGGAATGCAATGGAATGGAATGGAATGCAATGGAATGGAATGGAATGCAATGGAATGGAATGGAATGGAATGCAATGGAATGGAATGGAATGCAATGGAATGGAATGGAATGGAATGGAATGGAATGGAATGCAATGGAATGGAATGGAATGCAATGGAATGGAATGGAATGCAATGGAATGGAATGGAATGAAATGGAATGCAATGGAATTTAATGGAGTGGAATGGAAAGGTATGGAATGGAATGTGATAGAATGGAAAAAAAGGGGAGTGTAGTGGAGTGGAGCAGAGAAGAAAGGAAGGGAGTGAAGTTGGGTGGAATGGAGTGGAATGGAATGGAATGGAATGAAATGGAATGGAATAGAATGCAATGAAATGGAAAGAAATTCAATGAAAAGGAATGCAATTGAATGGAATGGAATGGAATGGAAAGGAGTGGACTTTAATGGAGGCAAATGGGAAGGAATGGAATGCAGTGGAGTGGAGAGGAGTGAAGTGGAGAAGAGTGGATTTGAATTGAACATAATATAATGGATTGGATTGGAGTGGAATGGAGAGGAGTGGAATGGAGAAGAGTGGATTCGAAATGAGTGTAATGGAATGGAATGGAACGGAATGGAGGGGAGTGGTGTGGATTCTTGTGGAAAAGAATGTAAAGCAATTGAATGGAATGGAATGGAAGGGAATGGAATGGAATGCAACGCAATGCAATGCAATGGAATGGAAAGGAATGGAATGGAATGCAATGCAATGGAATAGAATTGAATGGAATGGAATGCAATGGAATGGAATTGAATGAAATGGAATGGGGTGGAATGGAATGCAATGGAATGGAAAGGTTTGGAATGGAATTGAATAGAATGGAATGGAACGAAAAAAGTGCAGTGGGGCGCAGTGGAGAGTAATGTAGAAGAAAGAAAGGGAGTGATGTTGTGTGGAAAGGAGTTGTATGGAATGGAATGAAATTGAATGGAAAGGAATGGAGTGGATTGGAATGCAGGTGAATGGGAATCAATGGAATGCAGTGGTGTGGACAGCAGTGGAGTGCAGAAGAGTGGATTGGAAATGAATAGAATGTAAAGGAATGGATTGGAGTGGAGAGGAGTGGATTCTAGTGGAAAAGAATGGAATGGAATGGAATGGAATGGAATGGAATGGAATGAAACAGAATGGAAAGAATGGAAAAAAGTGAAGTGGAGTGTAGTGGAAAGGAATGGAGAAGAAAGGAAGCGAGTGAAGTTGGGTGGAATGGAGTGGAATGGAATGGAATGGAATTCAGTAGACTGGAATGCAGTTGAATGGGAAGGAATGGAATTCAGTGGACAAGAGAGGAGTTGAGTGAAGAAGAGTGGATTTGAATTGAATGGAACGGAACGGATTGGAGTGGAGTGGAGAACAGTAGAGTGGAGAAGAGTTTATTTGAATTGAATGTAATGGAATGGAATGGATTGGAGTGGTGTGGAGTGGATTCTAGTGGAAAAGAACGGAATGGAATGGAATTGTTTGGAATGGAATGAAATGGAATGAAATTGAACAAAATGGAACGGAATGGAATGAAAGGAAAAAAGTGCAGTGGAGTGGAGTGGAGTGGAATGGCAAAGAAAGGAAGGGAGTAGAGTGTGGAGGAATGGAGTGGAATGGAATGGAATTGAATGGAATGGAGTGAACTGCAATGGAGTTGAATGGGAAGGAATGGAATGCAGTGGACTGGAGAGGAGTAGAGTGGAGAAGTGTGGATTTGAATGGAATGGAATGGAATGGAATGGATTGGAGGGGAGTGGACAGGAGTGAAGGGGAGAAGAGTGGATTTGAATTGAATGTAATAGAATGGAATGGATTGGAGTGGAGTGGAGTGTATTCCAGTGGAAAAGGTAGAAACGGAATGGAATGGACTGGAATCGAATAAAATGGAATGAAATGGAATGAAACAGAATGCAATGGAATGCAATGGAATGGAATGGAATGGAATGAAATGAAATGGAATGGAATGCAATGGAATGGAATGGAGTGGAGTTTAATAGAGGCAAATGGGAAGGAATGGAATGCAATGGAGAGGAGAGGAGTGGAGATGAGAAGAGTGGATTTGAATAGAATGCAATGTAATGGATTGGATTGGAGTGCAGTGGAGAGGAGTGGAGTGGAGAGGAGTGGATTTGAAATTAATGTAATCTAATGGAAAGGAATGGAGGGGAATGGAGTGGATTCTAGTGGAAAAGTATGTAATGGAATTGAATGAAATGGAATGGAAGGTAACGGAATGGAAAGGAAAGGAAAGGAATGGAATGGAATGCAATGCAATGGAATGGAAAGGAATGGAATGGAATGCAAAGCAATGGAATGGAATGGAATGCAATGGAATGCAATGGAATGGAAGGTATTGGAAAGGAATTGAATGGAATGGAAAAAATTACAGTGGAGTGGAGGGGAATGGAGAAGAAAGGAAGGGAGTGGTGTGTTGTGGAAAAGAGTTGAATGGAATGGAATGAAACTGAATGGAATGGAATGGAGTGGATTGGAATGCAGGTGAATGGGAATCAATGGAATGCAGCGGTGTGGAGAGGAGTGGATTGCAGAAGAGTGGATTTGAATTGAATGGAAAAGAAAGGAATCGATATGAGTGGAGGGGAGTGGAATCTACAGGAACAGAATGGAAAGGAATGGAAAGGAAAGGAATGGAATGGAATGGAATGGAATGCAGTGGAGTGGAGTGGAATGGAATGGAATGGAAGGTGATAGAATGGAAAAAATACAGTGGAGTGTAGTGGAGTGGAATGGAGCAGAAAGGAAGGGAGTGGAGATGGGTGGAATGAAGTGGAATGGAATGGAATGAAATGGAAAAAAATTCAATGAAAGGGAATGCAATTGAATGGAATGGAAAGGAATGGAATGGAATGGAATGGAATGGAATGGAATGGAATGGAATGGAATGGAATGGAATGGAATGGAATGGAATGGAATGGAGTGGAGTGGACTTTAATGGAGGCGAATGGGAAGGAATGGAATGCAGTGGAGTGGAGAGGAGTGCAGTGGAAAAGAGCGGATTTGAATTGAACGTAATGTAATGGATTGGATTGGAGTGGAATGGAGAGGAGTGGAGTGGAGAAGAGTGGATTTGAAATGAGTGCAATGGAATGGAATGGAATATAGGAGAGTGGAGTGGACTCACGTGGAAAAGAATGTAAAGCCATTGAATGGAATGGAATGGAAGGGAATGGAATGGAATGGAATGGAATGCAATGGAAAGGAATGGAATGGAATGCAATGCAATGGGATAAAATTGAATGGAATGGAATGCAATGTAATGGAATTGAATGAAATGGAATGGGGTGGAATGGAATGCAATGGAATGGAATGGATTGGAATGGAATTGAATGGAACACAATGGAATGAAAAAAGTGCAGTGGAGAGCACTGGAGAATAATGGAAAAGAATGGAAGGGAGTGGTGTGGTGTGGAAAGGAGTTGAATGGAATGGAATGAAATTGAATGGAAAGGAATGGAGTGGATTGGAATGCAGGTGAAAGGGAATCAATGGTATGTAGTGGTGTGGATAGCAGTGGAGTGCAGAAGAGTGGATTTGAAATGAATGGAATAGAAAGGAATGGATTGGAGTGGAGAGGAGTGGATTCTAGTGGAAAAGAATGGAATGGAATGGAATGGGTTAGAATGGAATGAAACGGAATTGAAAGAATGGAAAGAAGTACAGTGGAGTGTAGTGGAAAGGAATGGAGAAGAAGGAGAAGAAAGGAAGGGAGCAGAATTGGGTGGAATGGAATGGAATGGAATGGAATGGAATGGAATGGAATGGAATGGAATGCAGTGGACTTGAATGGAGTTGAATGCGAAGGAATGGAATTCAGTGTACTGGAGAGGAGATAAGTTAAGAAGTGTGGATTTGAATTCAATGGAATGGAATGGATTGGAGTGTAGTGGAGAAAAGTAGAGGGGAGAAGAGTTTATTTGAATTGAATGTAATGGAATGGAATGGATTGGAGTGGAGTGGAATGGAACGGAATGGAATGGAATGGGGTTTAATGGAATGCAATGGAATGGAAGAGATTGGAATGGAATGGAATGGAACGGAATAGAAAAAAGTGCAGATGAGTGCAGGGGAGAGGAATGCAGAAGAAAGTAAGGGAGAGGTGTGGTGTGGAATGGAGTTGAAAGGAATGGAATGGAATGGAATGGAATGGATTGGAATGGAATGGAATGGAATGGAATGGAATGGATTGGAATGGAATGGAATGATGGAATGGAATGGAATGGAATGGAATGGAATGCAATGGAATGGAATGGAGTGGATTGGAATTGAGGCGAATGGGAAGGAATGGAATGCAGTAGTGTGGAGAGGAGTGGAGTGCAGAAGATTGGATTTGAATTGAATGCAATGGAATGGAATGGGATTGAATAGAATGGAATGGAATGAATATAAAAAAGTCTAGTGGAGTGTAGTGGAGTGGAATGGAGAAGAAAGGAATGGAGTGTAGTGGAGTGGAATGGAGTGGTGTGGAATAGAACGGAATGGAATGGAATGCAATGGAAGGGAATGGAATGGAATGGAGTGGAATGGAATGTATTGGAATGGAGGCAAATGGGAAGGAATGGAATGCAGTGGTGTGGAGAGGAGTGGAGTGCAGCAGAGTGAATTTGAACTGAATGGAATGGAATGGAATGGAAAGGAAAGGAATTGAATGCAATAGAATGGAATGAATATAAAACTTGCAGTGAAGTGCAGTGGAGCGGAATGGAGAAGAAAGGAAGGGAGTGGAGTGGAGTGTATTGGAGTGGACTGGAATGGAATGGAATGGAATGGAATGGAAACGAAAGGAATGGAATGGAATGGAAAGGAATGGAATGGATTGGAATAGAATGGAATGGAATGGAATGGAACGGAATGGAATGGAATGGAAGGGAATGCAGGTGAATGGGAAGGAATGGAATTCAGAGGAGGGGAGAGGAGTGTAGTGGAGAAAAATGGATTGGAATGGAATGGAAGGGTCATGAATGGAATGTAGTGGAATGGAGTGTATTCTAGTTTAAAAGAATGGAATGGAATGAAATGAAATGGAATGGAATGGAATGGAATGGAATGGAAATGAATGGAGTGGAATGGAATGGAAAGGAAAGAATGCAATGGAATGGAATGGAATGCAATGGAAAGGAATGGAATGGAATGGAAAAAAGTGCAGTGGAGTGCAGTGGAGTGGAATGGAGAAGAAAGGAAGGGAGATGGGTTGAATGGAATGGAGTGGAATGCAATGTTATGAAAAGTAATGGAATGCAATGGAATGGAATTGAATGGAAGGATTGGAGTGGAGCTGAAGTGTAAGGTAGGGAATGCAGTGGTGTGCAGAGCGTAGAGTGCAGAAGAATGGATTTGAATAGAATGGAATGGAAAGGAATGGACTGGAGAGGAGCGGAGTGGATTCAAGTGGGAAAGAATGGAATGGAATAAAATGGAATGGAATGCAATGCAATGGAATGGAACGCAGTGGATCGGAGTGGAGTTGCATGGAGGCGAAGGGAATGGCATGAAATGGGATGGAATGGAATGGAATGGAATGGAGTGAAATGGAATGCAACGAATGGAATGGAATGGAATGAAATGGAGTGGAATGGAATGCAGTGAATTGGAGTGGAGTTGCATGGAGGGGAAAGGAACGGAATGGAATAGGATGGAATGGAATGGAATGGAATGGAATGGAATGGAATGGAATGAAACTGAAAGGAATGAATGGAATGGAATGGAATGCAATGCAATGGAATGGAATAAAGTGCAGTGGAGTGCAGTGGAGTGGAAAGGAATACAATGGAAGGGAGTGGAGTGAAGGGGAATGGAGTGAAATGGAATGGAATGGAATGGAATGGAATTTAATGGAATGGAATGGAAGTTAATGCACTGCAAGGGAGACGAATGGGAAAAAATGGAATGCAGTGGAGTGGAGAGAAGTGGAGTGGAGAAGAGTAGACTTGAACTGAATGGAATGGAATGTTATCGAATGGAATGGAAGGGAATGGAAAGGAATGGAGTGGAATGAAATGGAAGACATGGAATGGAATGGAATGGAATGGATTGGAGTTGAATGGAATGGAATGAACGGAATTGAATGGAATGTAATGGAATGAATATAAAAATTAGAGTGGAGTGTAGTGGAGTGGAATGGAGAAGAAAGAAATGGAGTGGAGTGGAGTGTAATGGAGTGGAGTAGAATACAATGGAACAGAATGGAAAGGAATGGAATGGAATGGAATGGAATAGAATGGAATGGAATGGAATTCAGTGGAAGGGAATGCTGCTGAATGGGAAGCAATGGAATGAAGAGGAGTGGAGAGGATGGGAGTGGAGAATAATGGATTCGAATTGAATAGAAGGGACTGGAATGGATTTGTGTGGAATGGACTGGATTCCAGTTTAAAAGAATGGAATGGAATGGAAAGGAATGGAATAGAATGGAATGGAATGCAATGGATTGGAATGGAATGCACTGGAATGGAATGGAATGCACTGGAATGGAATGGAATGGAATGGAATGGAAAAAGGTGCAGTAGAGTGCAGTGGAGTGGAATGGAGAAGAAAGGAAGGGAGTGGATTTGAGTGGAATGGAGTGGAATGCAATGTTATGAAATGGAATGGAATGCAATGGAATGGAATTGAATGGAAGTATTGGAATGGAGGTGAAGGGGAAAGAAAGCAATGCAGTGGTGTGCAGATAGTACAGTGCAGAAGGGTGGAGTTGAATAGAATGGAATGGAAAGGAATGGATTGGAGTGGATTGTAGTGGATCAAGTGGGAAAGAATGGAATTTAATGGAATGGAATAAATGGAAAAACGTGCACTGGAGTGCAGTGGAGAAGAAGGGAGAAGAAACGAGGTAGTGGAGGTGAGTGGAATTGAATGGAATGGAATGCATTTGAATGGGATGGAAGGGAATGTAATGCCATGGATTGGAGTGGAGTGGATTGCAGTACTACGGAATTGAATGGAAAGTAATGGAATGGAATGGAATACAATGGAATGGAATGAAAAGTAAAGGAATGTAATGGAATGGATTGGAGTGGATTGCACTGTATAGGAAATGAATGGAATGGAGTGGAGTGTGGTGGAGTAGGGTGGAATGGGAAGGAATGGAAAGCAGTGGAGTGGAGTGGAGTGGAATGGTGGGGAGAAGATTGGATACAGGTGCAAAGGAAGGGAATGTAGGGGAATGAAATGCAGTGGATTGGAGTGGTGTTGCGTAGAGGGGAATAGAATGGAATGCAATATAATGGAATGGAATGGAATGGAATGGACTAGAATGCAAAGAAATGGAATGGAAAGGAATGGAATGGAATGGAATGGAATCAATTGGACAGGAATGGAGGCCCATGGGAAGGAATGGAATGCAGTGGAGCGGAGAAGAGTGGAGTGGAGAACAGTGTACTGGAATGGAATGGAATGGAATGGAATGGAATAGATTGGAATGGAGTGGAGTCGATTCTAGGGGAAGAGAATGTAATGGAATGGAATGGAATGGAAAGGAATGGAATGGAATGGAATGGAATGGAATGGAAAAAGTGCAGTGGAGTGCAATTGATTGCAATGAGGAAGAAATGAACGGATTGGAGTGGAGTGTAGTGCAGTGAAATGGAATGCAGTGGAATTGAATGGAATGGAATGGAATGGAACGGAATGGAGTGAAATGGAATGAAGTAGAGTGGAATGGAATGGAATGGAATGGAATGGAAATGAATGGAGTGGACTGTTATTTTGGCGCATGGGAAGGAATGGATTCCCATGGAGTGGAGAAGAGTGGACTGGAGAAGAGAGGATTTCAATTGAATGTGATGGAATGGAATGGATTTGTGTGGAGTGGAGTGGATTCTGGTGGAAATTAAGGGATTGGAAAGGAATGGAATGCAAAGGAATGGACTAGAATGTAATGGAATGTAATGGAACAGAGGGGACTGGAATGGAGGAGAATGAGAAGGAATGGAAAGCAGTGTATTGGAGAGGAGTGGAGCGGAGAAGAGTGGATTTGAATTGATTGGAATGCAATGCAGTGGAGTGGAATAGAATGGAATACAGTGGAATGGAGTGGAGTTGCATGGAGGGGAATAGAATGGAATAGAAAAGAATGGAATGGATTGGAATGGAATGGAATGGAATGGAAAGGAATGCAATGCAATGGAATACTGTGGAATGTAAAAAAGTACAGTGGAGAGCAGTGTACTGGAATGGAGAAGAAAGGAAGGGAGTGGAGTGGAGTGAAATGCAGTGGAATTGAATGGAATGGAATGCAATTGAATGGAACGGATTGGAATGGAATGGAGGCGAATTGGAGGGAATGTTATGCAGTGGAGTGGAGACTAGTGGAGCGGAGTAGAGAGGATATGAATTCAATGGAATGGAATGGAATGGTTGGAGAGGAGTGGAGTGGATTCTAGTGGAAAAGAAGGCATTGGAACGGAATGGCATAGAATGAAATGGAACGGAATGGCATAGAATGGAATGGAATGGAATGCAATGGAATCGAACAGAATGAACTGGAAAAAAGTGCAGTGGAGTGGAATGGAGAAGAAAGGAAGGAAGTGGTCTGGGGTTGAATGGAGTGGCATAGAATGGAATGGACAAGAATGGACTGGAGTGGACTGCAATGGAGGCGAATGAGAAGGAATGGAATGCAGTGGAGTGGAGAGGAGTGGAGTGAAGAAGAGTGGATTTGAATTGAGTGGAATGGAATGGAATGGATTGGTGTGGAGTGGAGAGGATTCTAGTGGAAAAAAATGGAATAGAATGGAATGCAATGGAATTGAATGGAATGGAATGGGATGCAATGCAATGGAATGGAATGGAATGGAGAAAAGTGCAGTGGTGTGTAGTAGAGTGGAATGGATAAGAAAGTAAGGGAGTGGTGTGGAGTTCAACGGAGTGGAATGGAATGTAATGGAATGGACAGGAATGGAGGCAAATGGGAAGGAATGGTATGCAGTGGTGTGGAGAGGAGTGGAGTGGAGAAGAGTGGATTTGAATTGAATGGAATAGAATGCAATGGAATGGAGAGGAATGGAATGCAGTGGATTGCAGTGGAGTGGACTGGAGAAGAATGGAATGCAATGGAAAGGAATGGAAAGGAATGGAATACAATGGAACGGAATGAAAAGTAATGGAATGGAATAGAATGGAGTGGACGGGAGTGCAGTGTATTGGAATTGATTCGAATGGACAGGAGTGTAGTGAAGTGGAGTGTAATTTGAAGTAATGGAATGCAGTGAAGTAGATTGGAGAGGAATGGAGGGGAGTAGAGTGTATTCAGGTGGAATGCAATGGAATTATATAGAATCGAATGGAATGGAATGCAGTGGCTTGGAGTGGAGTAGGGTGGAGGGGAATGGAATGGAATGGAATGATACGGAGTGGAACCAAACAGAACATAACGGAACAGAATGGAACAGAATATAATGAAATGCAATAGAATGGAATGGAATGCAATGGAAAGGAAAAAAGTGCACTGGAGTGGAATGGAGAAGAAAGGAAGGGAGTGGGGTGGAGGGGAATGAAGTGGAACAGAATGGAATGGAACGGAACGGAATGGAATGGAATGGAGTGGAATGGAATGGACATTGAAAGGAATGGAGTGGACTGGAATGGAGGCGAACGGCAAGGAATGGAATCCAGAGGAGTGGATAGGAGAGGAGTTCAGAAGTGTGGATTTCAATTGAATGGAATGGAATGGAATTTATTGAAGAGGAGTGAAGTGGATTCTAGTGGAAAAGAATGTAACGTAATGGAATGGAATGGAATGGAATGGAATGGAGTGGAATGAAATTGAACGGAATGGAATGAAATGGAATGGAAAGAATGGAATGAAATAAAGTGGAATGAAATTGAATGGAATGGAATGGAATCAAAAGAATGGAATGGAATGGGATGGAAAAAAGTGCAGTGGAGGGCAGTGAAGTGCATTGGAGAAGAAAGGAAGGCAGGGGACTGGAGTAGAATGGAAAGAATTTAATGGAATGGGATGGAATGGATTGGAATGGAATGAAGTCGAATTGGAAGGTATGGAATGCAGAGGAGTGGAGAGGAGTGGAGTGGAGAAGAGTGGATTTGAATTGAATGGAAAGGAATGGAATGGATTGGAGTGGAGTGGAGTCGATTTTAGTGGAAAAGAATGCAATGGAATGGAGTGGAATGGAATGAGATGGAAGGGAATGGCATAGAATGGAATAGCATGGAAAGGAATGGAATGGATTGGAATGGAATGGAATGAAATGGAATGGAATGGAGTGCAATAGAATAGAATGGAAAGCAATAGAATATAACAAAATAGAATGGAGAAAAGTGCAGTGGAGTACAGTGGAGTTTAATGGAGAAGAAAGGAAGGGAGTGTAGAAAAGTTGATGGAATTGAATGGAATGGAATGGAAAGGAATGGAATGAAATGGAATGGAATGGATTCGAGTGGATTGGAATGGAGGTGAATGAGAAGGAATGGAATGCAGAGTAGGGGAGAGAAGTGGAGTGAAGAAGAGTGGATTTGAATTGAAGAGAATTGAATAGAAAAGATAGGAGTGGAGTCCAGTGGATTCTAGTGGAAAAGAAAGAATGGAATGGATTTGAAAAGAATGTAATGGAATGGAATGGAAAGGAATGGAATGGAAGGGAATGGTAAAAATTGCAGTGAAGTATACTGGAGTGGAATGCAGAAGAAAGGAAGGAAGTGGAGAGGAGTGGAATGGAGTGGCATGGAATGGAATGGAATGGAACGGAATGGAATGCAATGGAAAAAATTAGAGTTGAGTGAAGCGGAGTGGAATGCAGAAGAAAGTAAGGGAGAGGACTGTAGTGGCATGGAGTGGATCGGAATGGAATGGAATGGAATTGAATGGAATGGAATGGAGTGGACTGGAATCAGGCGAATATGAAGGAATGCAATCCAGTGGAGTGGAGAGGAGTGGAGTGGAGAGGAGTGGAGTGGATTGCAGTGGAATGGAATGCAATCGAATCGAATGGAATGGAATGGAATGGCATGGCATGGAATGGAGTGGACTGGAATTGAAGAGAATGGGAAGGAATGGAATGCAGTGTAGTGGAGAGGAGTAGAGTGGAGAAGAGTGGATTTGAATTGATTGCAATGCAATGCAATTGAATCGAATGGAACGGAATGAAGAGGATTTGACTGTGGTGGATTGGAGTAAAATGGAATGGAATGGAAATTAATGGAAAGGAATGGAATACAATGGAACGGAATGAAAAGGAATTGAATGGAATGGAAAGGAGAGGAATGCAGTGCAGTGTATTGGAAATGAATGGAATAGAGAGGAGGGTGGTGGAGTGTAGTGGAATGGGAAGGAATGGAATGGACTGGACTGGAGTGGTATGGAGGATAATGGAGGGGAGTAGATTGGATTCCGTAGGAATTGTTTGGAATGGAATGGAATAGAATTAAATGGAATGAAGTGGATTGGAATGGAGTTTCGTGGAGGGGAATTGAATGGAACGGAATGGGATGGAATGGAATGGAATGGAATGGAAGGAAACGGAATGGAATGAATTGATTGGAATGGAATGGAATGGAATGGAATAAAGTGCATTGGAGTGCAGTGGAGTGGAAAGGAAAAGAGAGGAAGGGAGGGGAGTGCAGGGGAATGGAGTGAAATGGAATTGAACGGAATGAAATGGAATGTATTGGACTGCAAAGCAGGCGAATGGGAAGGAATGGAATAGAATGGACTGGAGAGGAGTGGAGAGGAGAAGACTAAATATGAATTGAATGGAATGGAATGGAATGGATTTGATTGGAGTGGAGTGGATTCTAGTGTAAAAGAATGGAATGGAACTGAATGGAATGGAATGGAAGGGCATGGAATGGAATGGAATGGATTGCAATGCAATGCAAACGAATGGAATGGAATGGAATGGATTGGAAAAAAGTGCAGTGCAACGCAGTGGAGAGGATTGGAGAAGAAATGAAAGGAGAGGTGTGGTGTTGAAAGAAATGGAATGGAATCAAATGGAACGAAATGGAATGGAGTGGATTGGAATGGAGGCGAAAGGGAATTAATGGAATGCAGTTGTAGGGAGCAAAATGGAGTGCAGAAGAATGGATTTGAATTGAATGGAATGGAAATGAATCGATTTCAGTGGAGTGGGGTGGATTCTTTTGGAAAAGTATGGAATGGAATGGAATGGAATTGAATGGAATGGAACTAAATGGAATGGAAAGGAATAGATGGAATGGAATGGAATGCAATGGAATGCGGTAGAATTGAGGGGAAAAAGGGCAGTGGAGTGCAGTGGAGAGGCACGGAGAAGAAAGGAAGGGAATTGAGTTCAGTGGAATGGATTGGTGTGGAATGGGATGGGATGGAATGGAATGGAATGGAATGGAATGCAATGGAAGGGAATGGAATGCAATGGAAGAGAATGGAATGCAATGGAAGGGAATGGAATGGAATCGACTGGAATGGAATGGAGTGGACAGGAATGCAGGTGAATGGGAAGGAAAGGAATGTAGGGGTGTGGAGAGGAGTGGAGTGCAAAAGAGAGGATTTGAATGGAATGGAATGGAATGGAATGGAATTAATATAAAAAAGTGCAGTGCAGTGTAGTGGAGTGGAATGGAGAAGAAAGGAATCAAGGGGAGCGGAGTGGAATGGAGTGGAGTGGAATGGAGTGGAAGGGAATGGAATAGAATAGAATGGAATAGAATTTTATGGAATGGATGGAATGGAATGGAATGGAATGGAATGGAATGGAATGGAGTGGACGGGAATGGGAAGGAATGGAATGCAGTGGAGTGGAGAGGAGTGGAGTGGAGAATACTGGATTTGAATGAAATGGAATGGGATGGATTGGAGTGGAATGGAGTGGATTCTAGTGGAAAAGAATGGAATGGAATGGAATGAAATGGAATGGAATGGAATTGAAAGCAATGGATTGGAATGGAATGGAAAGGAATGCAATGGAATGGAATGGAATGCAAAGGAATGAAATGGAATTGAATGGAAAAAAGTGCAGTGGAGTGCAGTGGATTGGACTGGAGAAGAAAGGAAGGAAGTGGAGTTTAGTTGAATGGAGTGGAATGGAATGTTATGAAATGGAGTGGAATGCAATGGAATGGAATTGAATGGAGTGGATTGGAATGGAGGCGAATATGAAGGAAAGGAATGCAGTGGTGTGCAGAGAGTAGAGTGCAGAAGAGTGGATTTGAATTGAATGGAACAGAAAGGAATGGACCTGAGTGGAGTGGATTGGATTCAAGTGGAAAGAATGGAATGGAATGGAATGGAATGAAATGAAATGGAATGGAATGAATGGAAAAAAGCACAGTGGAGTGTAGTGGAGTGGAAGGGAGAAGAAGGTAGGCAGGGTAGTGGAGTGGAAAAGAATGGAATGGAATGGAACAGAATGGAATGAAATGGTCTGGAATGGAGCTGTATGGGAAGGAATGAATTGCAGTGGAGTGGAGAGGAGTGGAGAGGAGAAGAGTGGATTTGAATTGAATGGAATGGAATGAAATGGAATGGGATGGAGTGGAATGTAATGCCATGGATTGGAGTGGAGTGGATTGCAGTAGAATGGAATTGAATGGAAAGTAACGGAATGGAATGGAATGCAATGGAACGGAATGAAAAGGAATGCAATGGAACGGAATGTAGTGGAATGGATTTCCCTATATTGGAAATGAATGGAATGGAGTGGAGTGTGGTGGATTGGAGTGGAATGGGAAGGAATGGAATGGAGTAGAGTGGAGTGGAGTAGATTGGAATAGAGGGGAGTAGATTGGATTCAGGGGCAATGGAAGGGATGAGAATGGAATGGAATGCAATGGATTGGAATGGAGTTGCGAGGAGGGGAATGGAATGTAATGGAATAGAATGGAATGTTGTCGAGTGGAGAGGAATGGAATGGAATTAAATGGAATGCAAAAGAATGGAAAAAAGGCAGTGGAGTGCAGTGGTGTTGACATGGAGAAGAAGGGAAGGGAATGGAGTTGAGTGGAATGGAATGGAGTGGAATAGAATGGAATGGAATAAAATGGAATGGAAGGGAGTGGACTGGAAAGAAGGTGAATGGGAAGGAATGGAATGCAGTGGTGTGGAGTTGAGTGGAAAATGGATTGGAGTGGAGTGGATTCTAATGGAAAAGAATGGAATAGAATGGAATGGAATGAATGGAATGGAATGGAATGGAATGGAATGGATTGGAGAGGAGTGGAGTGGAGAGGAGTGGAGTGGAGAGGAGTGGAGGGGAGAAGAGCGGATTTTAATTGAATGTAATGGAATGGAATGGATTGGAGCCGAGTGCAGTGGATTGTAGTGCAAAAGAATGGAATGGAATGGAATCGATTGGAATTGAATGAAATGGAATGCAATGGAATGGAATGCAATGGAATGGAGTGGACTTTAATGGAGGCGAATGGGAAAGAATGGAAAGAAGTGGAGTGGAGGTACGTGAAGTGGAGAAGAGTGGATTTGAATTGAATGCAATGGAATGGATTGGATTGGAGTGAAGTGGAGAGGAGTGGACTGGAGAAGAGTTGATTAGAATTGAATGTAATCGCATGGAATGGAATGGTGTGGAGTGGAGTGGAGTAAAATCTCGTGGAAAAGAAAGAAATGGAATGGAATGGAATGGAATGGAATGGAATGGAATGGAATTGAAAAAAGTGCAGTGGATTGCAGTGGAGAGGAATGGAGAAGAAAGGAAGGGGGTGCTGATGTGTGGAATGGATTTGAATGGAATGGAAAGAAAAGAAATAGAATGGAATGGAATGGAGTGGATTAGAATGGAGGTGAATGGGAATTAATGGAATGCAGTGGGATGGAGAGGATTGGTGTGCAGAAGAGTGAATTTGAATTGAATGGAACGGAAAGCAATAGATTTTATTGGAGTGGAGTGGATTCTATTGGAAAAGAATGGAATGGAATGGAATGGATTGGAATGGAATGCAATGGAAAGGAATGCAATGGAATGGAAAGCAGTGGATTTGATTGGAGTTGCGTGGAGGGGAATGGAATGGAACGTAAAGGAATGGAATGGAATGGAATGGAATAGAATGGAAAAAAGAGCAGTAGAGTGCAGTGGAGTGGAATGGAGAAGAAAGGAAGGAAGTGGGGTGGAATGGAATGGAATAGAACAAACTGGAATAGAATGGAGAGGAATGGAATGGAGGCGAATGGGAAGGAATGGAATGCAGTGGTGTGGAGAGGAGAGTAGTGCAAAAGAGTGGATTTGAAATGAGTGGAATGGAAAGGAATGGATTCGAGTGGAGTGGAGTTGATTATACTGGATAAGAATGCAATAGAATGGAATGCAATAGAATGGAATGGAATGGAATAGAATGGAATGGAATGGAATGGAACAGAATGGAATGGAATGTAATGGAACAGAATGGAATGAATGGAAAAAAGTTCAGTGGAGTGAAGTGGGGTGGAATGGAGAACAAGGGAAAATAGTGGACTGTAGTGGAATGGAATGTAAAGGAGTAGAGTGAATTCAGGAGGAATGGAATGGAATGGAAAGGAAATGAATTCAGTGTATTGGTTTGGAATTGCGAGGAGGAGAATATAATGGAATGGAATGGAATGGAATGGAATGCAATGGAATGGAATGGAAGAGAATGGACAAGAATGCAATGGAACAGAATGGAATGGAATGAAATGCAATGGAATGGAATACAATGGGATGGAATGGAATGGAATACAATGGAATGGCACGGAATGGAAAAGAATGGAATAGAATGCAATGGAATGGCATAAAGTGCAGTGGAGGCACTACATTGGAATGGAGAAGAAAGGAAGGCAGTGTAGTGGAGTGGAATGGAATGGAATGGAATGCAATAAAATGGAATGGATTGGATTGGAATGGAAGCGAATGTGAAGGAATGGAATGCAGTGGATTGGAGAGGAGTTGAGTGGAGATGATTGGATTTGAATTGTTTGGAATGGAATGCATTGGAGTGGAGTGGAGTGGATTCTACTGGAAAATAATGGAATGGAATGGAATGCAATGGAAAGGAAAGGAATGGAATGGAACGGATTGGAATGGAAAGGAAGGGAAAAATGTAGAGGAGTGCAGTGGGATGGAATGTCGAAGAAAGGAAAGGAGTGGTGTGGAGATGAAAGGAGTGGAATGGAATGGAAAGGAATGGAATGGGATGAAATGGAAAGGAAGGTAATGTAATGTAATGTAATGTAATGTAATGTAATGTAATGTAATGTAACTTATTGGAATGCAATGCAATGAAATGGAATGGATTGTAGAAGAGTGGAGTTGTTTCCAGTGGAAAAGAATGGAATGGAAAAGAAAGGAATGGAATGGAATGGAATGGAATGAAATGCAAAGGACTGGAATGGAATGGAATAGGTTGGAATGGAATGGAAAAAAGTGCAGTGGACTGCAGTTGAGTGGAATGTAGGAGAAAGGAACGGAATGGAGTGGAGTGGAATGGAGTGGAATGGAATGGAACGGAATGGAATGGAATAGAATGGAGTGCATTGGAATGAAGGCGTATGGGAAGGAATGGAATGCAGAGGAGTGGAAAGGAGTCAAGTAGAGATGATTGGATATCAATGGAATGGAATGGAATGCAATGGAATGGATTGGAGTGTAGTGGAGTGGATTCTACTGGAAAATAATGGAATGGAATGCAATGGAATGGAAAGGAATGGAATGGAATGGAATGCAATGGAATGGAATGCAATGGAATGGAATGGAATGGAATGGAATGGAATGGAATGGATTCGAATGGAATGGAAAGGAAGGGAAGAATGTCAAGGAGTGCACAGGAGTGGAATAGCGAAAAAGGAATGGAGTGGAGTGGAGTGGAATGGAGAGGAATGGAATGGAATGGAAGTGAATGGAATGAAATGGAATGGAATGGAATGGAATGGAATAGAATGGAATGGTGTGGAGTGGAGTGGTTTCTAGGGGAAAAGAATGGAATGGAATGGAAAGGAATGGAATGGAATTGAATGGAGTGGATTAGAATGTAGGCGAATATTAAGGAACGGAATGAAGTGAAGAGGAGAGGAGTGGAGTTCAGAAGAGTGGATTTGAATGGAATGGAATGGAATGGAATGGAGAGGAGTGCAGTGGATTATTCTGGAAATGAATGAAACGGAATGGAATGGAATGGAATGGAATGGAATGGAACAGAAAAAAGTGCAGTGGAGTGTTGTGTAGTTTAATGCAGAAGAAACAAAGGGAGTGGAGTTGAGAGGAATGGAGTGGAAAGGAATGGAATTAAATGGAATGGAATGGAATGGAATGGAGTGGACTGAAATGGAGGTGAACGGAAGGAATGGAATTCAATGGATGGAGAAGAGTGGGGGGAGAAGAGTGGATTGGAATGGAATGGAATGGAATGGAATGGAGTGGACTGGAATGTAGCCGAATGGTAAAGAATGGAATGCAGTGCAGTGGAGAGGAGTGGAGTGGAGAAGAGGGGATTTGAATTGAATGGAATGGAACGGAATGGATTGGGGTAGAGTGGAGTCGATTCTAGTAGAAAAGAATGGAATGGAAAGAATGGAATGGAAAGGCATGGAAAGGCGTGGAATGGAATGCAATGGAATGGAGTGGAGTGGACGTTAATGGAGGTGAATCAGAAGGAATGGAATGCAGTGGAGTGGAGAGGAGTGGAGTGCAAAAGAGTGGATTTGAATTGAATGCAATGGAATGGATTCGATTGGAGTGAAATGGAGAGGAGTGAAGTGGATAAGAGTGGATTTGAATTGAATGTAATGGCATGGAATGAAATGGAGTGGAGTGGAGTAAAATCTAGTGGAAAAGAATGGAATGGAATGGAATGGAATAGAAAAAAGTGCAGTGGATTGCAGGGTAGAGGAATGGAGAAGAAAGGAAGGGAGTGGTGATGAGTGGAATGGAGTTGAAGGGAATGGAATGCAGTGGATTTGAGTGGAGTTGCTTGGAGGGGAATGGAATGGAATGGAATAGAATGGGATGGAGTGGCATGTAATGGAATGTAATGGAATGCAATGGAAATAATGGAATGGAATAGAATGGAAAAAAGTGCAGTGGAGTGCAGTGGAGTAGAATGGAGAAGAAAGGAAAGGAGTGGGGTGGAATGGAATGGAAAGCAATGAAATTAAATGGAATGGAATGGAGTGGATTAGAATGGAGGCGAATTGGAAGGAATGGAATGCAGTGGTGTGGAAAGGAGTGCAGTGCAAACAGTGGATTTGAAATGAATGGAATGGAAAGGAATGGATTGGAGTGGAGTGGAGTTGATTATACTGGAAAAGAATGCAATGGAATGGAATGCCATGGCATGGCATGGCATGGCATGGCATGGAATGGAATGGAAGAGAATGGAATGAATGGAAAAAGCTAAGTGGAGTGAAGTGGAGTGGAATGGAGAAGAAAGGAAGGGAGTGGACTAGATTGGAATGGAACGTAGAGGATTAGAGTGGATTCTGGAGGAATGGAATGGAATGGAATGGAGAGGAATGGAATGGAATTGAATTCAGTGTATTGGTGTGGAATTGCAAGGAGGGGAATATAATGGAATGGAACGGGCTAGAATGCAATGGAATGGAATGCAATGGAATGGAATGGAATGGAATGGAACGGAACGGAATGGAACGGAATGGAATGCAATGGAATGGAATGGGATGGAATGGAATACAATGGAATGGCATCGAATGGAAAGGAATGGAATGGAATGCAACGGAATGGAATAAAGTGCAGTGGATTGGAATGGAGAAGAAAAGAAGGCACCGTAGTCGAATGGAATGGAGTGGAATGGAATGGAATGGAAGGGAATGGAATGGAATGGATTGGATTGGAATGGACGCAAATGTGAAGGAATGTAATGCAGTGGAGTGGAGAGTAGTCAAGTGGAGATGACTGTATTTGAATTGATTGTAATGGAATGGAATGGAATGGAATGGAGTGGAGTGGAGTGGATTCTACTGGAAAATAGTGGAATGGAATGGAATGGAAAGCAAAATAATGGAATGGAACAGATTGGAATGGAATGGAAGGGAAAAATGCAGAGGAGTGCAGTGGGGTGGAATGTCGAAGAAATTACTGGAGTGGAGTGGAGTGGAATTCAGTGGAACAGGATGGAAAGGAATGGAATGGAATGGAATGGAATGGAAAGTAATGGAATGGAATGCAATGGAATGAAATGGACTCGATTGTAGTGGAGTGGAGTGGTTTCAAGTGGAAAAGAATGGAATGGAATAGAAAGGAATGGAAAGGATTTGAATGGAATGGAATGGAATTCAATGGAATAGAATGGAATGGAAAGGAATGGGGCGGAATGGAATGGGAAAAAGTGCAGTGGACTGCAGTTGAGTGGAATAGAGGATAAAGAATGTAGTGGAGTGGAGTGGAATAGAGTGGAATGGAATGGAATGGAATGGAAAGGAATAGAATGGAATGGATTGGAAAGAAGACGTATGGGAAGGAACGGAATGCATAGGAGTGGAGAGGAGTCGAGTAGAGATGATTGGATTTGAATTCAATGGAATGGAATGGATTGGAGTGGATTCTACTGGAAAACAATGGAATGGAATGGAATGGAATGGAATGGAATGGAATGGAAAGGAATGTAATGTAATGTAACCTAATGGAATGGAATGGAATGAAATGGAATGGATTGTAGAAGAGTGGAGTGGTTTCCAGTGCAAAAGAATGAAATGGAATAGAAGGGAATGGAGTGGAATTGAATGGAATGGAATGCAATGGAATGGAATGGAATGGAATGGAATGGAATGGAATGGAATGGGTTGGAATGGAACGGAAAAAACTGCAGTGGACTGCAGTTGAGTGGAATGTAGGAGAAAGGAACGGAATGGAGTGGAATGGAATGGAGTCGAATGGAACTGAGTGGAATAGAATGGAGTGGATTGGAATGAAGGCGTATGGGAAGGAACGGAATGCAGAAGAGTGGAGATGGGTAGAGTAGAGATGATTGGATTTCAATGGAATGGAATGGAATGAAATGGATGGGAGTGGAGTGGAATCTACTGGAAAATAATGGAATGGAATGGAATGGAAAGAAATGGAATGGAATGGAAAGGAAAGGAATGGAATTGAATCAATTGGAATGGAATGGAATGGAAGGAAGAATGCAGAGGAGGGCAGAGGAGTGGAATAGTGAAAAAAGAATGGAGTGGAGTGGTGTGGAATGGAATGGAATGGAAGTGAATGGAATGGAATGGAATGGAATGGTGAAATAAAATGTGAGCTGATATTGTGCCTTTGCAATACAGACAGGCTGACAGATTGAGAAAGGAAAGAATAGAATGGAATGGAATGGAATGGAATGGAATGAATGGAATGGAATGAATGGAATGAATGAACGAGAAATGAAGAAAATAGAAAATGAAATATGAAAAAAAAGGAATGAAGAATGAAGGAAAAAAATGATGATATTGTGCATTGAATAGCAGGTGACAGATTGACAACATGTTGAAAGAAAGAAATAGAATAGAATAATGTTGAACGGAATGGAATGGAATGGAATGGAATGAAATGCACTGGAAAGGAATGGAATGGAATGGAATGGAATGGAATGGAATGGAATGGAATGGAACAGTGAAATAAAATGTGAGCTGATATTGTGCCATTGCAATCCAGCCAGGGTGACAGATTGACAACATGTTGAAAGAAAGAAATAGAATAGCATAATGTTGAATGGAATGGAATGGAAAAGAATAGAATGGAGTGGATAGGAAAGTAGGCATATGGGAAGGAATGGAATGCAGAGGAGTGGAAAGGAGTCGAGTATAGATGATTGGATTTGAATTCAATGGAATGGAATGGAATGGATTGGAGTGGATTCTACTGGAAAACAATGGAATGGAATGGAATGGAAAGGAATGTAATGTAATGTAATGAAATGTAGGCTAATGGAATGGAATGGAATGAAATGGAATGGATTGTAGAAGAGTGGAATGGTTTCGAGTGGAAAAGAATGGAATGGAATAGAAAGGAATGGAATGGAATGGAATGGAATGCAATGGAATGGAATGGAATGGAATGGAATGGAATTGGTTGGAATGGAATGGAAAAAAGTGCAGTGGACTGCAGTTGAGTGGAATGTAGGAGAAAGGAATGGAATGGAGTGGAGTGGAATGGAGTGGAATGGAATGGAATGGAATGGAGGCGAATGGGACGGAATGGAATGTAGTGGAGTGGAGAGGAGAGGAGAGAAGAAGAGTGGATTTGAATTCAATGGAATGGAACGCAATGGAATGGGATGGAGTGGAAAGGATGCAGTGGAGTGGATTGCAGTAGAATGGAATGCAATGCAAAGTAACGGGATGGAGTATAATACAATGGAACGGAATGAAAAGGAATGGGATGGAATGGAGTGGAGTGGAGTGGAGTGCAGTGTTTTGCAAATGAATGGAAAGGAGATGAGTGTGGTGAAGGGGAGTGGAATTGTAAGGAATGGAATGGAATAGATTGGAATGCAGGGGATAGGAGGGGAGGAGATTGGGTTCAGATGGAATGGAATGGAATGCTGTGGATTGGAGTGGGCTTATATGGAGGGGAATGGAATGGAATGTGATGGAACGGAGGGAAATGGAATGGAATGAATGGAATGGAATAGAATGGAATATAATGGAAAAAATAGCAGTGGAGTGGAATAGAGAGGAAAGGATGGGAGTGGAGTGGATTGGAAAGGAATGGAATGGAATGAAATGGAATGGAATGGAATGGAATAGAATTGAATAAAGTGCAGTGGAGTGCAGAGGAGTGGAATGGAGGAGAAAGGAATGGAGTGGAGAGCATTGGAATAAAGTGGAATGAAATGAATGGAATGGAAGGGAATCTATTAGACTGGAATGGAGGATAATGGGAAGGAATGGAATGCAGTCGACTGGAGAGCAGTGGAGTGGAGAAGAGTAGATTTGAATAGAATGGAAGGGAATGTAATGGATTTGATGGGAGTGGAGTGGATTCTCGTGGAAAAGAATGGAAAGGCATGGAATGGAATGGAAAAAATGGTATGGAGTGGAGTGGAATTGTATGCATTGGAATGGAATGGAATGGAATGGAATGCAATGGAATGGAAAAAAGTGCAGTGGAGTGCAGTGGAGAGGAATGGAGAACCAAGGAAGGGAGAGGTGAGGAGTGGAATGGATTGGAAGGGAATGGAATGCAATGGAATAGAATGAAATGGAATGGAATGGAAAGGAGTGGGTTGCAATTGAGGCAAATAGGAAGGAATGAAATGCAGTGGTGTGGAGAGGAGTGGGGTGGAGAAGAGTGGATTGGCACTGAATGGAATGGAATGGAATCGATTTGAGTGGAATGGAGTGGATTCTATGGGAAAAGAATGGAATGGAATGGTATGGAATGGAATGGAAAGGAATGTAATGGAATGGAACGGAAAGTAATGGAATGTAATGCAATGGAATGGAAAAAAATGCAGTGGAGTGCAGTGGAGAGGCACAGAGAAGAAAGGAAGGGACTGCAGTTGATTGCAATGGAGTGGAACGCAATGGGATGCAATGGAATGGAATGGAATGGAATGGAACAGAATGGATTGGAATGGAATGGAATGGAATGCAGTGGATTGGACTGGAGTTGTGTGGAGGGGAATGGAATGGAATGGAATAGAATGGAATAGAAAGGTATGGAATGGAATTAAACGGAATGGAATGAATTGAATGGAATGCAATGGTAAAAACTGCAGTGGAGTGCAGTGGAGTGGAAGGGAGAAGAAAGTAAATGTGTGAAGTCTAGTGGAATGGAGTGGAATGGAATGGAATTGAATGGAACACAGTGGAGTGGAATGGAGGCAAATGGGAAGGAATGGAATGCAGTGGAGTGGAGAGGAGAAAAGTGGATTTCAAAGGAATGGAATGGATTGGACTTGAGTGGAGTGGATTCTAGTGGAAAAGAATGGAATGCAATCGAACGGAATGGAATGGAATGGAATTCAATGGAATGTAATGGCATGGAATGGAATTCAATGGAATGGAATGGCATGGAATGGAATGCAATGGAATGGAATGGAATGGAATGAAAAAAGTGTGGTGGAGTGCAGTGGAGTGGAATGGACAAGAAAGAAAGGGAATGGAGAGGAGTATTATGGTGTGGAATGAAATGGATTGGAAAGGAATGGAATGGAATGAATTGGAGAGACCAGGAATGGAGGTGAATGGGAAGGAATGGAATGCAGTGGAGTGGAGAGGATTGGAGTGGAGAAGGGTGGATTGGAATTGAATGGAATTGAACAGAATGGATTGAAGTGGAGTGGAGGGTATTCTAGTGGAAAAGAATGGTATGGAATGGAATGGAATGGAAAGGAAGGGGATTGAAAAAAGTGCATTGGTATCTCGTGGAATGGAATGGAGAAGAAAGGAAGGTAGTGGAGTGGAGTGGAATGGAGTGCAATGGAATGGAGAGGAATGGAATGGATTCAAATGGGAAGGAATTGAAAGGAGAAAACTGGAGTGGAGTGCAGTGGAGTGGAATGGAGAAGAAAGGAAGGGAATGGAGTGGAATGGAATGAAGTGGAATGGAATGGAATGGAATGGAACGGAATGTAGTGGACAGCAATAGAGGTGAATGTGAACGAATGGAATGCAGTGGGGTGGAGAGGAGTAGAGGGGAGAAGAGTGGATTTGAATTGAATGGAATGGAATGGAAAGGATGGGAGTGGGGTGCAGTGGATTCTAGTGGAAAAGAATGGAATGGAATGCAATGGAATTGAATGGAATGGAATGGAAAAATGCGCAGTGGAGTGTAGTGGAAAGGAATGGAGAATAAATTAAGGGAGTGGAGTGGAGTGGAATGGACTGGAATGGAACGGAATAGAATGGAATGCAGGCGAATGGGAAAGAATGGAATGCAGAGCAGTGGAGAGGAGTGGAGTGGAGAAGAGTGGATTAGAATTGAAGAGAATTTAATGCAATGGAATAGAATGGAATGGAATGGAATGCAGTGAATGGGAGTGGATTGGAATGGAGTAGAATGCAATGGAATGGAAAGTAATGGAATGGCATGCAATACAATGGAATGGAATGGAATACAGTAGATAGGAGTGGAGTTGCGTAGAGTGGAATGGAATGGAATGGAACGGAACGGAACGGATTGGAAAGGAATGGAATGGAATGCAATGGAATGGAATGGAATGGAATGGAATGGAATGGAATGGAATGGAAAAAGTACAGTGGAGTGCAGTGCAGTGGAATGGAGAAGAAAGTATGGAAGTGGAGTGGAGTGGAATAGAGTGGAATGGAATGGAATGGAAAGGAATGGAAAAAAGTGAAGTGGAATGCAGTGAAGTGGAATGGAGAAGAAAGGATGGTAGTGGAGTGGAAAGGAGTGCAATGGAATGAAATGGAATCAATTCGAATGGGAAGGAAGTGAATGGAGAAAAGTGCAGAGGAGTGCAGTGGAGTGGAATGGAGAAGAAAGGAAGGGAATGGAGTGGAATGGAATGGAATGGAATGTAGTGGACAGCAATGGAGGTGAATGGGAAGGAATGGAATGCAGTGGAGTGGAGAGCAGTGGAGTGGAGAAGAGTGGATTTGAATTGAATGAAATGGAATGGAAAGGATTGGAGTGGAGTGGAGTGGATTCTAGTGTAAAACAATGGAATGGAATGGAATGGAATGGAATGGAATGGAATGGAAAGGAAAAAAGGGTATTGGAGTGTAGTGGAGTATAATAGATAAGAAAGGAAGGGAGTGGAGTGGAATGCACTGGAATGGAATGCAATGGAAAGGAATGGAATGGAATGGAGTGGAACGCAGGCGAATGGGAAGGAATGGAATGCAGTGCAGTGGAGAGGAGTGGAGTGGAGAAGAGTGGATTAGAATTGAAGGGAATTTAATGCAATGAAATAGAATGGAATGGAATGGAATGAAGTCGATGGGATTGGAGTGGATTGGAGTAGAATGAAATTGAATGGAAAGTAATGGAATGGAATGCAATACAATGGAATTGAATGGAATGGAATGCAGTGGATTGGAGTGGAGTTGTGTGGAGGGGAATGGAATGGAATGGAATGGAACATAACGGAACAGAAAATAGTGGAATGGAAGGCAAAGGAATGGAATGGAATGGAATGGAATGGAATGGAATGGAATGGAATAGAAAAATGTGCAGTGGAGTGCAGTGGAGTGGAATGGAGAAGAGGGGATTGGAGTAGGGTGGAGTGGAATAGAGTGGAATGGAATGGAATGGACCAGAGTGGAGGCGAATGGGAAGGAATGGAATGCAGTGGAGTGAAGAGGAATTTAGTGGAGAAGAGTGGATTTGAATTTAATGAAATGGATTGTTATGGATTGGAGTAGAATGGAGTGGATTCTAGTGGAAAAGAATAGAATGGAATGGAATGGAATGAAATGGAAAGGAATGGAATGGAATGGAATGGAATGGAATGGAAAGGAATGCAATGGAATGGAATGGAATGGAATGGAATGGAAAAAGTGCGGTGGAGTGAAGTGCAGTGGAATGGACAAGAAAGAAAGGGAATGGAGTGGAGTAGAATGGTGTGGAATGAAATGGATTGGAAAGGAATGGAATGGATTGGAGTGGCCTGGAATGGAGGTGAATGGGAAGGAATGTCATGCAGTGGAGTGGAGAGGACTGCAGTGGAGAAGGGTGGATTTGAATTGAATGGAATTGAACGGAATGGACTGCAGTGGAGTGGAGGGTACTCTAGCGGAAAAGACTGGTATGGAAAGGAATGGAATGGAATGGAATGGAAAGGAAGGTAATGGAAAAAAGTGCATTGGTGTCTCGTGGAATGGAATGGAGAAGAAAGGAAGGTAGTGGAGTGGAGTGGAATGGAATGGAGAGGAATGGAATGGAATGGAATGGATTCGAATGGGAAGTAACTGAATGGATAAAAGTGGAGTGGAGTGCAGTGGAGTGGAATGGGGAAGAAAGGAAAGGAATGGAGTGGAATGGAATGGAATGAAGTGGAATGTAATGGAATGGAATGGAGTGGAATGGAATGGAATGAAGTGGAATGTAATGGAATGGAATGCACTGGAATGTGGTGGACAGCAATGGAGGTGAACGGGAAGGAATGGAATGCAGTGGAGTGGAGAGGAGTGGAGTGGAGAAGAGGGGATTTGAATTGAATGCAACGGAAAGGAAAGGATGGGAGTGGAATGGATTCTAGTGAAAAAGAATGGAATGGAATGCAGTGGAATTGAAAGGAATGCAATGGAATGGAAAAAAGTGCAATGGAGTGTAGTGGAGTGGAACGGAGAAGAAATTAAGGGAGTGTAGTGGAGTGGAATTGAATGGAATGGAATAGAATGAAATGCAGTGGAGTGGACTGCAGGCGAATGGGAAGGAATGGAATGCAGAGCAGTGGAGAGGAGTGGAGTGGAGAAGAGTGGATTAGAATTGAAGGGAATTTAATGCAATGGAATGGAATGGAATGGAATACAGTGAATGCGAGTGGGTTGGATTGGAGTAGAAAGGAATGGAATGGAAAGTAATGGAATAGAATGCAATACAATGGAATGGAATGGAATACAGTGGATTGGAGTGGAGTTGCGTGGAGGGGAATGGAATGGAATGGAACGGAATGGAATGGATCAGAAAGGAATGGAATGGAATGCAATGGAATGGAATGTAATGGAATGGAATGGAAAAAAGTATAGCGGAGGGCAGTGCAGTTGAATGGAGAAGAAAGAATGGGAGTGGAGTGTAGCGGAATAGATTGGAATAGAATGGAATGGAATGGAATGGAATGGAATGGAATGGAAAAAAGTGCAGTAGAATGCAGTGCAGTGGAATGGAGAAGAAAGGAAGGTAGTGGAGTGCAGTGGAATGCAGTGGAATGGAATGAAGTGGAATGGATTCGAATTGGAAGGAATTGAATGGAGAAAAGTGCAGTGGAGTGCAGTGGAGTGGAATGGAGAAGAAAGGAAGGGAATGGAGTGGAGTGGAAGGGAGTGGAATGGAATGGAATGGAATGTAGTAGACAGCAATGGAGGTGAACGGGAAGGAATGGAATGCAGTGGAGTGGAGAGCAGTGGAGTGGAGAAGAGTGGATTTGAATTGAATGAAATGGAATGGAAAGGATTGGAGTGGAGTGGAGTGCATTCTAGTGGAAAAGAATGGAATGGAATGGAAAGGAATTGAATGGAATGGAATGGAATGGAAAGAAGTGCATTGGAGTGTAGCAGAGTGGAAAGGAGAATAAAGGAAGGGAGTGGAGTGGAGTGGAATGGACTGGAATGGAATGGAATGGAGTGGAATGCAGGCGAATGGGAAGGAATGGAAAGCAGTGCAGTGGAGAGGAGTGGAGTGGAGAAGAGTGGATTAGAATTGAAGGGAATTTAATGCAATGGAGTAGGATGCAATGGAATGTAATGAAGTGGATGGGATTGGAGTGGATTGAAGTAGAATGAAATTGAATGGAAAGTAATGGAATGGAATGAAATACAATGGAATGGAAGGGAATGCAGTGGACTGGAGTGGAGTTGTGTGGAGGGGAATGGAATGGAATGGAATGGAATGGAATGGAACGCAATGGAACAGAATGGAAAGTAATGGAATGGAATGCAATGGAATGGAACGGAATGGAATGGAATGGAATGGAATGGAATGGAATGGAATGGAAAAAAGTGCAGTGGAGTGCAGTGGAGTGGAACGGAGAAGAAGGGATAGGAGTGCAGTGGAGTGGAATAGAGTGGAATGGGATGGAATGGAATGGAATGGGAGTGGACCGGAGTGGAGGCGAATGGGAAGGAATGGAATGCAGTGGAGTGAAGAGGAATTTAGTGGAGAAGAGGGGATTTGAATTTAATGAAATGGATTGTTATGGATTGGGGTGGAATGGAGTGAATTCTAGTGGAAAAGAATTGAACGGAATGGAATGGAATGGAAAGGAATGGAACGGAATGGAATGGAAAGGAATTGAATTTAATAGAATTGAAAGGAATGGAAAAATGTACAGTAGAGTGCAGTGGAGTGGAATGGAGAAGAAAGGAACTGAGCGGAGTGGAGTGGAATGGAATGGAATGGAATTTAATGCAGTGGATTCGAATGGAATGCAATGGAGTGGACTGGAATGTAGGTGATTGGGAAGGAATGCAATGAAGTGGAGTGCAGAGGAAGGGATATGAGTTGATAAGAATAGATTGGAGTTTAATAGAATGGAACGGATTGGAGTGGAGAGGACTGGATTCTGGCGGAAAAGAATGGAATGGAATGGAAAGGGAAGGAATGGAAAGGAATGGAACTGAATGGAATTGAATGGAATGGAGTGGACTGGAATGTAGTCGATTGGGAAGGAATGGAATGCAGTGGAGTGGAGAGGAGTGGAGTGGAGAAGTGTGGATTGGAATGGAATGGAATGGAATGGAATGGATTGGTGTGGAGTGGAGTGGATTCTAGTGGAAAAGAATGGAATGGAATGGAAATGAATTGAATGGAAACGAATGGAATGGTATGGAATGGAAAAATGTGCAGTGGGTTGTAGTGGAGTGGAATGGAGAAGAAAGGAAGGGAATGGAGTGGAGTGGAATGGAGTGGAATGGAATAGAATGGAATGGAATGGAATGTAGTGGACAGCAAAGGAGGTGAATGGGAAGGAATGGAATTCAGTGGAGTGGAGAGCAGTGGAGTGGAGAAGAGTGGATTTGAATTGAATGAAATGGAATGGAAACGATTGGAGTGGAGTGGAGTGGATTCTGGTCGAAAAGAATGGAATGAAATGGAATGGAATGGTATGGAATGGATTGGAATGGAACTGAATGGAATGGAATGGAATGGAGTGGACTGGAATGGAGTCGACTGGGAAGGAATGGAATGCAGTGGAGTGGAGAGGAGTGGAGTGGAGAAATGTGGATTTCAATGGAATGCAATGGAATGTAACGGACTGGTGTGGAGTGGAGTGGATATTAGTGGAAAAGAATGGAATGGAATGGAAATGAATTGAATGGAAATGAATGGAATGGTATGGAATGGAAAAAAGTACAGCGGGTTGTAGTGGAGTGGAATGGAGAAGAAAGGAAGGGAGTGGATTGAAGTGGAATGATGTGGAACGGAATGGAATGGAATGTTATGCAATGGAATGCAGTGGACTGGAATGGAGGCGAATGGGAAGGAATGAGTGCAGTGGAGTGGAGACGAGTGGAGAGAAGAGTGGATTTGAATTCAATGCAATGGAATGGGAAGGAATGAAATGGAATGCAGTCGATTGGACTGGAGTGGATTGGAGTAGATTGGAATGGAGTTGAAAGTAATGGAATGGAATGGAATGGAATACAATGGAACGGAATGAAAAGGAATGGGATGGTATGGAATGGAGAAGAGTGCAGTGCAGTGTATTGGAAATGAATGGAAGAGACAGGAGTGTGGTACAGTGTAGTGGAATGAGAAGGAATGGAATGGAGTGGACTGGAGGAGAGTGGAGGCGAATGGAGGGGAGTGGATTGGATTCAGTAGGAATGGAATGGAATGCAAAGGAATGGAATTGAATGGAATGCAGTGGATTGGAGAGGAGTTGCGTGGAGGGGAATTGAATGGGATGGAATGGAATGGAAAGGAATGGAATGGAATGGAATGAAACAGAATGGAATGAATGGATTACAATGGAATGCAATGGAAAGGAATAAATTGCAGTGGAGTGCAGTGGAGTAGAATGGAAAAGAAAGGAAGGGAGTGGATTGGAGGAGAATGGAGTGCAACGGAATGGAATGGGATGTTATGGAATGGAATGGATCGGAATGCAATGGAATGGAAGGGAATGGAATGGAATGGAATTTAATAGAATTGAATAGAATTGAAAAATGAACAGTGGAGTGCAGTGGAGTGGAATGGAGAAGAAAGGAACTGAGTAGAGTGGAGTGGAATGGAGTGGAATGGAATAGAATGGAGTGGAATGAAATGGAATGGAATGGAGTGGACTGGAATGTAGGCCATTGGGAACGAATGGAATGCAGTGGAGTGGAGAGGAGGGGAGAAGAGTGGAATTGAAGTGATTGGAATTTAATGGAATGAAACGGATTACAGTGGAGTGGATTGGATTGTAGGGGAAAACAAGGGAATGGAATGGAATGGAATGGAATGGTGTGTAGTGGAGTGGATTCTACTTGAAAAGAATAGAATGGAATGGAATGGAATGGAATGGAATGGAATGGAATGGAAATGAATTGAATGTAATGGAATGAAATGGAATGGTATGGAATGGAAAAAAGTGCAGTGGGTTGTAGTGGAGTGGAATGGAGAAGAAAGGAAGGGAGTGGATTGGAGTGGAATGGAGTGGAACATAATGGAATGGAATGTTATGGAATGGAATGGAATGGAGTGGGCTGGAATGGAGGTGAATGGGAAGGAATGGAATGCAGTGAATTGGAGAAGAGTGGAGAGGAGAAGAGTGAATTTGAATTCAATGGAATGGAATGCAATGGAATGGGATGGAATGAAATGGAATGCAGTGGATTGGACTGGAGTGGATTGGAGTAGAATGGAATGGAGTTGAAAGTAATGGAATGGAATGGAATACATTGGAACGGAATGAAAAAGAATGGGATGGAATGGAATGGAGAGGAGTGCAGTGCAGTGTATTGGAAATGAATGGAATAGAGAGGAGGGTGGTGGAGTGTAGTGGAATGGGAAGGAATGGAATGGAGTGGACGGGAGTGGATTGGAGGGGAATGGAGGGGAGAAGATTGGATTCAGTTGGAATGGAAAGGAATGGAAATGAATCGAATGCAGTGGATTGGAGTGGAGTTGCGTGGAGGGGAATTGAATGGAATGGAATGAGATGAAATGGAATGGAATGGAATGGAAAGGAATGGAATGAAAGGGAATGGAATGAGTGGATTGGAATGGAATGCAATAGAAATGAATAAAGTGCAGTGGAGTGTAATGGAAAAGAAAGGAAGGGAGTGGATTGGAGTGGAATGGAGTGGAACGGAATGCAATGGAATGTTATGGAATGGAATGGATTAGAATGGAATGGAATGGAATGGAATTTAATAGAATTGAATGGAATGGAAAAATGTACAGGGGAGTGCAGTGCAGTGGAAAGGAGAAGAAAGGAACTGAGTGGAGTTGAATGGAATGGAGTGGAATGGAATTGAATGGAACAGAATCAAATGGAATGGAAGGGAGAGGACTGGAATGTAGACCATTGGGAAGCAATGGAATGCAGTGCAGTGGAGAGGAGCGGAGAATAGTGGATTTGAATTGATTGGAATTCAATGGAATCGAATGGATTAGAGTGCAGAGGAGTGGATTCTAGGGGAAAAGAATGCAATGGAATGGAATGAATGGAATGGAATGGAATGAAATTGAGTGGATTCAAATCGAAGTGAATGTAAAGGAATGGAATGCAGTGGTGTGGAGAGGAGTGGAGTGCAGAAAACTGATTTTGAATTGAATGGGATGGAATGGAATGGAAGAGAATGGAATGGAATAGAATAGAATGCAATGGATTGGAATGGAATGGAATGGAATGGATTGGAATGGAATGGAATGGAATGGAATGGAATGCAGTGGATTGGACTGGAGTTGCGTGGAGTGTAATGGAATGGAATGGAACAGAATGGAATAAAAAGGTATGGAAAGGAATTAAAAGAAATGGAATGAATGGAATGGAATGCAATGGAAAAAAGTGCAGTAGAGTGCAGTGGAGTGGAAGGGAGAAGAAAGTAAGGGAGTGGAGTGTAGTGGAATGGAGTGGAATGGAATGGAACTGAATGGAACATAGTGGACTGGAATGGAGGCGAATGGGAAGGAATGGAATGCAGTGGAGTGGAGAAGAGTGGATTTCAAAGGAATGCTATGGATAGGAGTGGAGTGGAGTGGATTCTAGTGGAAAAGAATGGAAAGGAATGGAACGGAATGGAATTAAATGGAATGTAATGGCATGGAATGGAATGCAATGGAATGGAATGGAATGGAAAAAGTGCGGTGGAGTGCAGTGGAGTGGAATGGACAAGAAAGAAAGGGAATGGAGTGGAGTAGAATGGTGTGGAATGAAATGGATTGGAAAGGAATGGAATGGAATGGATTGGACTGGCCTGGAATGGAGGCGAATGGGAAGGAATGGAATGCAGTGGAGTGGAGAGGACTGGAGTGGATTTGAATTGAATGGAATTGAACGGAATGGACTGCAGTGGAGTGGAGGGTATTCTAGTGGAAAAGACTGGTATGGAATGGAATGGAATGGAAAGGAAGGTAATGGAAAAAAGTGCATTGGTGTCTCGTGGAATGGAATGGAGAAGAAAGGAAGGTAGTGGAGTAGAGTGGAATGGAGTGGAATTGAATGGAGAGGAATGGAATGGAATGGAATGGATTCTAATGGGAAGGAATTGAATGGATAAAAGTGGAGTGGAGTGCAGTGGAGTGGAATGGAGAAGAAAGGAAGGGAATGGAGTGGAATGGAATGGAATGGAATGTAGTGGACAGCAATGGAGGTGAACGGGAAGGAATGGAATGCAGTGGAGTGGAGAGGAGTGGAGTGGAGAAAAGTGGATTTGAATTGAATGCAATGGAATGGAAAGGACGGGAGTGGAGTGGAGTGGATTCTAGTGGAAAAGAATGGAATGGAATGCCATGGAATTGAATGGAATGCAATTGAATGGAAAAAAGTGCAATTGAATGGAGTGGAGTGGAACGGAGAAGAAATTAAGGGAGTGTAGTGTAGTGGAATGGAATGGAATGGAATGGAATGGAATGGAATGGAATGGAGTGGAGTGGAGTGGAGTGGAGTGGATTGCAGGCGAATGGGAAGGAATGGAATGCAGAGCAGTGGAGAGGAGTGGAGTGGAGAAGAGTGGATTAGAATTGAAGGGAATTTAATGGAATGGAATGCAGTGAATGGGAGTGGATTGGATTTCAGTAGAATGCAATGGAATGGAAAGTAATGTAATGGAATGCAATACAATGGAATGGAATGGAATACAGTGGATTGGAGTGGAGTTGCATGGAGGGGAATGGAATGGAATGGAATGGAATGGAATGGAATGGAATGGAATGGAACGGATCGGAAAGGAATGGAATGGAATGCAATGGAATGGAAAGGAAAAAAGTACAGTAGAGGGCAGTGCAGTGGAATGGGGAAGAAAGAATGGGAGTGGAGAGTAGTGGAATAGAGTGGAATGGAATGGAATGGAAAGTAATGGAATGTAATGGAATAAATGCAGTGGAATGCAGTGCAGTGGAAGGGAGAAGAAAAGAAGGTAGTGGAGTGGAGTGGAATGGAGTGGAATGGAATGAAGTGGAATGGATTCGAATGGGAAGGAATTGAATGGAAAAAAGTGCAGTGGAGTGGAATGGAGAAGAAAGGAAGGGAATGGAGTGGAGTGGAAGGGAATGGAATGGAATGGAATGGACAGGAATGGAATGTAGTGGACAGCAATGGAGGTGAATGGGAAGGAATGGAACGCAGTGGAGTGGAGAGCAGTGGAGTGGAGAAGAGTGGATTTGAATTCAATGAAATGGAATGGAAAGGATTGGAGTGGAGTGGAGTGGATTCTAGTGGAAAAGAATGGAATGGAATGGAAAGGAATTGAATGGAATGGAATGGACAGAAATGCATTGGAGTGGAGTGGAGTGGAATGGAGAATAAAGGAAAGGAGTGGAGTGGAGTGGACTGGACTGGAATGGAATGGAATGGAATGGAGTGGAATGCAGGTGAATGGGAAGGAATGGAATGCAGTGCCGTGGAGAGGAGTGGAGTGGAGAAGAGTGGATTAGAACTGAAGGGAATTTAATGCAATGGAGTAGGATGGAATGGAATGGAATGAAGTGGATGGGATTGGAGTGGATTGAAGTAGAAGGAAATTGAATGGAAAGTAATGGAATGGAATGAAATACAATGGAATGGAAGGGAATGCAGTGGATTGGAGTGGAGTTGTGTGGAGGGAAATGGAATGGAATGGAAAGGAACAGAATGGAACGGAATGGAAAGTAATGGAACAGAATGCAATGGAATGGAATAGAATGGAATGAAATGGAATGGCATGGAAAAAAGTGCAGTGGAGTGCAGTGGAGTGGAATGGAGAAGAAGGGATGGGAGTGCAGTGGAGTGGAATAGAGTGGAATGGGATGGAATGGAATGGAATGGAATGGAGTGGAGTGAAGAGGAATTTAGTAGAGAAGAGGGGATTTGAATTTAATGAAATGGATTGTTATGGATTGGAATGGAATGGAGTGGATTCTAGCGGAAAAGAATAGAATGGAATGGAATGGAATGAAATGGAAACGAATGGAATGGAAAGGAATTGAATTTAGTAGAATTCAAAAGAATGGAAAAATATACAGTAGAGTGCAGTGGAGTGGAATGGAGAAGATAGGAACTGAGTGGAGTGGAGTGGAATTGAGTGGAATGGAATTGAATGGAGTGGATTCGAATGGAATGGAAAGGAGTGGACTGGAATGTAGGCGATTGGGAAGGAATGGAATGCAGTGGAGTGGAGAGGAATGGATAAGAATTGATATGAATAGATTGGAGTTTAATAGAATGGAATGGATTGGAGTGGAGAGGCTTGGATTCTGGCGGAAAAGAATGGAATGGAATGGAATGGGAATTAATGGAATGAAATGGAACTGAATTGAATGGAATGGAATAGAGTGGACTGGAATGGAATGCAGTGGAGTGGAGAGGAGTGGAGTGGAGAAGTGTGGATTTGAATGGAATGGAATGGAATGGAATGGAATGGAATGGGATGGGATGGAATGGATTGGTGTGGAGTGGAGTGGATTCTAGTGGAAAAGAATGGAATGGAATGGAATGGAAATGAATTGAATGGAAACGAATGCAATGGTATGGAATGGAAAAAAGTGCAGTGGGTGGTAGTGGAGTGGAATGGAGAAGAAAGGAAGGGAATGGAGTGGAGTGGAGTGGAATGGAATGGAATGGAATGTAGTGGACAGCAATGGAGGTTAATGGGAAGGAATGGAATGCAGTGGAGTGGAGAGCAGCGGAGTGGAGGAGAGTGGATTTGAATTGAATGAAATGGAATGGAAAAGATTGGAGTGGTGTGGATTCTAGTCGAAAAGAATGGAATGGAATGGAATGGAATAGAATGGAATGGAATGGAATGGAATGGAATGGAATGGAATGGAATGGAATGGAATGGTATGGAATGGATTGGAATGGAACTGAATGGAATGGAATGGAGTGGACTGGAATGGAGTCGATTGGGAAGGAATGGAATGCAGTGGAGTGGAGAGGAGTGGAGTGGAGAAAGGTGGATTCGAATGGAATGCAATGGAATGGAATGGACTGGTGTGGAGTGGAGTGGATTCTAGTGGAAAAGAATGGAACGGAATGGAATTGAATGGAAATGAATTGAATGGAAAGAAATGGAATAGTATGGAATGGAAAAAAGTGCAGCGGGTTGTAGTGGAGTGGAATGGAGAAGAAAGGAAGGGAGTGGATTGGAGTGGAATGGTGTGGAACGGAATGGAATGGAATGTTATGCAATGGAATGGAGTGGACTGGAATGGAGGCCAATGGGAAGGAATGGAGTGCAGTGGAGTGGAGACGAGTGGAGAGAAGAGTGGATTTGAATTCAATGCAATGAAATGCAATGGAATGGGATGGAATGAAGTGGAATGCACTGGATTGGATTGGAGTGGATTGGAGTAGACTGGAATGGAGTTGAAAGTAATGGAATGAAATGGAATACAATGGAAAGGAATGAAAAGGAATGGGATGGAATGGAATGAAGAAGAGTGCAGTGCAGTGTATTGGAAATGAATGGAATAGAGAGGAGTGTGGTGGAGTGTAGTGGAATGAGAAGGAATGGAACGGAGTGGACTGGAGTGGAGTGGATGCGAATGGAGGGGAGTAGATTGGATTCAGTTGGAATGGAATGGAATGGAAAGGAATGGAATTGAATGGAATGCAGTGGATTGGAGTGGTGGAGTTGCGTGAAGGGGAATTGAATGGAATGGAATCGGATGGAATGGAATGGAATGGAATGAAATGCAATGGAATGGGATGGAATGGAATGGGATGGAATGGAATGGAATGGAATGGAATGGGATGGAATGGAATGAATGGAATGGAATGGAATGGAATGGAATGCAATGGAATGGAATGGAATGGAATGGAATGCAATGAAATGGAATGGAATGGAATGGAATGAAGTGGAATGGAATGGTATGGAAAGGAATGGACTGGAATGCAATGGGATAGAATGGAATGCAATGGAATGGAATGGAATGGAATGGAATGGAATGGAATGGAATGGAATGGAAAAAAGTGCGGTGGAGTGCAGTGGAGTGGAATGGAGAAGAAAGGAAGGGAGTAGAGTTGAGTGGAATGGAGTGGGATGGAATGCGATGAAATGGAATGAAATGCAATGAAATGGAAATGAATGGAGTGGATTGCAATGGAGGCGAATGGGAAGGAAAGGAATGCAGTGGTTTGGAGGGAAGTGGGGTGCAGAAGAGTGGATTTGAATTGAATGGAATGGAATGGAATGAAATGAATATAAAAAAGTGCACTGCAGACTAGTGGAGTGGAATGGAGAAGAAAGGAATGGGGTTGAGTAGAGTAGAATGGAGTGAAGTGGAATGGAATGGAAGATAACTGAACGGAATGGAATGGAATAGAATGGAATTCAATGGAATGGAATGGAATGGAAAAAAGTGCAGTGGAGAGCAATGGAGTGGAATGCAGAAGAAAGGAAGGGAGAGGATTTGAGTGGAATGGACTGGAATGGAATGGGATGAAATGGTATGGAATGCAATAGAATCTAATTGAGTGGAGTGGATTGGAATGGAGATGAATGCGAAGGAATGGAATGCAGTGGTGTGCAGAGAGTAGAGTGCAGAAGAGTGGATTTAAATTGAATGAAATGGAAAGGAATGGATAGGAGTGGAGTGGAGTGGATTCAAGCGGGATAGATTTGAATGGAATGGAATGAATGGAAAAAAGTGCAGTGGAATGTAGTGGAGTGGAAGGGAGAATAATGGAGGCAGTGGACTGGAGTGGAATAGAATGGAATGGAATGGAATAGAATGGAATGGAATGGAATGGAATGGAATGGAATGGAATGGAATGGAATGGTCTGGAGTGAAGCTGAATGGGAAGGAAAGGATTGCAGTGCAGTGGGGAGGAGTGGAGTGGAGAAGAGTGGATTTGAATTGAATGGACTGGATAGGAATGGATTGGAGGGGGGTTGAGTGGATTCAAGTGGGAAAGAATGGAATGCAATGGAAAGAATGGAAAAAAGTGCAGTGGAGTGTAGTGGAGTGGAAGGGAGAAGAAAGGAGGCAGTGGAGTGGAACGGAATGGAATGGAATAGAATGGTCTGGAATGAAGCTGCATGGGAAGGAATGAATTGAAGTGTAGTGGAGAGGAGTGGAGTGGAGAAGAGTGGATTTGAATTGAATGGAATGGATTGCAATGGAATGGGATGAAAAGGAGTGAAATGCCGTGGATTGAAGTGTAGTGGATTGCAGTAGAATGGAATGGAAATTAATGGAATAGAATGGAATACAATGGAACGGAATGAAAACGAATGTAATGGAGTGGAGTGTGGTGGATGGGAGTGGAATGCAAAGGAATGGAATGGAGTGGAGTGGAGTGGATTGGAATGGAGGGGAGTAGAATGGATTCAGGTGCAATAGAATGGTATGCAATGGAATGCAGTGGATTGGAGTGGAGTTGCGTGGAGGGAAATGGAATGGACTGGAATGAAATGGAATGGAATGGAATCGAATGGAGTGGAATGGAATTGAATGGAGTGGATTGGAATCGAATGCAATGGAACAGAATGAAAAAAATGCAGTGGAGTGCAGTGGAGTGGAATGGAAAAGAAAGGAAGTGAGTGGAATGGAATAGAATTGAATGGAATAAAATGAAATCGAATGGAGTGGATAGGAATGGACAGGAATGGGAACGAATGGAATAGAGTGGTGTGGATAGGAGTGGAGTGAAGAAGAGTGGATTTGAAATGAATGGAATGGAAAGGAATGGATTGGAGTGGAGTGGATTCTAGTGGAAAAGAATGAAATGAATGGAATGGAATGGAATGGAATGGAATGGAATGGAATGGGTTGGAATGGAATGAAACGGAATGCAAAGAATGGAAAAAAGTACAGTGGAGTGTAGTGGAGTGCAATGGAGAAGAAAGGAAGGGAGAGGAGTTGGGTGGAATGGAGTGGAATGGAATGCACTGGACTGGAATGTAGTTGAATGGGAAGGAATGGAATTCAGTGGACTGGAGAAACGTTGAGTGAAGATGTGTGGATTTGAATTGAATGGAATGCAATGGAATGGATTGGAGTGGAGTGGAGTGCATTCTACTGGAAGAGAATGGAATGGAATGGAATTGATTGGAATGGAATGAAATGGAATCAAATGGAATGAAATGGAAAGGAATGGAATGAAAGGAAAAAAGTGCAGTGGAGTGTAGTGGAGTGGAATGGCAAACAAAGGAAGGGAGTGGAGTTGAGAGGAAAGAAGTGGAATGGAATGGAATTGAATGGAATGGAGTGAACTGGAATGGAGTTGAATGGGAAGGAATGGAAAGCAGTGGACTGGAGAGGAGTGGAGTGGAGAAGTGGATTTGAATGGAATGGAATGGAATGGATTGGAGGGGAGTGGAGAGGAGTGGAGGGAAGAAGTGGATTTGAATTGAATGTAATGGAATGGAATGGATTGGGCTGGAGAGGAGTATATTCTAGTGGAAAAGATCGGAATATAATGGAATGGATTGGAAAGGAATGGAATGGAATGGAAAGGAATGGAATGGAACGGAATGCAGTGGACTTTAATGGAGGTGAATGGGAAGGAATGGAATGCAGTGGAGTGAAGAGTGGATTTGAATTGAATGTAATGTAATGGATTGGATTGGAGTGGAGTGGTGAGGAGTGGAGTGGAGAAGAGTGGATTTGAATTGAATATAATGGAATGGAATGGAATGGAATGGAGTGGAGAGGAGAGGATTCTAGTGGAAAAGAATGGAATGGAATTGAATGGAAAGGAATGGAAGGGAATGGAATGGAATGGAATGGAATGCAATGCAATGCAATGCAATGGAATGTCAAGGAATGGAATTGAATGCAATGCAATCGAATGCAACGGAATGGAATGGAATGGAAAGGAATGGTATGGAAAAATATGCAATGGACAGCAGTGGAGAGGAATGCAGAATAAAGGAAGGGAGTGGAGTTTAGTGGAATGGAGTGGAATGGAATGGGATAAAATGGAATGGAATGCAATGGAAAGGAATTGAATGGAGTGGATTGGAATGGAGGCGAATGGGAAGGAAAATAATGCAGTGGTGTGAAGAGAGTAGAGTGCAGAAGAGTGGACTTGAATTGAATGGAATGAAAGGAACGGATTGGAGTGGAGTGGAGTGGATTCAAGAGTGAAAGAATGGAATGGAATGGAAAGGAATGGAATGGAAGGGAATTGAATGGAATGGATTGACAGGAAAAAAGTGCAGTGGAGTGTAGTGGAGTTGAAGGGCGAAGAAAGGAGGCAGTGTAGTGGAATGGAATGGAATGGAATTCTCTGGAATGGAGCTGAAATGGAAGCAATGGATTGCAATGGAGTGGAGAGGAGTGGATTGGAGAACAGTGGATTGGAATTGAATGGAGTGGAATGGAATGGAATGGGATGGAATGGAATGAAATGCCATGGATTGGAGTGGAGTGGATTGCAGCAGAATGGAATGGAATGGAATACAACGGAAAGGAATGAAAAGGAATGTAATGGAATGTAATGGAATGGAGCGGAGTACATTGTATTGGAAATGAATGCAATGGAGTGCAGTGTGATGGAGTGGAGTGGAATGGGAAGGAATGGAATGGAGTGGAGTAGAGTGGAGTGGAATGAAGGGGAATAGATAGATTGGATTCAGGTGCAATGGAACTGAATGGAATGGAATGGAATGCAATGCAGTGGAATGGAGTGGAGTAGCATGGACGGGAATGGAATGGAATGGAATGAAATGGATTGGAATGGAATGGAATGGAATGTGATAGAATGGAAAAAATGCAGTGGAGTGTAGTGGAGTGGAGTGGAGAAGAAAAGAAGGGAGTGGAGTTGGGTGGAATGGAGTGGAATGGAATGGAATGGAATGGAATGCAATGAAATGGAATGCAATGGAATGGAATGGAATGGAAAGGAATGCAGTGGAAAGGAGTGGACTTTAATAGAGGCGAATGGGAAGGAATGGAATGCAGTGGAGTGGAAAGGAGTGGAGTGGAGGAGAGTGGATTTGAATTGAATGTAATGTAATGGATTGCATTGGAAAGGAGTGGAGAGGAGTGGAGTGGAGAAGAGTCGATTTGAAATGAGTGTAATGGAATGGAGGGGAGTGGAGTGGATTCTAGTGTAAAAGAATGTAATGGAACTGAATGGAATGGAAGGGAATGGAATGGAACGGAATGGAATGGAATGGAATGCAATGCAGTGGAATGAAAAAGAATGGAATGGAATGCAATGCAATGCATTGGAATGGAATGCAATGAATGGAATGGAATGGAAAGGGGTGGAATGGAATGCAATGGAACGGAATGGATTGGAATGGAATTGAATGGAATGGAATGGAATGAAAACACTGCAGTGGAGCGCAGTGGAGAGGAATGGAGAAAAAAGGAAGGGAATGGTGTGGTCTGGAAAGGAGTTGAATGGAATGGAATGAAATTGAATGGAAAGCAGTGGAGTGGATTGGAATGCAGGTGAATGGGAATCAATGGAATGGAGTGGTGTGTATAGGAGTGCAGTGCAGAAGAGTGGATTTGAAATGAATGGAATGGAAAGGAATGGATTGGAGTGGAGAGGAGTGGATTTTAGTGGAAAAGAATAGAATGGAATGGAAAGGAATGGAATGGAATGGGTTGGAATGGAATGGAATGAAACGGAATGGAAAGAATGGAAAAAAGTACAGTGGAGTGTAGTGGAGTGGAATGGAGAAGAAAGTAAGGGAGTGGAGTTGGGTGGAATGGAGTGGAATGGAATGGAATGGAATGGAGTGGAATGGAATGGAGTTGAATGGGAAGGAATGGAATTCAGTGGACTGGAGAGCAGTTCAGTTAAGAAGTGTGGATTTGAATTGAAAGGAATGGAATGGAATGGATTGGAGTGGAGTGGAGAAGAGTAGAGGGGAGAAGAGTTTATTTGAATTGAATGTAATGGAATGGAATGGATTGGAGTGGAGCGGATTCTACTGGAAGAGAATGGTATGGAATGGAATTGATTGGAATGGAATGAAATGGAATGAAAAGGAATGGAATGGAATGAAAGGAAAAAAGTGCAGTGGAGTGTAGTGGAGTGGAATGGCGAAGAAAGGAAGGGAGTGGAGTTGGGCGGAATGGAGCCGAATTGAATGGAATGGAATGGAATGGAGTGAATTGGAAGGGAGTTGAATGGGACGGAATGGAAAGCAGTGGACTGGAGAGGAGAGGAGTGGAGAAGTGTGGATTTGAATTGAATGTAATGGAATGGAATGGATTGGAGTGGAGTGGAGCATATTGTAGTGGAAAAGATCGGAATGGAATGGAATGCATTGGAATGGAATGAAATGGAACGAAAGGGAATGCAATGGAATGGAATGGAAAGAAATGGAATGCAATGGAGTGGAGTTTAATAGAGGCGAATGGGAAGGAATGGAATGCAGTAGACTGGAGAGGAGTGGAGTGCAGAAGAGTGGATTTGAATAGAAAGCAATGTAATGGATTAGATTGGAGTGGAGTGGAGAGGAGTGGAATGGAGTGGATTTGAAATTAATGTAATGTAATGGAATGGAATGGAGGAGAGTGGACTAGATTCTAGTGGAAAATAATGTAATGGAATGCAATGGAATGGAATGGAATGGAATGCAATGGAATGGAATGGAAAGGAATGGAATGGAATGCAATGCAATGGAATGGAATGGAATGGAATGCAATGGAATGGAATGGAATGCAATGCAATGGAATGGAATGCAATGGAATGGAATGGAATGGAATGGAATGGAATGGAATCCAATGGAATGGAATGCAATGGAATGGAATGGAATGCAATGGAATGGAATGGAATGCAATGGAATGGAATGGAATGGAATGGAATGGGGTGGAATGGAATGCAATGGAATGGAAGGGATTGGAATGGAATTGAATGGAAAGGAATGGAATGAAAAAAGTGCAGTGGAGTGCAGTGGAGGGTAATGGAGAAGAAAGGAAGGGAGTGGTGTGGTGTGGAAACGAGTTCAATGGAATGGAATGAAAGTGAAGGGAATGGAATGGAGTGGATTAGAATGCAGGTGAATGGGAATCAATGGAATGGAGCGGTGTGGAGAGGAGTTGAGTGCAGAGGAGTGGATTTGAATTGAATGGAATGAAAAGGAATCGATATGAGTGGAGGGAAGAGGATTCTATTGGAATAGAATGGAATGGAATGGAATGGAATGGAATGGAATGGAATGGAATGGAAGGGAATGGAGTGGAATAGAATGGAATGGAAAAAAGTGCACACGAGTGCAGTGGAGAGGAATGCAGAAGAAAGGAAGGGAGAGGTGTGGTGTGGAATGGAGTGGAATGGAATGGAATGGAATGGAATGCAATGCAATGGAATGGATTGGAATGGAATGGGATATAATGGAATGGAATGGAGTGGAATGGCATGGAATGGAATGGAATGCAATGGAATGGATTTGAATGGAAAGGGATATAATGGAATGGAATGGAATGGCATGGAATGGAATGGAATGGAATGGAGTGAATTGGAAGGGAGTTGAATGGGACGGAATGGAAAGCAGTGGACTGGAGAGGAGTGGAGTGAAGTGTGGATTTGAATTGAATGGAATGGAATGGATTGGAGGGGGGAGTGGAAATGAGAAGAGGGGATTTGAATTGAATGTGATGGAATGGAATGGATTGGAGTGGAGTGGAGCATATTGTAGTGGAAAAGATCGGAATGGAATGGAATGCATTGGAATGGAATGAAATGGAACGAAACGGAATGCAATGGAATGGAATGGAATGGAAAGAAATGGAATGCAATGGAGTGGAGTTTAATAGAGGCGAATAGGAAGGAATGGAATGTAGTAGACTGGAGAGGAGTGGAGTGCAGAAGAGTGGATTTGAATAGAAAGCAATGTAATGGATTAGATTGGAGTGGAGTGGAGAGGAGTGGAGTGGAGGGGATTTGAAATTAATGTAATGGAATGGAATGGAGGAGAGTCGACTAGATTCTAGTGGAAAATAATGTAATGGAATGCAATGTAATGGAATGCAATGGAATGCAATGGAATGGAATGGAATGGAATGGAATGGAATGCAATGGAATGCAATGGAATGGAATGGAATGGAATGGAATGGAATGGAATGGAATGGAATGGAATGGAATGCAATGGAATGGAATGGAATGCAATGGAATGGAATGGAATGCAATGGAATGGAATGGAATGGAATGGAATGCAGTGGAACGGAACACAATGGAATGGAATGGAATGGAATGGAATGGAATGGGGTGGAATGGAATGCAATGGAATGGAAGGGATTGGAATGGAATTGAATGGAAAGGAATGGAATGAAAAAAGTGCAGTGGAGTGCAGTGGAGGGTAATGGAGAAGAAAGGAAGGGAGTGGTGTGGTGTGGAAACGAGTTCAATGGAATGGAATGAAAGTGAAGGGAATGGAATGGAGTGGATTAGAATGCAGGTGAATGGGAATAAATGGAATGGAGCGGTGTGGAGAGGAGTTGAGTGCAGAAGAGTGGATTTGAATTGAATGGAATGAAAAGGAATCGATATGAGTGGAGGGAAGAGTATTCTATTGGAATGGAATGGAGTGGAATAGAATGGATTGGAATGGAAAAAAGTGCACAAGAGTGCAGTGGAGAGGAATGCAGAAGAAAGGAAGGGAGAGGTGTGGTGTGGAATGGAATGGAATGGAATGGAATGGAATGGAATGCAATGCAATGGATTGGAATGGAATGGGATATAATGGAATGGAATGGAGTGGAATGGCATGGAATGGAATGGAATGCAATGGAATGGATTTGAATGGAAAGGGATATAATGGAATGGAATGGAAAGGCATGGCATGGAATGGAATGGAATGGAGTGAATTGGAAGGGAGTTGAATGGGACGGAATGGAAAGCAGTGGACTGGAGAGGAGTGGAGTGGAGAAGTGTGGATTTGAATTGAATGGAATGGAATGGATTGGAGGGGGGAGTGGAAATGAGAAGAGGGGATTTGAATTGAATGTGATGGAATGGAATGGATTGGAGTGGAGTGGAGCATATTGTAGTGGAAAAGATCGGAATGGAATGGAATGCATTGGAATGGAATGAAATGGAACGAAACGGAATGCAATGGAATGGAATGGAATGGAAAGAAATGGAATGCAATGGAGTGGAGTTTAATAGAGGCGAATAGGAAGGAATGGAATGCAGTAGACTGGAGAGGAGTGGAGTGCAGAAGAGTGGATTTGAATAGAAAGCAATGTAATGGATTAGATTGGAGTGGAGTGGAGAGGAGTGGAGTGGAGGGGATTTGAAATTAATGTAATGGAATGGAATGGAGGAGAGTCGACTAGATTCTAGTGGAAAATAATGTAATGGAATGCAATGGAATGGAATGGAATGGAATGGAATGCAATGGAATGGAATGGAATGCAATGGAATGGAATGCAATGGAACGGAACGCAATGGAATGGAATGGAATGGAATGGAATGGGGTGGAATGGAATGCAATGGAATGGAAGGGATTGGAATGGAATTGAATGGAAAGGAATGGAATGAAAAAAGTGCAGTGGAGTGCAGTGGAGGGTAATGGAGAAGAAAGGAAGGGAGTGGTGTGGTGTGGAAACGAGTTCAATGGAATGGAATGAAAGTGAAGGGAATGGAATGGAGTGGATTAGAATGCAGATGAATGGGAATAAATGGAATGGAGCGGTGTGGAGAGGAGTTGAGTGCAGAAGAGTGGATTTGAATTGAATGGAATGAAAAGGAATCGATATGAGTGGAGGGAAGAGGATTCTATTGGAATGGAATGGAATGGAATGGAATGGAATGGAATGGAATGGAGTGGAATAGAATGGATTGGAATGGAAAAAAGTGCACATGAGTGCAGTGGAGAGGAATGCAGAAGAAAGGAACGGAGAGGTGTGGTGTGGAATGGAATGGAATGGAATGGAATGCAATGCAATGCAATGGATTGGAATGGAATGGGATATAATGGAATGGAATGGAGTGGAATGGCATGGAATGGAATGGAATGCAATGGAATGGATTTCAATGGAATGGGATATAATGGAATGGAATGGAATGTCATGGAATGGAATGGAATGGAATGGAGTGGATTGGAATGGAGGCGAATGGGAAGGAATGAAATGCAGTGGAGTGAAGTGGAGTGGAGTGCAGAAGATTGGATTTGAATTGAATGGAATGGAATGGAATGAGACTGAATGGAATGGAATGGAATGAACATAAAAAATTGCAGCGGAGTGGAGTGGAGTGGAATGGAGAAGAAAGGAATGGAGTGGAGTGGAATGGAATGGAGAGGAGTGGAGTGGAATGGAATAGAATGGAGTGGAATGGAGTGGATTGGGATGGAGGCAAATGGGAAGGAATGGAATGCAGTGGTGTGGAGAGGAGTGGAGTGCAGCAGAGTGAATTTGAACTGCATGAAATGGAATGGAAGGGAAAGGAATGGAATTGAATGGAATGACTTGAAATGAATATAAAAATTGCAGTGAAGGGTAGTGGAGTGGAATGGCAAAGAAAGGAAGGGAGTGGAGTGGAGAGGAATGGAATGGAATGAAATGGATACGAATGGAACGGGATGTAATGGAAAGGAATGGAATGGAATGGAATGCAATGCAATGGAATGGAGTGGAATGGAATACAGGAGAATGGGAAGGAATGGAATTCAGAGGAGTGGAGAGGAGTGGAGTGAAGAAGAATGGATTCGGATGGAATTGAAGCGACTTGAATGGATTGGAGTGGAATGGAGTGGATTCTACTTTAAAAGAATGGAATGGAATGGAATGAAATGGAATGGAATCGAATGGAAAGGAATGGAATGGAATGGAATGCAAAGGAATGGATTGGAATGCAATGGAAATGAAGGGAATGGAAAAAAATGCAGTGGAGTGCAGTGGTGTGTAATGGAGAAGAAAGGAAGGGAGTGGAGTTGAGTGGAATATAGTGAAATGCAATATTATGAAATGGAATGGAATGCAATGCAATGGAATTGAATGGAAGGATTGGAATGGAGGTGAAAGGGAAGGAAAGGAATGCAGTGGTGTGCAGAGAATAGAATGCAGAGGAATGGATTTGAATTGAATGGAATGGAAAGGAATGGACTGGAGTGGAGTGGAGTGGATTCAAGCGGGAAAGAATGGAATGGAATGGAATGGAATGGAATGGAATGGAATGGAATGGAATCTAATGGAATGGAATGGAATGCAATGGAATGGAATGCAGTGGAATGGAGTGGAGTTGCATGGAGTTGAATAGAATGGCATGAAATGGGATGGAATGGAATGGAATGGAATGCAATGCAATGAAACGCCATGGAAGGAACGGAATGGAATGGAATGAAATGGAGTGGAATGGAATGCACTGATTTGGAGTGGAGATGCGTGGAGGGGAATGGAACGGAATAGAATGCGATGGAATGGAATGGAATGAGATGGAATGGAATAGAATTGAATGGAACGAAACAATGGAATGAATGGAATGGAATGGAATGGAATGGAGTGGGATGGAATGGAATAGAATTGAATGGAATGAAACAACGGAATGAATGGAATGGAATGGAATGGAATGCAATGGAATGGAGTAAAGAGCAGTGGAGTGCAGTTGAGTGGAAAGGAAAAGAAAGGAAGGGAGTGGAGTGGAGGGGAATGGAGTGAAATGGAATGGAATGGAATGGAATACAATGAAATGGAACGTATTGAACTGCAATGGAGGTGAATGGGATAAAATGGAATGCAGTGAAGTGGAGTAGAAAAGTGTAGATTTGAATTGAATAGAATGGAATGTTATGGAATGGAATGGAATGGAAGGGAAGGGAAGGGAATGGAATGGATTGCAATGGAATGGAATGGAATGGAATGGAATGGAATGGAATGGAATGGAATGAAATGAAATGGAGGGCAACGGAATGGAATGGAACGGAGTGCAATGGAATGGAATGGAGTGTAATGGAATGGAACGGAATTGAATGGAATGGAGTGCAATGAATATAAAAAAGTACAGTGGAGTGTAGTGGAGTGGAATGGAGAAGAAAGGAATGGAGTGGAGTGGAGTGAAATGGAATGGAGTGGAATGGAATGGAATAGAAAGGAATGGAATGGAATGGAATGGAATGGAATGGAATGGAGTGGACGGGAATGCTGGTGAATGGGAAGGAATGGAATGAAGAGGAGGTGAAAGGAGTGGAGTGGAGAAGAATGGATTTGAATTGAGTGGAAGGGAATGGAATGGATTTGTGTGGAATGGAGTGGATTCCAGTTTAAAAGAATGGAATGGAATGGAATGGAATGGAATGGAATGGAATGGAATGGAATGGAATGGAAAGAAATGGAATGGAATGGAATGGAATGCAACGGACTGGAATGGAATGCAATGGAATGGAATGGAATGGAATGGAATGGAATGGAATGGAATGGAAAAAAGTGCAGTGGAGTGGAATGGAGGAGAAAGGAAGGGAGAGGATTTGAGTGGAATGGAGTGGAATGCAATGTTATGAAATGGAATGAAATGCAATGGAATGGAATTGAATGGAAGGATTGAAATGGAGGCGAAGGGGAAGTAAAGGAATGCAGTGGTGTGCAGAGTAGAGTGCAGAGGAGTGGATTTGAATTGAATGGAATGGAAAGGAATGCATTGGAGTGGAGTGGAGTGGATCAAGTGGGAAAGAATGGAATGGAATGGAATGGATTGGAATGGAATGGAATAGAATGAATGGAAAAACGTGCACTGGAGTGTAGTGGAGAGGAAGGGAGAAGAAAGGAGGTTAGTGGAATTGAATGGAAGTGAATGCATTGTAATAGGATGAAATGGAATGGAATGCCATGGATTGGAGTGGACTGGATTGCAGTAGAATGGAATTGAATGGTAAGTAATGGAATGGAATGGAATACAATGGAACAGAATGAAAAGGAAAGGTATGTAAAGGAATGGATTGGAGTGGATTGCAGTGTACTGGAAATGAATGGAAAGTAGTGCAGTGTGGTGGAGAGGAGTGGAATGGGAAGGAATGGAATGGAGTGGAGTGAAGTGGAGTGGAATGGAATGGAAAGGAATGGAATGGAATGGAATGGATTCGAATGGAATGGAATGGATTCGAATGGAATGGAAAGGAATGGAATAAAGTGCAGTGGAGCGAGGGGATTGGAATGGGGAAGAAAGGAAAGGTCTGTATTGAAGTGGAATGGAGTAGAATGGCATGTGATGGAATGGAAAGGAATGGAAAAGAATAGAGTGGATTGGAATTGAGGTGAAAGTGAAGGAATGGAATGCGGCGGAGTGGAGAGGAGTCGAGTGGAGATGGTCGGATTTGAATGGGATGGAATGGAATGAATTGGTGTGGAGTGGAGTGGATTCCAGAGGAAAATAGTGGAATGGAATGGAATGGAATGGAATAGAATAGAATAGAATGGAATGGAAAAATGCAGAGGAGAGCAGTGGTGTGGAATGGCAAAGAAAGGCAGGGAGTGGAGTGGAGTGGAATGGAACGGAATGGAATGGAATGGAACGGAATAGAATGGAGTGGAAAGGAATGGAATGGAATGGAATAGAATGGAATGGAATGGAATGGAATGGAATGGAATCGAATGAAGAGGACTGGAATGGAGGCGAATGCGAAGGAATGGAATGTAGTGGAGTGGAGAAGAGTGGAGTGGGGACTAGTGGATCAGAATTGAATGGAATGGAACGGAATGGAATGGATTGGAGTGGAGTGGAGTGAATTCTAGTGGAAAAGAATGGAATCGAAAGGAAATGAATAGAATGGAATTGAATGGAATGGAATGGAATGGAACGGTATGGAGTGGAATGGAATGGGATGGAATGGAATAGAAAAAAGTGCAGAGGATTACAGTGGAGTGGAATGGAGAAGAAAGGAATGTAGTGGAGTCGAGTGGAATGGAGTGGAATGGAATGGAATGGAATGGAATAGAATGGAATGGAATGGAGTGGATTGGAATGGAGGCGAAAGGAAGGAATGGAATGCAGTGGAGTGGAGAGGAGGGGAGTGCAGAAGAGTGGATATGTATAGAATGGAATGGAATGGAATGGAATGGAATGGAATGGAGAGGAGTGGAGTGGAATCTAGTTGAAATGAATGGAATGGAATGGAAAAAAGTGCAGTTGAGTGTTGTGGAGTGGAATGCTGAAGAAACAATAAGAGTGGAGTCGAGCGGAATGGGGTGGAAAGAATGGAATGGAATGGAATGGAATGGAATGGAATGGAATGGAATGGAATGGAATGGACGGGAATTGAGTAGACTGGAATGGAGGGAATGAGAAGGAATGTAATTCAATGGATGGAGAGCAGTGGAGGGGAGAAGAGTGGATTTCAATGAAATGGAAAGGAATGGAATGGATTGGAGTGAAGAGGAATGGATTCTAGTGGAAAGAATGGAAATGAATGGTATGGAATGGAATGGATTTCAATAGAATGGAATGGAAATGAATGGAATAGAAAGAAATGTAATGGAATGGAATGGAAAAAAAGTGCAGTGGGGTGTAGTGGAGTGGAATCGATAAGAAAGGAAGGGAGTGCAGTGGAGAGCAAAGGAGTGGAAGAGACTCGAATGGAATGGAAGGGATTGGAAAGGAGTGGACTGGAATGGAGGCGAATGGGAAGGAATGGAATGCAGTGGAGTGGAGAGTAGTGGAGTGGAGAAGAATGGATTTGAATTCAACGGAATGGAATGCAATGGAATGGGAGGGAATGGAATGGAATGCAGTGGATTGGAGTGCAGTGGATTGGAGTAGAATGGAATGGAATTGAAATTAATGGAATGGAGTGGAATACAATGGAATGGAATGAAAAGGAATGGGATGGAATGGAATGGCATAGAGCGCAGTGCAGTGTATTGGATATGAACGCAATAGAAAGGAGTGTGGTGGAGTGGAGTGGCAAGGGAAGTAATGGAATGGAGTGGAGTGGAGTGGAGGGGAATGGAGGGGAGTAGATTGGATGCAAGTGGAATGCAATGGAATGGAATAGAATGCAATGGAATGGAATGCAGTGGTTTGGAATGGAGGTGCATGGAGGGGAATGGAATGGCATGAAATGGGATGGAATGGGATGGAATGGAATGGAATGGAAAGGAATGAAGCGGAATGGAATGAATGGAATGGAATGGAATGAAATGGAGTGGAATGGAATGCAGTCAATTGGAGTGGAGTTGCACGGAGGGGAATGGAATGGGATGGAATGGGATGGGATGGGATGGGATGGGATGGAATGGAATGGAATGGAATGGAATGGAATGGAATGGAATGGAATGAAACTGAATGGAATGAATGGAATGGAATCGAATGCAATGCAATGGAATAAACTGCTGTGCAGTGCAGTGGAGTGGCAAGGAAAAGAAAGGAAGGGATTGGAGTGGAGGGGAATGTAGTGACATGTAATGGAATGGAATGAAATGGAATGGAATGGAATGGAATGTATTGGACTGCAATGGGGCCGAATGGTACAAAATGAAATTCAATGGAGTGGAGAGAAGTGGAGTGGAGAAGAGAGGATTTGAATTGTATGGAATGAAATGCTATTGAATTGAATGGAATGGAATGGAAGTGAATGGAATGGAATTGAATGGAATGAAATGAAAGGCAATGGAATGGAATGGAATGGAATGCAATGGAATGGAATGGAATGCAACGGAATTGAATGGAGTGGAATGGAATGGAATGGAATGAATATAAAAAATTGCAGTGGAGTGTACTGGAGTGGAATGGAGAAGAAAGGAATGGAGTGGAGTGGAGTGTAATGGAGAGTATTGGAATGGAATGGAATGGAAAGGAATGGAATGGAATGGAATCGAATAGAATGGAATAGAATGGAATGGAATGGAATGGAGTGGAGTGGATGGGAATGCAGGTGAATGCAAAGGAATGGAATGCAGAGGAGTGGAGAGGGGAGGAGTGGAGAAGAATGGATTTGAATGGAATGGAAGGGAATGGAATGGAGTGGAGGGCAATGGAGTGGGTTCCAGTTTTAAAGAATGAAATGGAATGGAATGAAATGCAATGGAATGGAAAGGAATGGAATGGAATGGAATGAAATGCAATGGAATGCAATGGAATGCAATGGAATGGAATGGAAAAAAGTGCAGTGGAGTGCAGTGGAGTGGAATGGAGAAGAAAGGAAGGGAGTGGAGTTAAGTGGAATGGAATAGAATGCAATGTTATGAAATGGAATGGAACGCAATGGAATGGAAATGAATGGAAGGATTGGAATGGAGGCGAAGCGGAAGGAAAGAAATGCAGTGGTGTGCAGAGAGTAGAGTGCAGAAGAGTGGATTTGAATTTAATGGAATGGAAAAGAATGGACTGGAGTGGAGTGGAGTGGATCAAGTGGGAAAGAATGGAATGGAAACGAAAGGAACGGAATGGAATGGGATGGAATAGAATGGAACGAATGGAAAAACGTGCACAGGAGTGTAGTGGAGAAGAATGGAGAAGAAAGGAAGTAGTGGAGTGGAGTTGAATTCAATGGAATGGAATGCAATGGAAAGGGATGGAATGGAATGGAATGCCATGGATTGGAGTGGGGTGGATTGCAGGAGAATGGAATTGAATGGAAAGTAATGGGATGGAATGGAATACAGTGGAACGGAATGAAAAGGAAAGGAATGTAATGGAAGGGATTGGAGTGGATTGTAGAGTATTGGAAATGAATGGAATGGAGTGGAGTGTGGTGGAGTGTAGTGGAATGGGAAGGAATGCAGTAGAGTGGAGTGGAGTGGATTGGAGGGGAGTAGACTGGATTCTGGGGCAGAGGAAGGGAATGGAGTGGAATGGAATGCAGTGGATTGGAGTGGAGTTGCGTGGAGGGGAATAGAATGGAATGGAATATAAGGGAATGGAATGGAATGGAATGGAATGGAATGGAATAGAATGGACTAGCAGGCAATGGAATGGAATGGAATGGAATGGAATGGAATGGAATGGAACGGAACGGAACGGAACGGAACGGAACGGAATGGAACGGAATGGAATGGAATGCAATGGAAGGGAATAAAGTGCAGTGGAGTGAGGGCATAGAAATGGAGAAGAAAGGAAGGGAGTGTAGTGGAGTGGAATGGAGTGGAATGGAATGTAATGGAAAGGAAGGGAATGGAATGGAATACAGTGGATTGGAATGGAGGTGAAGTTGAAGGAATGGAATGCAGTGGAGTGGAGACGAGTTGACAGCAGATGAACGGATTTGAATTGAATGGAATGGAATAGATTGGTGTGGAGTGGAGTGGAGTGGATTCTAGTGGAAAATACCGGAATGGAATGGAATGGAATGGAACGGAATGGAATGGAATGGAATGGAAAAATGCAGAGGAGAGCATTGTTGTGGAATGGCGAAGAAAGGAAGCGGGTGGAGCAGAATGGAATGGAGTGGAATGGAATGGAATGGAATGGAACGGAATGGAATGGAATGGAGTGGACTGGAATTGAGGCTAATGGGAAGGAATAGAACGTAGTGGAGTGGAGAAGAGTGCAGTGGAGATTAGTAGATTGGAATTGAATGGAATGGAATGGAATGGAAGGGATTGGAGTGGAGTGGAGTGGATTCAAGAGGAAAAGAAAGGAAAGGAAAGGAATGGAATGGAATGCAATGGAATGGAATGGAATGGAAATGAATGGAATGGAATGCAATGGAATGGAATGGAATGGAAATGAATGGAATGGAATGGAAATGAATGGAATGGAATGGAAATGAATGGAATGGAATGGAATGAATGGGATGTGATGGAATGGAATGGAGCGGAATGGAATGGGATGGAATGGAATGGAAAAAATTGCAGTGGAGTGCAGTGGAATGGAATGGAGAAGAAAGGAATGGAGTGGAGATGAGTGGAATGGAGTGTAAGGAATGGAATGGAATGGAATTGAATGTAGTGGATAGGAATGGAAGAGAATGGTAAGGATTGGAATGCAGTGGAGTGGAGAGGAGTTCAGAAGAGTGGATACGAATGGAATGGAATGGAATGGAGAAGAGTGGACTGGAATCTAGTGGAAATGGATGGAATGGAATGGAAAGGATTGGAACGAGATGGAAAGGAATGGAATGGAATGGAATGGGAAAAAGGGCAGTTCAGTTTTGTGGAGTGGAATGTTGAACAAACGAAGGGAGTGGAGTTGCGTGGAATGGGGTGAAAAGAATGGAATGGAATGGAGTGGACTGGAATGGAGGGAATGGGAAGGAATGTAATTCAATGGATGGAGAGGAGTGGAGGTGAGAAGAGTGGATTTCAATGGAATGGAGTGGAGTGGAGTGGATTCTAGTGGAAAAGAATGGAATTGAATGGTATGGAATGGAATGGAATTGAACGGAATGGAATGGAAATGAATGGAATAGAAAGAAATATAATGGAATGGAATGGAAAAAAGTGCAGTGGGGTGTAGTGGAGTGGAATGCAGAAGAAAGGAAGGGAGTGCAGTGGAGAGCAATGGAGTGGAAAGGAATCAAATGGAATGGAAGAGACTGCAATGGAGTGCACTGGAATGCAGGTGAATGGGAAGGAATGGAATGCAGTGGAGTGGAGAGGAATAGAGTGGAGAAGAATGGATTTGATTTCAACGGAAAGGAATGCAATGGAATGGGATGGAATGGAATGGAATGCAGTGCATTGGAGTGGAGTGGATTGGAGTAGAATGGAATGGAATTGAAAGTAATGGAATGGAGTGAAATACAATGGAACGGAAGGAAAAGGAATGGGATGGAATGGAATGGAATGCAGTGTAGTGCAGTGTACTGGAAATGAATAGAATAGAGAGGAGTGTGGTGGAGTGGAGTGGAATGGGAAATAATAGAATGGAGTGGAGTGGAGTGGACGGGAGGGAAATGGAGGGGAGTAGATTGGAGGCAAGGGGAATGGAATGTAAAGATATAAAATGAAATGCAGTGAATTGGAGGGGCGTTGCAAGGAGGGGAAGGGAATGGCATGAAACGGGATAGAATGGAATGGAATGGAATGGAATGGAATGGAATGGAATGGAATGGAATGCAATGGAATGGAATGAAACGGAATGGAATGAATGGAATGGAATGAAATGAAATGGAGTGGAATGGAATGTGGTGCATTGGAGTGGAGTTGCGTGCACAGGACTCGAATGGAATGGGATGGAAAGGAATGGAATGGAATGCAATGGAATGGAATGGAATGGAAGGAAACGGAATGGAATGAATGGAATGGAATGGAATGGAATCGAATGGAATGGAATGGAATGGAATCGAATGGAATAGAGTGCGGTGGAGTGCAGTGGAGTGGAAAGGAAAAGAAAGGAAGGCACTGGAGTGGATAGGAAAGGAGAGAAACGGAATGGAATGGAATAGAATGGAATGGAATCAAATGGAATGGAATGGATTGGAACGTATTGGATTGCAAAGCAGGAGAATGAAAAAAATGGAATGCAGTGGAGTGGAGAGAATTGGAGTGGCGAAGAGTAGATTTGAATTGAATGGAATGGAATGTTATGGAATTGAATGCGATGGAATGGAAGGGAATGGAATTAAATGGAAGGCAATCGAATGGAATGGAATGGAATGGACTGGACTGGACTGGAATGGAATGGAATAGCAATGGAAACGAATGGAATGGAATGGAATGGAATGGAACGGAATGGAATGGAATGAAATGGAAAAAAGTGCAGTCGAGTGCAGTGGAGAGGAATGGAGAAGAAAGGAAGGGAGTGGTGTGGTGTGGAATGGAGTAGAATGGAATGGAATGGAATGAACTGGAATGGAATCGAATGGAGTGGACTGGAATGGAGGCGAATGGGTATTAATGGAATGCAGCGGTGTGGAGAGGAGTGTAGTGCCGAAGACTGGATTTGAACTGAAAGGAATGGAAAGGAATAGATTTCAGTGGAGTGGATTGGATTCTACTGGGAAAGAATGGAATGGAATGGAATGGAATGGAAAGGAATGGAGTGAAATGGAAAGGAATGGAATGGACAGGAATGGAATGGAATGGAATGCAATGAAATGGAATGGAATGGAGTGGATTGGAAAGGAGGCAAATGAGAAGGAAAGGAATGCAGTGGTGTGGAGAGGAGTGGAGTGAAGAAGTGTGGATTTGAATTGAACGGAATGGAATGGAATGGAATTGAATGGAATGAATATCAAAAAGTTCAGTGGAGTGTACTGGAGTGGAATGGAGAAGAAAGGAATGGGGTGGAGTGGGGTAAAATGGAGTAGAGTGGAATGGAATGGAAGGGAATGGAATGGAACGGAATGGAATGGAATGGAATTGAAGGGAATGGAATGGAATGGAATGGAAAGGAATGGAAATGAATGGAATGGAATGGGATGCGATGGAATCGAATGGAGTGGAATGGAATGGGATGGAATGGAATGGAAAAAAGTGCAGTGGAGTGCAGTGGAATGGAATGGAGAAGAAAGGAATGGAGTGGAGATGGGTGGAACAGAGTGGAAGGAATGGAATTGAATGGAGTGGATAGGAATGGAGGAGAATGGGAAGGATTGGAATGCAGTGGAGTGGAGTGGAGAGGAGTTCAGAAGAGTGGATTCGAATAGAATGGAATGGAATGGAATGGAGAAGAGTGGAGTGGAATCTAGTGGAAATGGATGGAATGGAATGGAATGGAATGGAATGGAATGGAATGAAATGGAATGGAATGGAATGGAAAAAAGTGCAGTTGAGTTTTGTGGAGTGGAATGTTGAACAAAGGAAGGGAGTGGAGTTGAGTGGAATGGGGTGAAAAGAATGGAATGGAATGGAATGGAATGGAATGGAATGGAGTGGACTGGAATGGAGGGAATGGGAAGGAATGTAATTCAATGGATGGAGAGGAGTGGAGGTGAGAAGAGTGGATTTCTATGGAATGGAAAGGAATGGAATGGAGTGGAGTGGAGTGGATTCTAGTGGAAAAGAATGGAACTGAACGGTAGGGAATGGAATGGAATTGAGTGTAATGGAATGGAAATGAATGGAATAAAAAGAAATGAAATGGAATGGAATGGAAAAAAGTGCAGTGGGGTGTAGTGGAGTGGAATGCAGAAGAAAGGAAGGGAGTGCAGTTGAGAGCAATGGAGTGGAAAGGAATCAAATGAAATGGAAGAGACTGCAGTGGAGTGCACTGGAATGCAGGTGAATGGGAAGGAATGGAATGCAGTGGAGTGGAGAAGAGTGGAGTGGAGAAGAATGGATTTGAATTCAACGGAAAGGAATGCAATGGAATGAGATGGAATGGAATGGAATGCAGTGCATTGGAGTGGAGTGGATTGGAGTAGAATGGAATGGAATTGAAAGTAATGGAATGGAGTGAAATACAATGGAACGGAAGGAAAAGGAATGGGATGGAATGGAATGGAATGCAGTGTAGTGCAGTGTACTGGAAATGAATAGAATAGAGAGGAGTGTGGTGGAGTGGAGTGGAATGGGAAGTAATGGAATGGAGTGGAGTAGAGTGGAGTGGAGTATAGTGGAGTGGAGTGGAGGGGAGGGAAATGGAGGGGAGTAGATTGGATGCAAGTGGAATAGAATGTAAAGATATGGAATGAAATGCAGTGGATTGGAGGGGCGTTGCAAGGAGGGGAAGGGAATGGCATGAAACGGGATCGAATGGAATGGAATGGAATGGAATGAAACAGAATGGAATGAATGGAATGGAATGAAATGAAATGGAGTGGAATGGAATGCGGTGGATTGGAGTGGAGGTGCGTGCAGGGGAATCGAATGGAATGGAATGGGATGGAATGGAATGGAATGGACTGGAATGGAATGGAATGGAATGCAATGGTAAGAATGGAATGAAATGCAATGGAATGGAATGGAAGGAAACGGAATGGAATGAATGGAATGGAATGGAATGGAATGGAATGGAATGGAATAAAGTGCAGTGGAGTGCAGTGGAGTGAAAAGGAAAAGAAAGGAAGGCATTGGAGAGGAGAGGAAAGGAGAGAAATGGAATGGAATGGAATCGAATGGAATGGAATGGATTGGAACGTATTGGACAGCAAAGCAGGAGAATGGGAAAAAATGGAATGCAGTGGAGTGGAGAGAAGTGGAGTGGAGAAGAGTAGATTTGAATTGAATGGAATGGAATGTTATGGAATTGAATGGAATGGAATGGAAGGGAATGGAATGGAATGAAATGGAAGGCAATCGAATGGAATGGAATGGAATGGAATGGAATGGAATGGAATGGAATGGAATGGAATGGAATAGCAATGGAAAGGAATGGAATGGAATGGAATGGACAGGAATGGAATGGAATGGATTGAAATGGAAAAAAGTGCAGTTGAGTGCAGTGGAGAGGAATGGAGAAGAAAGGAAGGGAGTGCTGTGGTGTGGAATGGAGTAGAATGGAACGGAATGTAATGAACTGGAATGGAATCGAATGGAGTGGACTGGAATGGAGGCGAATGGGTATTAATGCAATGCAGTGGTGTGGAAAGGAGTGTAGTGCAGAAGACTGGATTTGAACTGAAAGGAATGGAAAGGAATAGATTTCAGTGGAGTGGATTGGATTCTATTGGAAAAGAATGGAATGGAATGGAATGGAATGGAATGCAATGGAATGGAATGGAATGGAGTGGATTGGAATGGAGGCAAATGAGAAGGAAAGGAATGCAGTGGTGTGGAGAGTAGTGGAGTGAAGAAGTGTGGATTTGAATTGAACGGAATGGAATGCAATGGAATTGAATGGAATGAATATCAAAAAGTTCAGTGGAGTGTATTGGAGTGGAATGGAGAATAAAGGAATGGGGTGGAGTGGGGTGAAATGGAGTAGAGTGGAATGGAATGGAAGGGAATGGAATGGAGCGGAAAGGAATGGAAAGGAATGGAATGGAATGGAATGGAATGGAATGGAATGCAATGGAATGCAATGGAATGGAATGCGATGCGATGCAATGGAATGGAGTGGAATGGAATGGGATGGAATGGAATGGAAAAAAGTGTGGTGGAGTGCAGTGGAATGGAATGGAGAAAAAGGAATGGAGTGGAGATGGGTGGAATGGAGTGGAAGGAATGGAACTGAATGGAATTGAATGGGGTGGATAGGAATGGAGGAGAATGGGAAGGATTGGAGTGCAGTGGAGTGGAGTGGAGAGGAGTTCAGAAGAGTGGATTCGAATAGAATGGAATGGAATGGAATGGAATGGAGAAGAGTGGAGTGGAATCTAGTGGAAATGGATGGAATGGAATGGAATGGAATGGAATTGAAAAAAGTGTAGTTGAGTTTTGTGGAGTGGAATGTTGAACAAACGAAGGGAGTGGAGTTGAGTGGAATGGGGTGAAAAGAATGGAATGGAATGGAATGGAGTGGACTGGAATGGAGGGAATTGGAAGGAATGTAATTCAATGGATGGAGAGGAGTGGAGGTGAGAAGAGTGGATTTAAATGGAATGCAAAGGAATGGAATGGAATGAAGTGGAGTGGAGGGGATTCTAGTGGAAAAGAATGGAATTGAATGGTATGGAATGGAATGGAATGGAAATGAATGGAATAGAAAGAAATGTAATGGAATGGAATGGAATGGAAAAAAGTGCAGTGGGGTGTAGTGGAGTGGAATGCGGAAGAAAGGAAGGGAGTGCAGTGGAGAGCAATGGAGTGGAAAGGAATCAAATGGAATGGAAGAGATTGCAATGGAGTGCACTGGAATGCAGGTGAATGGGAAGGAATGGAATGCAGTGGAGTGGAGAAGAATTGAGTGGAGAAGAATGGATTTGAATTCAACCGAAAGGAATGAAATGGAATGGGATGGAATGGAATGCAATGCAGTGCATTGGAGTGGAGTGGATTGGAGTAGAATGGAATGGAATTGAAAGTAATGGAAAGGAGTGAAATACAATGGAACGGAATTAAAAGGAATGGGATGGAATGGAATGGAATGCAGTGTAGTGCAGTGTAGTGGAAATGAATAGAATAGAGAGGAGTGTGGTGGAGTGGAGTGGAATGGGAAGTAACAGAATGGAGTGGAGTGGAGTGGAGGGGAGGGAAATGGAGGGGAGTAGATTGGATGCAAGAGGAATGGAATGTAATGGAATGGAATAAAATGCAGTGGATTGGAGGGGCGTTGCAAGGAGGGGAATGGAATGGCATGAAATGGGATCGAATGGAATGGAATTGAATGGAATGGAATGAAACGGAATGGAATGAATGGAATAGAATGAAATGAAATGGAGTGGAATGGAATGCGGTGGATTGGAGTGGAGTTGCGTGGAGGGGAATCGAATGGAATGGAATGGGATGGAATGGAATGGAATGGAATGGAATGCAATGGAATGGAATGGAATGAATGGAATGGAATGGAATACAATGCAATGGAATGGAATGGAATGGAATGAAAGGAAACGGAATGGAATGAATGGAATGGAATGCAATCGAATGGAATAAAGTGCAGTGGAGTGCAGTGGAGTGGAAATGAAAAGAAAGGAAGGCATTGGAGTGGAGAGGAATGGAGAGAAATGGAATGGAATGGAATGGAATGGAATGGAATGGAATGGATTGGAACGTATTGGACTGCAAAGGAGGAGAATGGGAAAAAATGGAATGCAGTGGAGTGGAGAGAAGTGGAGTGGAGAAGAGTAGATTTGAATTGAATGGAATGGAATGTTATGGAATTGAATGGAATGAAATGGAAGGGAATGGAATGGAATGGAATGAAATGAAATGGAAGGCAATCAAATGGAATGGAATGGAATGGAATGGAATGAAATGGAAGGCAATCAAATGGAATGGAATAGCAATGGAAAGGAATGGAATGGAATAGAATGGAATGGAATGGACTGTAATGGAATGGAATGGAACGGAATGAAATGGAAAAAAGTGCAGTCAAGTGCAGTGGAGAGGAACGGAGAAGAAAGGAAGGGAGTGGTGTGGTGTGGAATGGAGTTGAATGGAATGGAATGGAATGAACTGGAAAGGAATCGAATGGAGTGGACTGGAATGGAGGCAAATGGGTATTAATGGAATGTAGTGGTGTGGAGAGGAGTGTGGTGCAGAAGAGTGGATTTGAACTGAAAGGAATGGAAAGGAATAGATTTGAGTGGAGTGGATTGGATTCTATTGGAAAACAATGGAATGGAAGGGAAAGGAATGGAATGGAATGAAATGGAATGGAAAGGAATGGAATGGAATGGAATGGAATGCAATGGACTGCAACGGAATGGAGTGGATTGGAATGAAGGAAAATGAGAAGGAAAGGAATGCAGTGGTGTGGAGAGGAGTGGAGTGAAGAAGGGTGGATTTGAATTGAACGGAATGGAATGTAATGGAATTGAATGGAATGAATATAAAAAAGTTCAGTGGAGGGTATTGGAGTGGAATGGAGAAGAAAGGAATGGAGTGGAGTGGGGTGAAATGGAGTAGAGTGGAATGGAATGGAATGGAAGGGAATGGAATGGAATGGAATGGAACGGAACGGAATGGAATGGAATGGAATGGAGGCGATTGGACTGCAGGCAAACGGGAAGGAATGGAATGCAGTGGTGTGGGGAGGAGTGGACTGCAGAAGAGTGGATTGAATTGAATGGAATGGAATGAAAATAAATAAAAATGTGCAGTGGAGTTCAGTGGAGTGGAATGGAGAAGAAAAGAATGGAGTGGAGTGGAGTGGGATGGAATGGAGTGGAAAGGAACGGAATGGAATGGAATGGAGTGGAAAGGAACGGAATGGAATGGAATGGAGCAGAATGGAATGGAATGGAATGCAATGGAATGGAGTGGAGTGGAATGGAATAGAATGGAATGGAATGGAATAGAGAGGAGTGGAATGGAATCCAATGGAATGGAATGGAATGGAATGGAGTGGACGGGAATGAAGGTGAATGTGAAGGAATAGAATGCAGTGGGGTGGAGAGGAGTGGAGTGGAGAAGATTGGATTTGAATAGAGTGGAATGGAATGGAATGGATTAGAGTTCAGTGCAGTGGATTCTAGTGGAAAAGAATGGAACGGAATTGAATGAAAGGGAACAAAATGGAATAGAAAGGAATGGAATGGAATGGAATGGAATGGAATGGAATGGAATGGAATGGAATGGAAAAAGGTGCAGTGGAGTGCAGTGGAGTGGAATGGAGAAGAAAGGAAGGGAGTGGAGTTGAGTGGAATTGACTGGAAAGAAATGGGATGAAATGGAATGGAATGCAATGGAATGGAATTGAATGGAGTGGGTTGGAATGGAGGAGAATGGGAAGGAATGGAATTCAGTGGTGTGCAGTGAGTAGAGTACAGAAGAGTGGATTTCAATTGAATGGAAAGGAAAGGAATGAATTGGAGTGGAGTGGAGTGGATTCTAGTGGGAAAGAATGGAATGGAATGGAATGGAATGGAATGGAATGGAATAGAATGGAAAAAAGTGCAGTGCAGTGCAGTGTAGTGGAAGGAAAAGAAAAGAAGCGAGTGGGCCGGGTGCAGTGGCTCACGCTTGTAATCCTCGCACTTTGAAAGGCCGAGGCGAGCGGATTACGAGGTCAGGAGATCGAGACCATGGTGAAACCCCGTCTCTACTAAAAATACAAAAAATTAGTCGGGCTTGGTGGCGGGTGCCTGTAGTCCCAGGTACTTCTAGAGGCTGAGGCAGGAGAATGGCGTGAATCCGGGAGGCGGAGCTTGCAGTGAGCCGAGATTGCACCACTGCACTCCAGCCTGGGCGACAGAACAAGACTCAGTCTCAAAAAAAGAAATGAAGAAGAGAGTGGAGTGGAGTGTAATGATGTGGAATGGAATGGAATGGAATGGAATGAAATGGAATGGAATGTTACGGAAAGGAATGGAATGGAATAGAATGAAGTATTTTGTAGTGAAGTGGAGGGGAGTGAAAGGGAATGGAATGTAAGGGAATGGAATGGAATGGAATTCAATGGAATGCAATTGAACAGAATGGAATGGAATCAACTGGAAAGGAGGCGAATGGGAAAGAGTGGAATGCAGTGGAGTGGAGAGGACTAGAGTGGAAAAGAGTGGATTTGAATGGAATGGAATGTATTGGAGTGGAGTGGAGTGGGTTCTAGTAGAAAAGAATGGAAGGGAATTGAATGGAATGCATTGGAATGCAATGGAATGGAATAAAGTGCAGTGGAGTGCAGTGGAGTGGAAAGGAAAAGAAAGGAAGTGAGTGGAATGGAGAGGAATGGAATGGAATGGAATGGAATGGAACATATTGGACTGCAATGGAGGTGAATGTGAAAAAATGGAATGCATTGGAGTGGATAGAAGTGGAGTGGAGAAGATTTTAATTGAATGGAATGGAATGTTATGGAACGGAATGGAATGCAATGGAAGGGAAGGGAATGGAATGGAATGGAACGAAATGAAATGGAAGGCAATGGAATGGAATGGAATGGAATGGAAAAGGTGCAGTAGAGGGCAGTGGAGAGAAATGGAGAAGAAAGGAAGGGAGTGGTGTGGAGTGGAATGGAGTTGAATGGAATGGAATGGAATGCAATGGAATGGAATGGAAGGGAGTGGATTGGATTGGAGGCGAATGGGAAGGAATGGAATGCAGTGGAGTGGAGAGGAGTGGAGTACAGAAGAGTGGAGTAGAATTGAACGGAATGGAAAGCAATGGAATTGAGTGGAGTGGAGTGAATTCTATCAGAAAAGAATGGAATGGAATGGAATAGAATGGAACGGAAGGAAAGGAATGTAATGGAATGGATCGGAATGGAATGGAATGAAGAGGATTGGAGAGGAATTGCGTGGAGGGGAATGGAATGGAATGGAATGGAATGGAAAGAAATGGAGTGGAATGGAAAGCAATGGAATGGAATGGAATAGGATAGAATGGAAAAAGTGCAGTGGAGTGCAGTGGAGTGGAACGGAGAAGAAAGGAAGGGAGTGGAGTGGAGTGGAATGGAATGGAATGGAATGGAATGGAATGGAATGGAATGGAATGCAGTGGATTGGAGTGGAGTTGCGTGGAGGGGAAAGGAATGGAATGGAATGGAACGGAATGAAACGGAATGGAATGAATGGAATGGAATGGAATGCAATGGAATGGAATAAAGTGCAGTGGAGTGCAGTGGAGTGGAAAGGAAAAGAAAGGAAGGGAGTGGAGTAGAGGGGAATGGAGTGAAATGGAATGGAATGGATTGAAACGTATTGTACTGCAATGGAGGCAAATGGGAAACAATGGAATGCAGTGGAGTGGAGAGAAGCGGAGTGGAGAAGAGTAGATTTGAAATGAATGGAATGCAATGCTATGGAATTGAATGGAATGGAATGGGAGGGAATGGAATGGAATTAAATGGAATGGAAGGCAATGTAAGGGAATGTAATTAAATGGAATGGAATGGAATGGAATGGAATGGAATGGAATGGAATGGAATGGAATGGAATGGAAAAAAGTGCAGTGGAGTGCAGTGGCAAGGAATGGAGAAAAAAGGAAGGGAGTGGTGTGGAGTGGAATGGAGTTTAATGGAATGGAAAGGAATGGAATGGAATGGAGTGGATTGGAATGGAGGCGAATGGGAATTAATGGAATGCAGTGATGTGGAGAGGAGTGTAGTGCAGAAGAGTGGATTTGAATTGAATGGAATGGTAAGGAATAGATTAGAATGGAGTGGATTGGATTCTGTTGGAAAAGAATGGAATGGAATGGAAAGGAATGGAATGCAATGGAATGGAATGCAACGGAATGGAATTGAATTGAATGGAAAAATGTGCAGTGAAGTGCAGTGGAGAGGCACGGAGAAGACAGGAAGGGAGTGGAGTTGAGTTGAATGTATTGGAAAGGAATTGGCTGGAATGGCATGGAATGGAATGGAAGGGAGTGGATTTGAATGGAGGCAAATGAGAAGGAACGGAATGCAGTGGTGTTCAGAGGAGTTGATTGTAGAAGGGTGGATTTGACAAACAGAATGGAATCTAAAGCAATGAAATGGAATGAATATAAAAATCTTCAGTGGAGTGTAGTGGAGTTGAATGGAGAAGAAAGGAATGGAGTGGAGTGGAGTGGAGTGGAATGGAGTAGAGTGGAATGGAATGGAATGGAATGGAATGGAATGGAATGGAAAATGCAATGGAATGGAAGTGAATGGAATGGAATGGAGGGGACTGGAATGCAGGCGAATGAGAAGGAATGGAATGCAGTGATGTGGAGAGGAGTGGAGTGCAGAAGAGTGGATTTGAATTGAATAGAATGGAATGGAATGAATATAAAAACGTGCAGCGGAGTATAATGGAATGGAATGGAGAGCAAAGGATTGCAGTGCAGTGGAGTGGAATGGAATGGAGTGGAATGCAATGGAATTGAACGGAAAGGAATGGAGTGGATGGGAATGCAGGTGATTGGGAATGAATGGAATGCAGTGGGGTGGAGAGGAGTAGAGTGGAGAAGAGTGGATTTGAATTGAATGGAATGGAATGGAATGTATTGGAGTGCAGTGGAGTGGATTCTAGCGGAAAAGAATGGAAAGGAATGGAATGAAAGGGAATGGAATGGAATGGAATGGAATGGAGAAAAGTGGATTGGAGTGCAGTGGAGTGGAATGGAGAAGAAAGGAAGGGAGTGGAGTTGAGAGGAATGGAGTGGAATGGAATGGGATGAAATGGAATGGAATGCAAAAGAATGGAATTGAATGGAGTGGGTTGGAATGGAGGCGAAAGGGAAGGAATGGAATTCAGTCTCTACAGTGGTGTGTAGAGACTATATTGCAGAGAAGTGGATTTGAATTGAATGGAATGGAAAGGAATGGATTGGAGTGGAGTGGAGTGGAGTGGAGTGGATTCTAGTGGGAAAGAATGCAATGGAATGGAATGGAATGGAATGGAATGGAATGGAATGGAATGGAGTGGAATGGAATGGAATGCAATGGAACGGAATGGAAAAAAGTGCAGTGCAGTGCAGTGGAGTGGAATGGAAAAGAAAAGAAGGTGTTGGCGTGGAGTGGAATGAAGCAGAATGGAATGGAACGGAACGGAATGGAATGGAATGGAATGGAATGGAATGGAATGGATTGGATTGGAATGGAATGAAATGGAATGGAATGGTACGGAAAGGAATGGAATGGAAGAGAATGCAGTATTTTGGAGTGGAGTGGAGGGGAGTGAAAGGGAATGGAATGGAAGGGAATGGAATTCAATGGAATGGAATTGAACAGAATGGAATGGAGTGGCCTGGAAAGGAGGTGAATGGGAAGGAGTGGAATGCAGTGGAGTGGAGAGAAGTGGAGTGGAAAAGAGAGGATTTGAATAGAATGGAATGGAATGGAATGGAATGGATTGGAGTGGAGTGCAGTGGATTCTAGTAGAAAAGAATGGAATGGATTTGAATGGAATGGAATGAATGGAATGGAATGGAAATGGAATGAATGGAAAAAATTGCAGTGGAGTGGAGCGGAGTGGAATGGAAAAGAAAGGAGTGGAGTGGAGTGGAGTAGAAAGGAGTGGAATGGAATGGAATGGAATGGAATGGAGTGGAATGGAGTGGAGTGGAGTGGATTGGAGTAGAGTGGAGAGGAGTGGACTGGTGTGGGTGGAATGGAATGGAATAGAATGGAATGGCAGGGAGTGGAGTGAAGTGAAGTGGATTGGAATGTAGTGGAATGGAATAGGATGCAATGGCATGGTATGGAGTGTCGTGGACTGGATTGGAATGGAGTGGAGTGGAATGGGATGCAATGGAATGGAGGAAAGTATGGTGGAGTGGAATGGAGTGGAGTGGAGTGGAGTGGAATGGAATGGATTGGAATGGAATGGAACAGAAACATGAAATGAAATGGAAGCTGAGCTTGTGCCACGGCACTCCAGCCTGGGTGAAAGATTGAGATCCTGTCAAATGAAAGGAACGAAATGGAGTGGAGTGGAATGGAGTGGAGTGTAGCAGAGTGAAGTGTAGTGGAGTGGAATGGAGTGGGCTGGAATGGAATGGAATGGAGTGGAGTGGACGGGAGTGCATAGGACTGGAATGGAAAGTAATGGAATGGGATGCAATGGAATGGAGTGGAGTGTCTTATAGTGGACGGTAATGAAATGGAATGGAATGGGACACAATGGAGTGCAGTGGAGTGGAATGTAGTTGGTTGGAATGGAGTGGAGAGGATGGGATTGCAGTGGAATGGAATGGATTATAGAGGAGTGGAGAGGAGAGGAGTGGAGTGGAATGGAATGGAATGGAATGGAAAGGAATGGAAAGGAATGGAATGGAATGGAATGGTGAAAGGAAATGTGAGCTGACATTGTGCCATCACTCCAGTCTGGGTGACAGAGTGAGATGCTGAAGAAAAAAAGGAATGGAATGGAATGGAGTGGAGTGGAAAGGAGTGGAGTGGAGTGGAGTGGAGTGGAAAGGAATGGGTTGGAATGGAGTGGAGTGGAATGGTGTGGAGTGGAGTGCAGTTGAGTGGAATGGAGAGGAATGGAATGGGATGGAATGGAATGGAGTGGATGTGAGTGGAGTGGAGTGGAGAGTAGCAGAATAGAGTGGAGCAGAATTGAGTGGAGTGGAGTGGACTGGAATAGAATGGAATGAAATGGTGAAATGAAATGTGAGCTGAGATTGTGCCACTGCATTTCGACCTGGTAAAAGAGTGAGATCCTGAAAAAAGAGAGGAATGGAATGGAATGTAGTGGAATGGAATGGAGTGGAATTGAAAGGAATGGAATGGAATGGAATAGAGTGGAATGGAATGGAATGGAATAGAATGGAATGGGTGGAGGGGAGTGGAGTGGAGTTGACTGGAGTGAAATGTATTGGAATGGAATGGTATGGAATGCAATGGAGAGGGTTGCAGTAGAGTGGAGTGCAGTGGCGTAGAGTGGAGTCAAATGCACTGGAATGGAATGGGATGGAATGGAACGGAGTGGAGTGGAGTGGATTGGAGTGGAATGCATTGGAATGGAATACAATGGAATGGAATGGAATGGAATGGAATGGAATGCAGTGGAGTGCAATGGAGGAGAGTGAAGTGAAAGGGAATGGAATGGAATGGAATGGCATGGAATGGAGTGGAATGGAATGGAATGGAATGGCATGGAATGGCATGGAATGGAATGGAATGGCATTGAATGGCATGGCATGGAATGGCATGGAATGGAATGGAATGGCATGGAATGGAATGGAATGGAATGGAATGGAATGGCATGGAATGGAGTGGAGTGCAATGGAGTGGAGTGAAGTGAAATGGAATGGAATGGAATGGAATGGAATTGATTGGAGTGCAGTGGAGAGGAGTGGAGTGGAGAGGAATGGATTGGAAAAGAATGAGATGTAATGGAGTGGAGTGGAGTGGAATCCAGTGGATGGATTGGGATATGGGATAGTTTGGAATGGAGTGGAATCGAATGGGAGGAATGGGATGGAGTGGATTGTATTGCAGATTAGTGAAGTGGAGTGGAATGGAGAAGAATGGAAAGGAATAGAAGAGAATGAAACGTAATGGAATGGTGAAATGAAATGTGAGCTGAGATTGTACCACTGCACTCCAGCCTGGGTGACAGAGTGAGATCCTGACGACAGAGGAATGGAATGGAATGCAGTGTGATGGAATGGAATGGATTGGAGTGGAGTTGAGTGGAGTGGAGTGGAATGGAGTGGAATGGAGTGGAACGGAATGGGATGGAATGGAATGATGTGGAATTGAAGGCAATGGAATGCGATGGAATGGAAAGCAGTGAAGTGGATACGATTGCAGTGGAGTAGAGTGGAATGGAGTGGAATAGAATGGGATGAAATGGAATGTAGTAGAGTGGAGTAGAGTGGAGTAAAGTGGAGTGGAATGGACTGGAATGGAATGTGTAGGAATGGAATGGAATGGTGTGGAGTGGAGTGTAGTGGAGAGGAGTAGAGTGGTGTGTAGCGGAGTGGAGTGGAATGGAGTGGAATGGAATGGGTTGGAATGGAATGGTGTGGAGTGGAGTGGAGTAGAATGGAGTGCAATGCAGTGGAATGGAATGGAGTAGAGTGGAGTGGAGTGGAGTGGAGTGCATTGGAGTCAAGTGGAGTGGAGTAGAATGGAAGGGAATGGAAGGGAATGGAATGGAATGGTGAAACGTAATGTGAGCTGAGATTGTTCCATTGCACTACAGCCAGGGTGAGAGTGAGATCCTGTCGAAAGAAAGGAATGGAATGGAATGGAGTGGAATGGAATGGAATGGAATGGAATGGAATGGAATGGAATGGAGTGAAGTGGAGTGGAGTTGAGTGGACTGGAGTGGAGTGGAATGGTGGAATGGAAATGGGGATGGAATGGAATGGAATGGAGTGAAGTGGAGTGGAGTGGAGTGGATTGCCGTGGAATGGAGTGGAATGTAATGGGATGGATTTGGATGGAGTGGAGTGGAGTGGTGTGGAGTTGGTTGTAGCCGAAAGAAATGGAATGGAATGGAATGGAATGCAATGGAATGGAATGGTATAATGAAATGTGAGTTGAGATTGGGCCTCTGCACTCCACCCTGAGTGACAGTGTGAGATCCTGTCGCAAGAAAGGAATGGAATGGAATGGAGTGGAATGGAATGGAATGCAATGGTATGGAATGGAGTGGACTGGAGTGGAGTGGATTGGCGAGGAGTGGAGTGGATTGGAAGGGAGTGAAATGGAATGGGATCGAACAGGATGGAATGGAATGGAGTGGAGTGGACTGCAGTAGAGTGGAGTGGAGGGGAATGCAGTGGGAAAGAATGGGAAGGAGTGGTATGGAGTGTAGTGGAGTGGAGAGGAGTGGAATGTAACATAATGGAATGGAATGGAATGGAATGGAGTGCAGTGGAGTGGAGTGGAGTGGAGTGGAGTGGAATGGAATTGAATGGAATGGAATGGAGTGGAGTGGAAAGAAATGGAATGGAAGGGCGTGGAATGGAATGGAATGGTGATATGAAATGTGAGCTGAGATTGTGCCAGTGCACTCCAGCCTGGGTGACAGAGGGAGATCCTGTCGAAAGAAAGGAATGGAATGGAAAGGAGTGGAATGGAACTGAATGGAATGGAGTTAAGTTGAGTGGAGTGGAATGGAGTGGAATGGAATGGAATGGGGTGGAAAGGGATGGAGTGGAGTGGAGTAGAGTGGAGTTGAGTGGAATGGAATGGGATGGAATGGGATGGAATGAGATGAAGTGGAGTGCTAGAGTGAAGTGGAGTGGAATGGAACTGAATGGAACGGAATGGAGTGGAGTGAAGTGGAGTGGAATGGAATGGAATGGAATGGAAGGGCGTGGAATGGAATGGAATGGAAGGGCGTGGAATGGAATGGAATGGTGATGTGAAATGTGAGCTGAGATTCTGTCAGTGCACTCCAGCCCCGGTGACAGAGTGAGATACTGTCAAAACAAAGGAATGGAAAGGAAAAGAGTGGAATGGAATTGAATGCAATGAAATGGAGTGGAGTGGAGTGGAGTGGAATGGTATGGGGTGGAATCGAATCGGATGGTATGTAATGGACTGGAGTGGAGTGGAGTTTAATGGAGTGGAAAGGAGTGGAACGGAATGGGATGGAATGCAATGGAGTGAAGTTGAGTGGAGTGGGGTTGAATGGAGTAGAATTGAATGCAGTGGAGTGGAGTGGGGTGGAATGGAGTAGAATTGAATGCAGTGGAGTGGAGTGGGGTGGAATGGAGTAGAATTGAATGCAGTGGAGTGGAATTGAATGCATTCCCCTCCACTCCACTCTACTGCAGTCCACTCCACTCCATTCCATTCCATCCCATTCGATCCCATTCCATTTCACTCCCTTCCAATCCACTCCACTCCTCGCCAATCCACTCCACTCCAGTCCGCTCCATTCCATACCATTGCATTCCATTCCATTCCACTCCATTCCATTCCATTCTTTTCTTGCAAGTGGAGTGGAGTGGAGTGGAGTGGATGGGAGTGGAGTGGAGTGGAATGGTATGGAATGGAATGGTGAAATGAAATGCAAGCTGAGATTGTGCACAGCTCTCCTGCCTTGGTGAGAGAGTGAGATCCTGTTGAAAGAATGGAATGGAATGGAATGGAATGGAATGGAATGGAATGGAATGGAAAGGAGTGGAGTGGAGTGGAGTGGAGTATAGATGAGTGGAGCAGAGTTGAGTGGAGTTTCGTGGAGAGGAATGGAATGGAATGGATTGGGATGTAATGGAATGGAATGGAATGGAGTGGAGTAGAGTGGAGTGGAGAGTAACAGAGTGGAATGTAATGCAATGGAATGGGATGGGGAGCAGTGGATTGGAATGGAGTGGAATGGAATGGAATGGAGTGGTGAAATGAAATGTGAGCTGAGTATGTGCCACTACACTACAGCTTGGGTGACAGAGTGAGACCCACTCAAAAGAAATAATGCAATGGACTGGAGTGGAGTGGAGTGGAGTGGAGTTGAATGGAATTGAACAGAATGGAATGGAGTGGAGTGGAATGGAATGGAATGCAATGGAATGGAATGGAAAAGAAAGGAGTGGAAAGCAATGGAATGGAATGGTGAAATGAAATGTTAGCTGAGATTGTGCCACTGCACTCCAGCCTGGGTGACAGAGTGAGATCCTGTATAAAGAAAGGAATGGAGTGGAATGGAAAGGAATGGAATGGAGTGGAGTGGAGTGGAGGGGAGTGGAGGGGAGTGGAGTGGATTGGAGTGTAATGGAGCAGAATGGAATGGGTTGGAATGGAGTGGAATGTAGTGGAGTGGAATGGATTGGAATGGAGTGGAATGGAATGGGATGTAATGGGATGGAATGGAATGGAGTGGAGTGGAGTGGTTTGGAGTGGAGTGGAGTGGAATGGAGTGGAATTGAATAGAGTGGAGTGGAGTGGAGTAAAGCGGAATGGCATGGAATCATATGGAAAGGAGTGTTTTGGAGTGCAGTGGAGTGGAGTAGAGTGGAGTGGAATGGAATGGGATTGAATGGGTTGGAGTGGAGTGGAATGGTGTGGAGTGGAGTGGAGTGGAATGGAATGGAATGGAATGGAATGGAATGGAATGGAATGGAATGGTGAAATAAAATGTGAGCTGAGATTGTGCCACTGCACTCCAGCCTGGGTGACAGAGTGAGATCCTGTCGAAAGAAAAGAATGGAATGGAATGGAATGGAACGGAATGGAATGGAATGGAATGGAGTGGAGCAGACAGGAGTTTAGTGGAATGGATTGGAATGGAATGGGATGGAATGGTGTGGAATGTAGTGGAGTGGTTTGGAGTGGAGTGGAGTGGAATGGAGTAGAAGCGAATAGAGTGGAGTAGAGGGGAGTGAAGTGGAATGGAATGGAATGGAATGGAATGGAATGGAATGCAATGGAATGGAATGGAAAGGAATGGAAAGGAATGGTGAAATAAAATGTGAGCTGAGATTGTGCCACTGCACTCCAGCCTGGGTGACAGAGTGAGATACTGTCTAAAGAAAGTAATTGACTGGAATGGAGTGGAATGGAATGCAGGGGAGTGGAGTGGTGGGGAATGGAGTGGAGTGGATTGGATTGTAATGGAGCGGAATGGAATGGGTTGGAATGGAGTGGAATGTAGTGGAGTGGTTTGGAGTCAAGTGGATTGGAATGGAGTGGAATCGAATAGAATGGAGTGGAGTGGAGTGGAATGGAATGGAAAGGAATGGAATGGAATGGTGAAATGAAATGGGAGCTGAGATTGTGCCACTGCACTCCAGCCTCGGTGACCCAGTGAGATCCTGTCGAAAGAATGGAAAGGAATTGAATGGAGTGTAATGGAATGGAATGGAATGGAATGGAGTGGAGTGGAATGGAGTGGAGCAGAATGGAGTGTAGTGGAATTGAGTGGAATGGAATGGGATGGAATGGTGTGGAGTAGAGTGGAGAGGAGTGGAGTGGAGTGGAATGCAGTGGAGCAGAATGCAATGGAGTGGAATGGAGTGAAATGGAATGGAGTGTAGTGGAATAGGGTGGAAGGGAATGGAGTGGAGTGGAGTTGAATGGAGTGTAGTGGAATGCAGTGGAATGTAGTGGAGTTGAGGGGAGTGCAGTGGACTGGAATAGAATGGAATGGGAATGTGAAATGAAATGTGAGCTGATGTGACAATGCACTCCAGCCTGGGAGAAAGTGAGATCCTGTCGAAAGAATGGAATGGAATGGAGTGGAATGGAATTGAATGCAATGGAATGGAACGGAATGGAATGGAATGGAATGGAGTAGAGAGGAGTGGAGGGAAGGGAGTGGAGTGGAGTGGACTGGAGTAGAATGGAGTGCAATGGAGTGGCATGGAATCGGTTGGAATGGAATGGAATGTAGTCGGGTGGAGTGTAGTGGAGTGGAATGAAGTGAAATGGAATGGGATGGAATGAGACGGAATAGCATGGAGTGGAGTGGAGTAGAGTGGATTGGAGTGGAGTGGATTGCAATGGAGTGGAATGGAATGGAGTGGAGTGGAGTGGAGTGGAGTGGAGTGGAGTGTAATGGAATGGAATGGTGAAACGAAATGTGAGCTGAGATTGTGCCACTGCACTCCAGCCGGGGTGACAGAGTGGGATCCTGTCGAAAGAAAGGAAGAGAAAGGAATGGATTGGAGTGGAATGGAATGGAATGGAATGGAGTGGAGTAGAGTTTAGTGGAGTGGAGTTTAGTGGAATGCACTGCAGCCTGGATGACACAGTGATATCCTGTTGAAAGAAAGGAATGTAATGGAATGGAGTGGAATGGAATGGATTGGAATGGAATGGAATGGAAGAGTACAGTGGAGTGGAGTGGAGTGGAGTAGAGTGGAGTGGAGTGGAATGGAATGGAATGGGATGGAAAGGGATGGAGTGGAGTGGAGTAGAGTGGAGTGGAGTGGAGAGGAATGGAGTGGATAGGAATGGGATGGAATGGAGTGGTGGAGTGAAGTGGGTGGAATGGAATTGAATGGAATGGAATGGAGTGGAGTGGAGTATAGTGGAGTGGAAAGGAATGGAATGGAAGGACGTGGAATGGAATGGAATGGTGATATGAAATGTGAGCTGAGATTGTGCCAGTGCACTCCAGCCTGGGTGACAGTGTGAGATCCTGTGGAAAAAAAGCAATGGAAAGGAAAGGAGTGGAACAGAATTGAATGGAATGAAATGGAGTGGAGTAGAGTGGAGTCGAGTGGAATGGTACGGAGTGGAATTGAATGGGATGGTATGGAATGGACTGGAGTGGAGTGGAGTGGAGTTTAATGGAGTGGAATGGATTGGAATGGAATGGGATGGAATGCAATGGAGTGAAGTGGAGTGAAGTAGGGTGGAATGCAGTGGAATTGAATGGAGTGGAGTGGATTGGAGTGGAGTGGATGGGAGTGGAGTGGATGGGAGTGGAGTAGAGTGGAGTGGTAGGGAATGGAATGGAATGGTGAAATGAAATGTGAGCTGAAATTGTGCCACTGCCCTCCTGCCTGGGTGACAGAGTGAGATCCTGTTGAAAGAAAGGAATGGAATGGAACAGAATGGAATGGAATGGAATGGAGTGGAGTATAGAGGAGTTTAGCGGAGTTGAGTGGAGTTTAGTGGAGAGGAACGGAGTGGAATGGATTGGGATGGAAAGGAATGGAGTTGAGTGGAGTGGAAAGGAGAGAAATGGAGTGGAATGTAATGTGAGGGAATGAGATGGAGAGTGGTGGATTGGAGTGGATTGAAATGGAGTGGAATGGAGTGGAATGGAATGGAATGGGATGGAATTGAGTGGTGAAATGAAATGTGAGCTGAGTATGTGCCACTGCACTCCTGCCTGGGTGACACAGTGAGATGCTGTCAAAAGAAATAATGGAATGGAATGGAGTGGAGTGGACGGGAGTGGAGTGTAGTGGAGTTGAATGGAATGGAGTACAATGGAATGGAATGGAGTGGAATGGAATGGAATGGAATGGAATGGAATGGAAAGGAATTGAATGCCATGGTGAAATGAAATGAGAGCTGAGATTGCGCCACTGAACTCCACCCTGGGTGACAGAGTGAGATCCAGTCTAAAGAAAGGAATGCAGTGGAATGCAATGGAATGGAATGGAATGGAAAGGAATGGAATGGAATGGAATGGAATGGAATGGAATGGAATGGAGGGGAGTGGAAGGGAGTGGAGTGGATTGGAGTGTAATGGAGTGGAATGGAATGGGTTGGAATGGAGTGGAATGGAGTGGAATGTAGTGGGGTGGAGTGGAATGGAATGGAATGGAATGGAATGGGATGTAATGGGATGGAATGGAATGGAGTGGAGTGGTTTGAAGAGGAGTGGAACGGAATGGAGTGGAATCGAATAGAGTGGAGTGGAGTGAAGTGGAATGGAATGGAATGGAAAGGAATGGAACGGAACGGAATGATGAAATGAAAGAAGCTGAAATTCTGCCACTGCACTCCAGCCTGTGTGACCCAGTGAGATCCTGTCAAAAAAAATGGAATGGATTGAAATGGAGTGAAATGGAATGGAATGGAATGAAATGGAGTGGAGTGGAATGGAGTGGAGTGGAGTAGAATTGAGTGGAATGGAGTGGAGTGGAGTAGAATTGAGTGGAATGGAATGGTGTGGAGTGGATTGGAGTGGAGTGGAATGCAGTGGAATGGAAAGGAATGGAGTGTAGTGGAGTGGAGAAAAGAGGAATGGAGTGGAGTGGAATGGGGTGGAATGGAATGGAGTGGAGTGCAGAGGAGTCGAGTAGAGTGGAGTGGAGTGGAATGCAGTGGAATCGAGTGGAGTTGAGTGGAGAGTAGTGGACTGGAATGGAATGGAATGGAAATGTGGAAATGTGAAATGAAATGTGAGCTGATGTGGTGACAATGCACTCCAGCCTGTGTGACAGAGTGAGATCCAGTCGAAAGAAAGGAATGTAATGCAATGGAGTGGAATGGAATTGAATGGAATGGAAAGGAATGGAATGGAATGGGCTGGAGTGAAGTGGATTGGAGTGGAAAGGAGTGGAATGGAGTGGAATCGGATGCAATTGAATGGAGTGGAGTGGCACGGAGTGGAATGGAATAGAATGTAATGGAATAGAATGAAATGGAACGGAATGGAATGGAATAGTGAAATGAAATGTGAGATGAGATTTTGCCACTGCACTTCAGCTTGGTTGACACAGTGAGATCCAGTTGAAAGAAGGGAATGGAATGGGACATGATGGAATGTAATGGAATGGGATGGAATGGAGTGGAGTGAAGCAGAGTGGAGTGGAGTGCAGTGGAATGGAATGGAGTGTAATGGAGTGGAGTGGAGTGGAGTGGAGTGGAGTGGAGAGGAGTGGAGTGGAGTGGAGTGGAGTGGAGTGGAATGGAATGGTGAAATGAAATGTCAGCTGACATTGTGCCACCACTCCAACATGGTGACAGAGTGAGATCCTGAAGAAAGGAACAGAATGGAATGGAGTGGAGTGGAGAGGAGTGGAGTGGAGTGGATTGCAGTACAGTGGAATTGAATGGAGTGGAATGGAATGTGTAGGAAGGGAATGGAATGGTGTGAATGGAGTGGAGTGGAGTTGAGTGGAATGGAGGGGAATCGAATGCAATTGAATGGAGTGGAGTGGAATGGAGTGGAATGGAATAGAATGGAATGGAATGGCGAAATGAAATGTGAGATGAGATTGTGCCACTGCACTTCAGCTTGGGAGACACAGTGAGATACAGTCGAAAGAAGGGAATGGAATGGGATGCAGTAGAATGGAATGGAATGGGGTGGAATGAAGTGGAGTGAAGTGGAGTGGAGCAGAGTGGAGTGGAATGAAATGTAGTGGAGTGGAGTGGAGTGGAGTGGAGAGGAGTAGAGTGGAATGGAATGGAATGGAATGGTGAAAGGAAACGTGAGCTGACATTGTGAAACCACTCCAGCCTGGGTGACAGAGTGAGATCCTGAAGAAAGAAAGGAATGGAATGGAATGGTGTGGAGTGGAGACGAGTGGAGTGGAGTGGAATGGAGTGGAATGGAATGGAATGGAATGGAATGGAATGGAATGGAATGGAACGGTGAAATAAAATGTGAGCTGAGATTGCACCACTGCACTCCAGCCTGGGTGACACACTGAGATCCTGTCTAAAGAAAGTAATGGACTGGAATAGAGTGGAATGGAATGCAGTGGAGTGGAGTGGTGGGGAGTGGAGTGGAGTGGACTGGATTGTAATGCAGTGGAATGGAATGGGTTGGAATGGAGTGGAATGTAGTGGAGTGGTTTGGAGTGGAGTGGAGTGGAACGGAGTAGAATCGAATAGAGTGGAGTGGAGTGGAGTGGAATGGAATGGAATGGAATGGAACGGAATGGAACGGAATGGAATTGTGAAATGAAATGATAGCTGAGATTGTGCCACTGCACTCCAGCCTGGGTGACCCAGTGAGATCCTGTCGAAAGAATGGAAAGAAATGGAATGGAGTGGAATGGAATGGAATGGAAAGGAATGGAGTGGAGTGGAGTGGAATGGAGTGGAGCGGAATGGAGTGGAGTGTAGTGGTACTGAGTGGAATGGAATGGGATTGAATGGTGTGGAGTGGAGTGGAGAGGAGTAGAGGGGAGTGGAATGCAGTGGAACAGAAAGGAATGGAGTGGAGTGGAGTAAAGTGGAATGGAGTGTAGTGGAATGGGGTGGAATGGATGGAGTGGAGTGGAATTGAGTGGAGTGGAGTGGAGTGGAATGCAGTGGAATGTAGTGGAGTTGAGGGGAGTGCAGTGCAATGGAATGGAATGGAGTGGATGTGAGTGGAGTGGTGTTGAGAGTAGCGGAATAGAGTGAAACGGAATGGAGTGGAGTGGAGCGGAGTGGAATAGAATGGAATGAAATGGTGAAATGAAATGTGAGCTGAGATTGTGCCACAGCATATCGACCTCGTAACAGAGTGAAATCCTGATGAAAGAGAGGAATGGAATGGAATGTAGTGGAATGGAATGTAGTGGGGTGGGATGGGATGGGATGGGATGGGAAGGGATGGGATGGGATGGGATGGGATGGGATGGGATGGGATGGGATGGGATGGGATGGGATGGTGAAATGAAATGTTAGCTGAGAATGTGCCACTGCACTCCAACCTGGGTGACAGAGTGAGTTCCTGACAAAAGAGGAATGGAATGGAATGTTGTGGAATGGAATGGAATGGAAAGGAATGGAATGGAATGGAATGGAATGGAATGGAATGGAATGGAATGGAACGGAACGGAGAAATGAAATGTGAGATTAGGTTAGATTGTGACACTGCACTCCAGCCTGGGTGACAGAGTGAGATACTGTCGAAAGAAAGGAAAGGAATGGAATGGAGTGGAGTGTACTGAAATGGAGTTGAATGGATTAGAATGGAATGGAGTGGAGTGGAATGGAATGGAGTGGAGTGGAGTGCAGTGGAATGGAGTGGAGTGGAATGGAGTGGAATTGAATGGGATGGAATGGAATGGAATGGAAAAGAGTGGAGTGGAGTGGAGTGGATGGGAGTGGAATGGAGTCGAATGGAATGGGATGGAATGCAGTAGTGTTGAGTGGAATGGAATGGAGTTGAGTGGAGTGGAATGGAATGGGTGGAATGGAATGGAGTGGTGTGGTGTGGAGTGGAGTGGAATGGATCGAATGGAATAGAAGTGAATGGAGTGGAGTGGAGTAGAGTGGAATGGAGATGAATGGAATGGGATAGAATGTAACGGAGTGGAGTAGAATGGAGTCTAGTGGAGTGGAATGGAGTGGAATGGATCAGACAGGAGTGGAGTGGAGAAGAGTGGAATGGAATGGAATGGAATGCTGAAATGACATGTGAGAGGTGACTGTGTGACTGCACTCCTGCTGGGTGACAGAATGAGATCCTGTCAAATGAAAGGAATGGAAGAGAATGGAGTGGAGTCGAGTGGACTGGAATGGAGTGGAGTGGAGTGCAGTTCAGTGGAGTGGAGTGTAATAGAGTAGAATGGAATGGAATGGAGTGGAATGGAGTGGAATTGAAAGGGATTTAATGGAATGGAGTGGAGTGGAGTAGAGTGGTGTGGAGTGGAGTTGAATGTAGTGGAGTGGAATGCAGTGCACTGGAGTTGAGTGGATGGACAGTAGTGGAATGGAATGAAATGGAATGGAAAGCAATGTAATGGAATGGTGAAAAGAAATTTGAGCTGAGATTGTACCAATACACTCCAGCCTGCATGACAGGGTGAGATCCTGTACCAGGAAAGGAATGGAAAGGAATGGCGGGGAATGGAATGGAGTGGAATGGATAGGAGTGGAGTGGAGTGGAGTGGAGTGGTGTGGTGAAGAATGGGATGTAATGGAATGGAGTAGAGTAAAATGCAGTGGAATGGAGTGTAATGGAATGGTATGAAATGTGATGGAATTGGGTGGGTTGGAGTGAAGTCGAGTGGAGTGGAATGGAGTTGAGTGGAGTGGAGTGTAATAGAGTGGAATGGAATGGGATGCAATGGAGTGTAGTGGAGTGCAGTGGAGTGCAGTGGAATGGAGTGGAATGGAATGGGATGGAATGAAATGCAGTGCAGTGGAGCGCTGTGGAGTTGAGTGGAGTGCAATGGAGTGGAGTGCAATGGTATTGACGGGTGGCATTGAGTGGAGTGGAGAGGAGAGGAGTAGAGTGGAATGGAATGCAGCAGAGCGGTGCAGAGTGGAGTGGAAAGGAATGGAATGGAATGGAATGGAATGGAATGGAATGGAATGGAATGCAATGGAATGGAATGGAATGGAATGGAATGCAATGGAATGGAATGGAATGGAATGGAATGGAATGGAATGGAATGGAATGGAATGGAATGGAATGGAATGGAATGGAATGGAATGGAATGCAATGGAATGGAATGGAATGCAATGGAATGCAATGGAATGGAATGGAATGGAATGGTGAATTGAAAGGTGAGCCGATATTGTCACACTGCACTCCAGCCTGGGTGACTGAGTAAGATCCTGTCGAAAGAAAGGAATGGAATGGAAAGAAGTAGAGTTTAGTGGAGAGGATTGGAGTGGAGTGGAGTGGAGTGGAGTGGAATGGAATGGAATGGAATGGAATGGAATGGAGTGGATTGGAGTGGAAAGGAGTGGAATGGAGTGGAATCGGATGCAATTGAATGGAGTGGAGTGGAGTGGCATGGAGTGGAGTGGAATAGAATGAAATGGAATAGAATGAAATGGAACGGAATGGAATGAAATGGTGAAATGAAATGTGAGATGAGATTGTGTTACTGCAATTCAGCTTGGGTGACACAGTGAGATCCAGTCGAAAGAAGGGAATGGAATGGGATGGAGTGGAATGTAATGGAATGGGATGGACTGGAGTGGAGTGAAGTAGAGTGGAGTGGAGTGCAGTGGAATGGAATGGAGTGTAATGGAGTGGAGTGGAGTGGAGTGCAATGGAATGGAATGGAATGGTGAAATGAAATGTGAGCTGACATTGTGCCACCACTCCAACCTGGGTGACAGAGTGAGATCCTGAAGAAAGAAAGGAATGGAATGGAATGGAGTGGAGTGGAGAGGAGTGGAGTGGAGTGGAGTACAGTGGAGTGGAATGGAATGTGTTGGAAGGGAATGGAATGGTGTGGAATGGAGTGGAGTGGATTTGAGTGGAATGGAGTGGAATCGAATGCAATTGAATGGAGTGGAGTGAAGTGGAATGGAATAGAATGGAATGGAATGGAATAGAATGGAATGGAATGGAATGGAGAAATGAAATGTGAGATGAGATTGTGCCAGTGCACTTCAGCTTGGGTGACACAGTGAGATACAGTCGAAAGAAGGGAATGGAATGGGATGCAGTAGAATGGAATGCAATGGGGTGGAATGAAGTGGAGTGAAGTGGAGTGGAGCAGAGTGGAGTGGAATGGAATGGAGTGTAATGAAGTGGAGTGGCGAGGAGTAGAGTGGAATGGAATGGTGAAAGGAAATGTGAGCTGACATTGTGCCACCACTCCAGCCTGTGTGACAGAGTGAGATCCTGAATAAAATAGGAATGGAATGGAACGGAGTGGAGTGGAGTGGAGTGGAATGGAGTGGAATGGAGTGGGTTGGAATGGAATGGAATGGTGTGGAGTGGAGTGGAGATGAGTGGAATGGAGAGGAAAGGAATGGGATGGAATGGAATGGAGTGGATGTGAGTGCAGTGGAGTGGGGAGTAGCTGAATAGAGTGGAATGGAATTGAGTGGAATGGAGTGGAGTGGAATAGAATGGAATGAAATGGTGAAATGAAATGTGAGCTGAGTTTGTGCCACTGCATTTCAACCTGGTAATAGAGTGAGATCCTGACAAAAGAGAGGAATGGAATGGAATGTAGTGGAATGGAATGGAATGGAATGGAATGGAATGGAATGGAATGGAATGGGGTGGAGGGGAGTGGAGTGGAGTGGAGTTGATTGGAGTGAAATGTATTGGAATGGAATGGTATGGAATACAATGGAGAGGATTGGAGTAGAGTGGAGTGCAGTGGAGTAGAGTGCAGTCGAATGCATTGGAATAGAATGGGATGGAATGGAATGGAGTGCAGTGGAGTGGATTGGAGAGGAATGCATTGGAATGGAATGGAGAGGAGTGGAATGGAGTGGAGTGAAGCGAAATGGAATAGAATGGGATGGAATGGAATGGAATGGAGTGGAGTGGAATGGAATGGAATGGAATGGAATTGATTGGAGTGCAGTGGAGAGGAGTGGAGTGGAGAGGAATGGATGGGAAAGGAATGGGATGTAATGGAGTGTAATCGAGTGGAGTGGTATGGGATAGATTGGAATGGAGTGGAGTGGACTGGAGAGGAGAGGAATGGACTGCAGTGGAATGTAGTGGAGTGGACTGTAGTGGATTGGAATGGAAAAGAATGGAATGGAATGGAATGCTGAAATGAAATGGGAGCTGAGGTTGTGCCTTTGCACTCCAGCCTGAGTGACAGAGTGAGATCCTGTCAGAAGAAAGGAATGGAATGGAAGGGAGTACAATGGAATGGAATGCAGTGGAGTGGAGTGGATTGGAGTGGTTTGGAGAGGGGTACAGTAGAATGGAGTGGAATACAATGGAATGGAATGGAATGGAGTGAAGTGGAGGAGAATGGAGCAGAGTGAAACGTACTGGAATGGAATGGACTGGAGTGGAGTGGTGTGGAGTGGAGTGGATTGACGTGGAGTGGAGTGGAAGGGAACGGAATGGAATGGAATAGTGAAATGAAATCTGAGCTGAGATTGTGTCACGGCATGCCAGCCTGGGTGACAGAGTGAGATCCTGTCGAAAGGAAGGAGTAGAATGGAATGGAGGGGAAAGCAAGGCAATGGAATGGAATGGAGTGGAATGGAGAAGAGTGGATTCGGGTGGAGTGCAGTGGAATGGAGTGGAATGGAATTCGATGGAATGGAATGGAAAGGAATGGAGTGGAGTTGAATGGAGTGGAGTGGAACGGAATTCGATGGAATGGAATGAAAAGGAATGGAGTGGAGTGGAATGGAGTGGAGTGCAGTGGAGTGTAATGGAGGGGAGTGGAATGGAGAGGAATGGAATGGGTTAGTACGGGATGGTGTGGAGTCTACTCGAGAGGAACATAGTGCAACAGAGTGGAATGGAATGGAATGGAAAGGAATGGAATGCATTTGAATAGAATGGTGAAATGCAATGTGAGCTGAGATTGTGCCACTGCACTTCAGCCTGGTGACAGAGTGAGATCCTGTTGAAAGAAAGTAATGGAGTGGAATTGAATGGAATGGAACAGAGTGGGGTGAAGTGGATTGGAGAGGTTAGGAGTGGATTGGAAAGGACCGTAATGCACTGGAATGGAATGGATTGGAATAGAGGGGAGTGGAGTGGAGTGGAATGGAATGGAATGGAATGGAATGGAATGGAATGGAATGGAATGTATTGCAGTGTAGTGGAGTAGACTGGAGTGTAATGGAATGGGATGGAATGGAAAGGAGTGGACTGGAGTGGAGTGGATTGGCGGGGAGTGGAGTGCATTGGAAAGGAGTTGAATGGAATGGGATGGAATGGAATGGAGTGGAATGGAGTGTAGTAGAGAGGACTGGAGGGGAAGGAATGGAGTGGAGTGGAGTGCACTGAAGTGGAATGGAGTGGAATGGAATGGAATGGAATGGAATGAAATGTAGTCGGGTGGAGTGGAATGGAGTGGAAAGGAATGGGATGGAATGGGATGAAATGGCATGGAATGAGTGGATTAGAGAGGATTGGAGTGGAGTGGAGTGGAATAGAGTGGAATGGAGTGGAGTGGAGTGGAGTGGAGTGGAATGGAATGGAATGGTGTAATGAAATGTGAGCTGAGATTGTGCCACTGCACTCAATCATGCGTGACAGAGTGAGATCCTGTAGAAAGAAAGGAATGGATCGGAATGCAGTGGAATGGAATGGAATGGAATGGAATGGAATGGAGTGGAGTGGAGAGGAGCAGAGTGGAGTTTAGTAGAATGGATTGGAATGCAATGGGATGGAATGGAGTGGAGTGGAGTGGGATGGAATGGAATGGAGGGGAATGGAGTGGATTGGAGTGGAATGGAATGCAGTAGAATGGAGTGGAGTGGAGAGGAATGGAATGGAATGGAATGGAATGGAATGGAATGGAATGGTGAAATGAAACATGTGCTCATGTGGTGACAATGCACTCCAGCCTGGATGATAGAGTGAGATCCTGTTGAAAGAAAGGAATGTAATGGAATGGAGTGGAATGGAATGGAAGGAATGCAATGGAATGGAGTGCAGTGGACTGGAGGGAGGCAGAGTGTAATGAAGTGTAATGGAGTGGGATGGAATGGGATGGAATGGAATGGAATGATATGGAATGGAACGGAGTGGACTGGAGTGGAGTGGATTGCTGGAGAGTGGAGTGGATTGGAATGGTTTGGAATGGGATGAAATGGAATGGAGTGGAGTGGAGTGGAGTCGAGTGCAGTGGAGTGGATTGGAGTAGAATGGAAGGGAATGAAATGGAATGGTGAAATGAAACGTGAGCTGAGATTGTTTCACTGCCCTCCTGCCTGGGTGACAAAGTGAGATCCATTGAAAGAAAGGAATGGAATGGAATGGATTGGAACGGAACGGAATGGAATGGAATGGAAGGAAGGAATGGAATGGAATGGAATGGAATGGAGTGGAGTATGGGAGGAGTGGAGTGGATTTGAGTCGAGTTTAGTGGAGAGGAATGGAGTGGAATGCATTGGGAAGGAATGGAATGGAATGGAATGGAGTTGAATGGGGTGGAGTGGAGAGTAATGTAGTAGAATGTAATTGGAGGGAATGGGATGGAGTGGAGTGGATTGGAGTGGATTGGAATGGAGTGGAATGGAATGGAATGGAATGGAATGGAGTGTTGTGGAGTGGAATGGAATGGAATGGAGTGGTGAAATGAAATGTGAACTGAGTATGTGGCACAGCACTCCAGCCTGGGTGACAGAGTGAGATCCTGTAAAAAGAAATAGTGGAATGGAATAGAGTGAAGTGGAGTGGAGCAGAGTGGAGTGGGGTGGAATTGAATGGAATGGAATAGAATGCAATGGAGTGGAATGGAAAGGAATGGAATGGAATGGAATGGAATGGAATGGAATGGACTGGACTGGACTGGGAAGGAATGGAATGGAATGGTGAAATGAAATGTGAGCTGAGATTGCGCCAGTGCACTCCAGCCTGGGTGACAGAGTGAGATCCTGTCTAAAGAAAGGAATGGAGTGGAATGGAGTGGGATGGAATGCAGTGGAGTGGAGTGGTGGGGAGTGGAGTAGAGTGGAGTGGATTGGATTGTAATGGAGTGGAATGGAATGGGTTGGAATGGAGTTGAATGTAGTGGAGTGGTTTGTAGTGGAGTGGAGTGGAATGGAGTGGAATCGAACAGAGTGGAGTGGAGAGGAATGGAATGGAATGGAATGGAAAAGAATGGAATGGAATGGTGAAATGAAATGACAGCTGAGATTGCACCACTGCACTCCAGCCTGGGTGACTCAGTGACATCCTGTCGAATGAATGGAATGGAATGGAATGGAGTGAAATGGAATAGAATGGAATGGAATGGAGTGGAGTGGAATGGAGTGTAGTGTAGTGGAATTGAGTGGAATGGAATGGGATGGAATGGAGTGGTGTGTAGTGGAATTGAGTGGAATGGAATGGGATGGAATGGTGTGGAGTTGAGTGGAGAGAAGTGGAGTGGAATGCAGTAGAATGGAAAGGCAGTGGGGTGGAGTGGAGAAAAGTGGAATGGACTTTAGTGGAATGGAGTGGAGTAGAGTGGAGTTGAGTGAAGTGGAGTGGAGTGGAATGCAGTGCAAAGTAGTGGAATGGAATGGAATGGAATATAGTCAGGTGGAGTGGAATGGAGTGGAAAGGAATGGGGTGGAATGGGATGGAATGGCATGGAGTGGAGTGGATTAGAGTGGATTGGAGTGGAGTGGAGTGGAATAGAGTGGAATGGAGTGGAGTGGAGTGGAGTGGAATGGAATGGAATGGTGAAATGAAATGTGAGCTGAGATTGTGCAACTGCACTCCATCCTTGGTGAGAGTGAGAGCCTGTCGAAAGAAAGGAATGGAATGAAATGGAGTGGAATGGAATGGAGTAGAGTGGAGAGGAGCAGAGTGGAGTTTAGTAGAACGGATTGAAATGCAATGGGATGGAATGGAGTGGAGTAGAGGGTAGTGGAGTGGAGTGGAATGCAGTGGAATGGAAAGGGATGGAATGGAGTGGAGTGGAGTGGGATGGAATGGAGTGGAGGGGAGTGGAGTGGATTGGAGTGGAATGGAATACAGTGGAATGGAGTGGAGTGGAGTGGGGTGGATTGGAATGGAATGGAATGGAATGGTGAAATGAATCATGTGCTCATGTGGTGACAATGCACTCCAGCCTGGATGACAGAGTGAGATCCTGTGGAAAGAAAGGAATGTAATGGAATGGAGTGGAATGGAATGGAAGGAATGGAATAGAATGACTGGAGTGCAGTGGAATGGAGTGAGGTGGAGTGGAATGGAGTGGGATGGAATGGGAGTGGACAGGAATGGAATGGAATGGAATGGAATGGAATGGAATGGAATGGAATGATATGGAATGGAGTGGACTGGAGTGGAGTGGATTGGTGGGGAGCGGACTGGATTGTAATGGAGTGGAATGGAATGGGATGGAATGGAATGGAGTGTAGTGGAGTGGATTGGATTGGAGTAAAATGGAAGGTAATGGAATGGAATGGTGAAATGAAATGTGAGCTGAGACTGTGCCACTGCCCTCCTGCCTGGGTGACAGAGTGAGATCCGTTGAAAGAAAGGAATGGAATGCAATGGAATGGAATGGAATGGAATGGAATGGAATGGAGTGGAGTGGAGTGGGGTATAGGAGGAGTGGAGCGGAGTAGAGTGGAATTTAGTGGAGAAGAATGGAGTAGAATTGATTGGGATGGAATGGGATGGGATGGGATGGAATGGAATGGAATGGATGGGATGGGATGGGATGGGATGGGATGGATGGAATGGAATGGAATGGAATGGAATGGAATGGAATGGAATGGAATGGAGTTGAGTGGGGTGGAGTGGAGAGCAATGTAGTGGAATGTAATGTGAGGGAATGGGATGGAGAGGTGTGGATTGGAGTGGATTGCAATGGAGTGGAATGGAATGGAATGGAATAGAGTGGTGAAATGAAATCTGAGCTGAGTATGTGAAACTGCACTCTAGCCTTGGTGACAGAGTGAGATCGTGTCAAAAGAAATAGTGGAATGGAATGGAGTGAAGTGGACTGGAGTGGATTGGAGTGGAGTGGAATTGAATCGAATGGAATAGAATGCCATGGAGTAGAGTGGAACGGAACGGAACGGAATGGAATGGAATGGAATGGAATGGAATGGAATGGAATGGAGTGGAAAGCAATGGAAAGGCATGAGGAAATGAAATGTGAGCTGAGATTGCGCCACTGAACTCCAGCCTGGGTGACAGAGTGAGATCCCATCTAAAGAAAGGAATGGAGTGGAATGGAATGCAGTAGACTGGAGCGGTGGGGAGTGGAGTGGATTGGATTGTAATGGAGTGGAATGGAATGGGTTGAAATGGAGTGGAATGTAGTGGAGTGGTTTGCAGTGGACTGGAATGGAATGGAGTGGAATCACATAGAGTGGAGTGGAGTGGAGTGGAATAGAAAGGAATCGAAAGGAATGGAATGGAATGGAATGGAATGGTGAAATGAAATGAGAGCTGAGATTGTGCCACTGCACTACAGCCTGTGTGACCCAGTGAGATCCTGTTGAAAGAATGGAATGGAATGGAAAGAAGTGGAATGGAATGGAATGCAAAGATGTGAAATGGAATGGAATGGAATGGAATCGAATGGAGTGGAATGGAGTGGAGTGTAGCAGAATTGAGTGGAATGGAATGGGATCAAATGCTGTATAGTGGAGTGGAATGCAGTGTAATGGAATGGGAGTAAAGTGGAGAGGAGTGGAGTGGAGGGGAGTGGAGTGGAGTGGAGGGGAGTGGAGTGGAGTGGAATGGTGAAATGAAATGTGAGCTGAGATTGTGCCACTGCACTCCAGCTTGGGTGACAGAGTGAGATCCTGTCGAAAAAAAGGAATGGAATGGAATGGAGAGGAATGGAATGGAATGGAAGGGAAAGGAATGGAGTGGAGTGGAGTTTAGCAGAGCAGAGTTTAGTGGAATGCACTCCAGCCTGGATGTCAGAGTGATATCCTGTTGAAAGAAAGGAATGTAATGGAATGGAGTGGACTGCAATGGGATGGAATGGAGTGGAATGGAATGGAATGGAATGGATGGAATGGAGTGGAGTGGAGTGGAGTGGAGTGGAGTGGAGTGGGATGGGATGGGATGGGATGGAATGGAATGGAATGGAATGGAATGGAGTGCAGTGGAGTGGAGTGGAGAGGAGTGGAATGGAATGAGACAGAATGGAATGGTATGGAATGGAATGGAGTGGACTGGAGTGGAGTGGATTGGCAGGGAGTGGAGTGCATTGGAAAGGACTGGAATGGAATGGGATGGAATGGAATGGAGTGGAGGGAGTGCAGTAGAGAGGAGTGGAGGGGAGGGAGTGGAGTGGCGTGGAGTGGACTGGACTGGAATGGACTGGAATGGAATGGAATGGATTGGAATGGAATGGAATGAAGTCGGGTGGAGTGGAATGGAGTGGAAAGGAATGGGATGGAATGGGATGGAATGGCATGCAATGGAGTGGATTAGAGTGGATTGGAGTGGAGTGTCGTGGAATACAGTGGAATGGAGTGGAGAGGAGTGCAATGGAGTGGAGTGGAGTGGAATGGAATGGTGAAATGAAATGTGAGCTGAGATTCTGCCACTGCACTCCATCCTTGGTGACAGAGTGAGATCCTGTCGAAAGAAAGGAATGGAATGGAATGGAGTGGGATGGAATAGAATGGAATGGAGTGGTGTGAGGTGGAGCAGAGTGGAGTTCAGTGGAATGGATTGGAGTGGAATGTGATGGAATGGAGTGGAGTGGAGTGGAGTGGAGGGTAGTGGACTGGAGTGGAATGCAGTGGAATGGAAAGGGATGGAATGGAGTGGAGTGGAGTGGAGAAAAGTGGAATTGAGTGGAGTGGAGTGGGATGGAATGGAGTGGAGGGGAGTGGAGTGGATTGGAGTGGAATGGAATGCAGTGGAAAGGAGTGGAGTGGAATGCAGTGGAATGGAATGGGGAATGGAATGGAATGGAATAGTGAAATGAAACATATGCTTATGTGGTGACAATGCACTCTAGCCTGGATGACAGAGTGAGATCCTGTTGAAAGAAAGGAATGTAATGGAATGGAGTGCAGTGGAGTGGAGTGAGGTGAGGTAGGGTGGAATGGAGTGGAATGGAATGCGATAGAATGGAATGGAATGCAATAGAATGATATGGAATGGAATGGAGTGGACTGGAGTAGAGTGGATTGGTGGGGAGTGGAGTGGATTGGAATGGAATGGAATGGAATGGGATGGAATGGACTGGAGTGAAGCAGAGTGTAGTAGAGTGGAGTGGAGGGGAATGCAGTGGAATAGAATGGGATGGAATGGTATGGAGTGTAGTTGAGTCAGGTGGAGTGGAAAGTAATGTAACATAATGCAATGGAATGGAATGGAGTGGACTGCAGTGGAGTGGAGTCGAATGGAATGCATTGGAGTGGAATGGAATGGAATGCAATGGAATGGAATGGAATGGAATGGAATGGAATGGAATGGAATGGAATGGAATCCAATTGAATGGAAGGTTGAGATGAAATATGAGCTGAGATATGCCACTGCACTCCAGTCTTGTTTACACTGTGAGATCCTTACGAATGAAACGAAAGGAGTGGAATGAGGTGGAATGGAATGGAGTGCAATGGAACAGAGTGGAATGGAATGGAGTTGAGTGGAATGGAGCACAATGGAATGGAGCGGAATGGAATGGAATGGCATGGAATGGAATGGAATGGAGTGGAAAGGAAAGGAATGGAATGGAGTGGAGTGGAATAAAATGGAATGGAATGGAAAGGAGTGGAGTGGAGAGGAATGGAATGGAATGGAATGGAATGGAATGGAATGGAATGGAATGGAATGGAATGGAATGCAGCAGAATGGAATGGAATGGACTGGAATGGAGTGGAATGGAATGGAATGGAATGGAGCGGAATGGAATGGAATGGAAAGAAATGGAATAGAATGGAATGGAATGGAATGGAGCGGAATGGAGTGGAATGGAACGGAATGGAGCGGAATGGAACGGAATGGAATGGAATGGAACGGAATGGAACGGAATGGAACGGAACGGAACGGAATGGAATGGAATGGAATGGAATGGAATGGAATGTAGTCCAGTGGAGTGGAGTGGAGTGGAATAGAATGCGATGGAATGGGGTGGAGCAGAGTCGAATGGAGGGGAATGGAACTGAATGGAATGAAATGGAGTGGAGTGGGGTGGAATGCAATGGAATGGAACAGCGTGGAATGGAATGGAATGGTGATACGAATTGTGAGCTAAGATTGTGCCAGTGCACTCCAGCCTGGGTGACCCAGTGAGATTATGTTGAAAGATAGGAATGGAAAGGATTGGAGTGGAATGGAATTGGATGGAATGGAATGTAGTGGAATGAAGTGGAGTGCAGTGGAGTGGAATGGTATGAGGTGGAATCGAATGGGATGATATGGAATGGACTGAAGTGGAGTGGAGTGGAATGTATCGGAATGGAACGGGATGGAATGCCATGGAGTGGAGTCGAGTGGAGTGGAGTGGTGTGGAATGGAGTGGAGTGGTTTGGAATGGAGTGGAATGTAATGGAGTGGAGTGGATTGGAGTGGAGTGGATGGGAGTGGAGAGGAGTGGAGTGGAGTGGAAGGTAATGGAATGGAATGGTGAAATGAAATGTGAGCTGAGATTGTGCCACTGCACTCCAGCCTCGGTGACAAAGTGAGAACTTGTTGAAAGAAAGGAATGGAATGGAATGGAACAGAATGGAATGGAATGGAATGGAGTGGAGTGGAGTATAGAGGAATGGAGGGGATTTGAGTGGAGTGGAGTGGAGTGGAGAGGAATGGAGTGGAATGGAATGGGATGGAATAGTTTGGAATGGAATGGAGTTGAGTGGAGTGGAGTGGAGTGCAAGGGAGTGGAACAGAATGTGAGGGAATGGGATGGATTGGAGTGGATTGGAGTCGCTTGGAATGGAGTGGAGAGGAGTAGAATGGAATCGAATGGAATGGAATGGAGTGGAATGGAATGGAATGGAATGGGGAAATGAAATGTGAGCTGATATTGTGCCACTGCACTCCAGCCTGGGTGACAAAGTGAGATCTTGTTGAAAGAAAGGAATGGAATGCAATGGAATGGAACGGAATGGAATGGAATGGAATGGAGTGGAGTGGATTATAGAGGAATGGAGGGGATTTGAGTGGAGTGGAGTGGAGTGGAGAGGAATGGAATGGAATGGAATGGGATGGAATAGTTTGGAATGGAATGGAGTTGCGTGGAGTGGAGTGCAAGGGAGTGGGATGGAATGTGAGGGAATGGGATGCATTGGAGTGGATTGGAGTCGCTTGGAATGGAGTGGAGAGGAGTAGAATGGAATCGAATGGAATGGAATGGAATGGAATGGAATGGAATGGAATGGAATGGAATGGAATGGAATGGAGTGGTGAAATGAAATGTGAGCTGAGTATCTGCCACTGCACTCCAGCCTGGGAGACAGAGTGAGATCCTGTCAAAAGAAAGAATTAAATGGAATGGAGTCAAGTGCAGTGGAGGGAAGTGGACTGGAGAGGAGTGGAGTGGAGTGGAGTTGAATGGAATGGAATAGAATGGAATGCAGTGAAGAAGAATAATGGAATGGAATGGAATGAAATGGAATGGAATGCAAAGGAATGGAATGGAATGGAATGGAATGGAATGGAATGGAATGGAATGGAATGGAATGAAATGGAATGGAATGCAAAGGAATGGAATGGAATGGAATGCAATGGAATGCAATGGAATGGAATTGTACGGAATGGAATGCAATGGAATGCAATTGTATGGAATGGCATGGAATGGAATGGAATGGAATGGAATGGAATGGAATGGAATGGAATGGCATGGCATGGCATGGCATGGCATGGAATGGCATGGCATGGAATGGAAAGGAATGGAATGAATTGGTGAAATGAAATGTGAGCTGAGATTGTGCCACTGCACTCCAGCTTGGGTGACAAAGTGAGATCCAGGCTTAAGAAAAGAATGGAGTGGAATTGAGTAGAATGGAATGAAATGGAAAGGAGGGGAGTGGAGGTGAGTGGAGTGGAGTGGATTGGAATGGAACGGAGTGGAACGGAATGGGTTGGAACGGAGTTGAATATAGTGGAGTGTAGTGGGGAGGAGTGGAATGCAGTGGAATGGAGTGGGATGGAAAGGGATGGAATTGAATGGAGTGAGGTGGCGTGGAGTCAAATGAAGTGGAATGGAATAGAGTGGAGTGGAGTGGAGTGGACAGGAAAGGAATGGACTGGAATGGAATGGAATGGAATGGAATGGAATGGAATGGAACGGAACGGAACGGAATGATGAAATGTAATGTGAGCTGAGATTGTGCCACTGCAGCCTAGGTGACAGTGTGAGATTCTGTTGAAAGAATGGAATGAAATGGAATGGAGTGGAATGGAATGGAATGGAGTGGAGTGGAATGGAATGGAGTGGAGTGGAAATGAGTGGAATAGAATGGGATGGAATGATGTGGAGTGGAGTGGAGAGGAGTGGAGTGGAAAGCAGTGGAATGGAAAGGTATGGAATGGAGTGGAATGGAGCGGAGTGGGGCAACGTGGAATGGAGTGGGTTGGAATGGGGTGGAATGGAATGCAGTGGAGTCAAGTGGAGTGGAGTGGAATGGAGTGGTATGGAGTGGAGTGGAATGGAATGGAATGGAATGGAATGGAAAGGAATGGAATGGAATTGAAATGTGAAATGAAATGTGAGCTGATATGTTGACAATGCACTCCAGCCTGGGTGACAGAGTGACAGCCTGTCGAAAGAAAGGAATGTAATGGAATGGAGTGGAATGGAATGGAATGCAATGGAACCGAATGGAATGGAATGGAGTGGAGAGGAGTGGAGGGGAGGGGAGTGGAGTGGAGTGGAGTGGAAAGGAGTGTAATGGAATGGGTTGGAAGGGAAAGGAATGTAGTCGGATGGATTGGAGTGGAGTGGAGTGCAGTGGAATGCAGTGGAATGGAATGGGATGGAATGGCATGGAGTAGAGTGGAGTGGAGTGGAATGCAGTGGAATGGAATGGGATGGAATGGCATGGAGTACAGTGGAGTGGAGTGGAATGGAGTGAAATGGAATGGAATGGAGTGGAGTGGAATGGAATGGAAGGGTGAAATGAAATGTGAGCTGAGATTCTGCAACTGCACTCCAGCCTGGGTGACAGAGTGAGATCCTATTGAAAGAAAGTAATGGAATAGAATGGAATGGAATGCAATGAAGTGGAGTGGAGTATAGTTTAGTGGAATGGATTGGAATGGAAAGGGAAGGAATGGAGTGGAGTGGAGGCGAAAGGAGTGGACTGGAGTGGATTGGACTGCAGTGGAATGGAAAGGGATGGAATGGAGTGGAGTGGAGTGGCGTGGAATGCAGTGGAGTTCACTGGAGTGCAGTGGAGTGGAATGGAATGGAATGGAATGGTGAAATGAAATGTGTGCTGATGTGGTGACAATGCATTCCAGCCTGTATGACAGAGTGAGATCCTGTCGAAAGAAAGGAATGCAATGGAATGGAGTGGAAAGGAATGGAATGGAATGGAACGGAATGGAATGGAATGGAATGGAATGGAATGGAATGCAGTGGAGTGGAGTGGAATGCAGTGGAATGGAATGGGATGGAATGGAATGGAGTGGAGTGGAGTGGAGTGGAGTGGAATAGAGTGGAGTGGAGGGGATGGTAGTGGGGTGGACTGGAGTGCTGTGGAAGGGAATGGAATGAAATGGTGAAATGAAATATGAGCTCACATTATGCCACTGCATGCCAGCCTGGTTTATAGAGTGAGATTCTGTCGAAAGATAGTAATGGAATGCAATGGAATGGAATGGAATGGAATGCAGTGGAATGGAATAGAATAGAATAGAATAGAATGGAATGATGAAATGAAATGTGAGCTGAGATTGTGCCACTGCACTACAGCCTGGGTGACAAAGTGAGATCTTGTTGAAAGAAAGGAATGGAATGGAATGGAACGGAATGGAATGGAATGGAATGGAGTGGAGTGGAGTATAGAGGAATGGAGGGGATTTGAGTGGAGTGGAGTGGAGAGGAATGGCGTGGGATGGAATGGGATGGAATAGTTTGGAATGGAATGGAGTTGCGTGGAGTGGAGTGGAGTGCAAGGGAGTGGAATAGAATGTGAGGGAATGGGATGGATTGGAGTGGATTGGAGTCGCTTGGAATGGAGTGCAGAGGAGTAGAATGGAATCGAATGGAATGGAATGGAGTGGAATGGAATGGAGTGGAATGGAATGGAATGGAATGGAATGGAATGGAATGGAATGGAGTGGTGAAATGAAATGTGAGCTGAGTATCCACCACTGCACTCCAGCCTGGGAGACAGAGTGAGATCCTGTCAAAAGAAAGAATTAAATGGAATGGAGTGGAGTGCAGTGGAGGGAAGTGGACTGGAGAGGAGTGGAGTGGAGTGGAGTTGAATGGAATGGAATAGAATGGAATGCGGTGAAGAAGAATAATGGAATGGAATGGAATGGAATGGAATGCAAAGGAATGGAATGGAATGGAATGGAATGGAATGGAATGGAATGGAATGCAAGGAATGGAATGGAATGGAATGGAATGGAATGGAATGGAATGGAATGGAATAGAATGGAATGAAATGGAATGCAAAGGAATGGAATGGAATAGAATGCAATGGAATGCAATGGAATGCAATGTAATGGAATTGTACGGAATGGAATGGAATGGAATGGAAGGGAAGGGAAGGGAATGGAATGGAATGGAATGGAATGGAATGGAATGGCATGGCATGGCATGGAATGGCATGGAATGGAATGGAAAGGAATGGAATGAATTGGTGAAATGAAATGTGAGCGGAGATTGTGCCACTGCACTCCAGCTTGGGTGACAAAGTGAGATCCAGTCTTAAGAAAAGAATGGAGTGGAATTGAGTAGAATGGAATGAAATGGAATGGAGTGGAGGGGAGGGGAGTGGAGTGGAGTGGATTGGAATGGAACGGAGTGGAACGGAATGGGTTGGAATGGAGTTGAATATAGTGGAGTGTAGTGGGGAGGAGTGGAATGCAGTGGAATGGAATGGGATGGAAAGGGATGGAATTGAATGGAGTGAGGTGGCATGGAGTCGAATGAAGTGGAATGGAATAGAGTGGAGTGGAGTGGAGTGGAGTGGACAGGAAAGGAATGGACTGGAATGGAATGGAATGGAATGGAACGGAACAGAACAGAACGGAACGGAATGGAATGGAATGGTGAAATGTAATGTGAGCTGAGATTGTGCCACTGCAGCCTAGGTGACAGTGTGAGATCCTCTTGAAAGAATGGAATGAAATGGAATGGAGTGGAATGGAATGGAATGGAGTGGAGTGGAATGGAATGAAGTGTAGTGGAAATGAGTGGAATAGAATGGGATGGAATGATGTGGAGTGGAGTGGAGAGGAGTGGAGTGGAAAGCAGTGGAATGGAAAGGGATGGAATGGAGTGGAATGGAGTGGAGTGGGGCAACGTGGAATGGAGTGGGTTGGAATGGGGTGGAATGGAATGCAGTGGAGTCAAGTGGAGTGTAGTGGAATGGAGTGGTATGGAGTGGAGTGGAATGGAATGGAATGGAATGGAATGGAATGGAAATGTGAAATGAAATGTGAGCTGATATGTTGACAATGCACTCCAGCCTGGGTGACAGAGTGACAGCCTGTCGAAAGAAAGGAATGTAATGGAATGGAGTGGAATGGAATGGAATGCAATGGAACCGAATGGAATGGAATGGAGTGGAGAGGAGTGGAGGGGAGGGGCATGGAGTGGAGTGAAGTGGAAAGGAGTGTAATGGAATGGGTTGGAAGGGAAAGGAATGTAGTCGTATGGATTGGAGTGGAGTGGAGTGGAATGCAGTGGAATGGAATGGGATGGAATGGCATGGAGTAGAGTGGAGTGGAGTGGAATGGAGTGGAATGGAATGGAGTGGAGTGGAGTGGAATGGAATGGAAGGGTGAAATGAAATGTGAGCTGAGATTCTGCAACTGCACTCCAGCCTGGGTGACAGAGTGAGATCCTATTGAAAGAAAGTAATGGAATAGAATGGAGTGGAATGGAATGGAATGCAATGAAGTGGAGTGGAGTATAGTTTAGTGGAATGGATTGGAATGGAATGGGAAGGAATGGAGTGGAGTGGAGGCGAATGGAGTGGACTGGAGTGGATTGGACTGCAGTGGAATGGAAAGGGATGGAATGGAGTGGAGTGGAGTGGAGTGAAGTGTAATGGAGTGGAGTGGAATGGGATGGAATGGAGTGGAGTGGAGTGGTGTGGAATGCAGTGGAGTTCAGTGGAGTGCAGTGAAGTGGAATGGAATGGAATGGAATGGTGAAATGAAATGTGTGCTGATGTGGTGACAATGCACTCCAGCCTGTATGACAGAGTGAGATCCTGTCGAAAGAAAGGAATGCAATGGAATGGAGTGGAAAGGAATGGAATGGAATGGAATGGAGTTGAATGGAATGGAACGGAATGGAATGGAATGCAGTGGAGTGGAGTGGAATGGAGTGGAATGGAATGGGATGGAATGGAATGGAGTGGAGTGGAGTGGAGTGGACTGGAATGGAATGGAATAGAGTGGAGTGGAGTGGAGTGGAGTGGATGGTAGTGGGGTGGATTGGAGTGTTGTGGAAGGGAATGGAATGAAATGGTGAAATGAAATATGAGCTCACATTATGCCACTGCATGCCAGCCTGGTTTATAGAGTGAGATTCTGTCGAAAGATAGTAATGGAATGCAATGGAATGGAATGGAATGGAATGGAATGGAATAGAATAGAATGGAATGATGAAATGAAATGTGAGCTGAGATTGTGCCACTGCACTACAGCCTGGGTGACAGAGTGAGATCCTGTCGAAAGAAAAGAATGGAATGGAATGGAGTGGAGTGGAATGGAATGGAATGGAATGGGATGGAGTGGAGTGGAGTGGATTTCAGTGGAGTGGAATGGAGTGGAATGGAAAGGGATGATATCCACTGGACTCGAGTGGAGTGGAGTGGAATGGAGTTAAGTGGAGTGGAGTGGAATGGATTGGAATGGAATGGGATTGAATTGAATGGAGTGCAGTGGATGGAGTGGAGTGGAAAGGAATTGAGCACAATGGAGTGGAATGAAGTGGAGTGGAGTGGAATGGAGTGGATTTGTATGGAATGGAATGGAACGGAACAGAATGGAATGGTGAAATGAAATGTGAGCTGAGATTGTGCCACTGCACTGCCACTGGTGTGACTGTGTGAGATCCTGTCGAAAGAAAGGTATGGAATGGAATGGAGTGGAGTGGATTGGAGTGGAGTGGAGTGGAATGGTATGGAATGGAATGGTGAAATGAAATGTGAGCCGAGATTGTACACTGCACTCCAGCCTGGGTAACAGAGTAAGATCTTCTCAAAAGAAACGAGTGGAATGGAATGGAGAGGAATGCAGTGGAATGGAATGGAATGGAATGGAATGGAATGGAATGGAACGGAACGGAACGGAACGGAACGGAACGGAATGGAATGGAGTGGGGTGGAGTGGAATGTAGTGGAATGGAATGGATTAGAGTGGAGTGGAGTGGAGTGCATTGGAATGGAGTGGAGTGGAGTGGTGTGGAGGTAGTGGAGTGGAAGGGAATGGAATGCAATGGTGCAATATAATGTGAGCTGAGATTGTGCCACTGCACTCCAGCCTGGGTGACAGAGTGAGATCCTGTCAAAAGAAAGGAATGGAATGGAATGGAATGGAGTGGTATGTAATGGAATGGAGTGGAGTGGAGTGGAGTGGAGTGGAGTGGAGTGGAGTGGAGTGGAATGGAGTGGAATGGCATGGAATGGTATGTAGTGGAGTGTTGTAGAGTGGAGTGGAGTGGAGTGGAATGGAATGGGATTGAATGGGATGGAGTAGAGTGGAATGGTGTGGAGTGGATTGGAGTGAAATGGAATGGAATAAAATGGAATGGAATGGTTAAATGAAATGTGAGCTGAGATTGTGCCACTGCACTCCAGCCTGGGTGACAGTGATATCCTGTCACAAGAAAGGAATAGAATGGAATGGAGTGGAATGGAATGATATGGAATGGTATGGAATGGAATGGAGTGGACTGGAGTGGAATGGAGTGGAGTGGAGTGCAATGGAGTCGAATGGAATGAGATTGAATGGAATGGATTGGAGTGAAGTGGAGTGGATTGGAGTGGAGTGGAATGCAGTGGGATAGAATGGTATGGAATGGAGTTGAATGGAGTGGAACGGAACGGAATGGAATGGAATGGAGTGGATTGGAGTGGAGTGGAATGTAATGTAATGGAATGGAATGGAATCCAATGGAATTGAATGGAATGGAATAGAAAGAAATGTAATGGAATGGTGAGAGGAAATATGAGCTGAGATTGTGCCACTGCACTCCATCCTGGGTGACAGAGTGATATCCTGTCAAAAGAAAGGAATGGAGTGGATTGGAGTGGAATGGAATATAATGGAATGGAACAGAGTGGCGTGGAATGGAGTGAAGAGGAGTGGAATGGAATGGAATGGAATGGAATGGAATGGAATGGAATGGAATGGAATGGAGTGGAGTGGAGTGGAGTGGAGTGGAGTGGAGTGGAGTGGAGTGGAATCGAATGGAATGGTGAAATTAAATGTGAGCTGAGGTTGTGCCAGTGCACTCCAGCCTGGGTGACAGAGTGAGATCCTGTCAAAAGGAAGGAATGGAAAGGAATGGAGTGGAATGGAATGGAATGGAATGGAATGGAATGGAGTGGAGTGGAGTGGAGTGGAGAGGAGTGGAGTGGAGTGAAGTGGAGTGGGATCGAGTGGAATCGAATGTCATAGAGTGGAGTGAAGTGGAGTAGAGTGGAGTGGAATGGAGTGGGCTGGAATGAAACGGAGTGGAATAGAGTGGAGTGGAGTGGAATGAAGTGGAATGTTATGGAATGGAATGGAGTCGAGTCGAGTTTAGTGGAGTGTTGTGTGGAATGGAATGGAATGGAATGGAATGGAATGGAATGGAATGGAATGGAATGGAATGGAATGGAATGGAATGGAATGGTGAAATGAAATGTGAGCTGAGCTTGCGCCACTGCACTCTAGCCTTTGTGACAGGCTCAGATCCTGTCGAAAGAAAGGAATGGAATGGAGAGGAATGTAATGGAATGGAACCTAGTAGAGTGGAGTGGATTGGAGTGGAGTGGAGTGGAGTGGAATGGAATGGGATGGAATAGAATGGAATGGAGTGGAGTGGAGTAGAACGCCAGCACCCACAACATTGTTGTAAATGTTTATATTCTTTATATAGATTATATAGAAAGACATAAATATATATCTTTATATATAACCATCCACTGGTTTAAAAAGATGAGAAAAGGTGACCAAAAAGTGTCATCCTTATTTTGGACTCAGGGTGACAAACATGGATGTTTTTCATGACAACATCTACACAGTTGACACTCTCTGGAGTTGGGTTGAAATTCGTACTACCCATTAATTCCAGGAAAGTTGAAACGAGAAACTATTTTACATAACCTTGAGTCAGGAATGCCCAAGAAACCAAAACACAAATTCTCTGCGGAACGTGCACCCTCAACATAAACCTTGACAGATTCTTGCACGTGAAGTCCAAACAGTTAAATGTGAGATTAATCCAAAATATTTTTAAAAAAGCAAAGTACAAGAGTTAACAGAAAAAACCAACAGCAGAAAAAACCACCAAGGACTTTCAAGTGTAAAAATATTGGATGCAAAGTATAAAATAAGTATTTTTAAATTATTGAAGAAAGAAATTGAAATTATGAACTAAAAACAAAATGCTATATCAAAGAAAACAGGCTATTTGAAAAAAGAACCAAAAAGAACCTCTCAAACCGAAAATGTAATCACTCAAATTAAAAGTTCAGTAGGTAAGATAAAGAAAAGATTAATGTAGCTAGGAAAATAATGACTTATAGAGAAACTACTAGAATGAAGCTCAGAGACATAATGGAGATAATGAAATGCGAAATACGAAAGAAGGTTGAGATACATAAAGATCAGCCCTCAAAGACACAACAGGTTCTGAAGAGTGGCCAGAAGGTGAGGATTGGCCGGGCGTGGTGGCTCGCAACTGTTATTCCAGCACTTTGGGAGGCCAAGGCAGGTGGATTGCTTGAGCCCAGGAGTTGAAGACCAGCCCAGGCAACATAGCAAAACCCCATCTCTATAAAATTAAAAATGAAAAATTAAAAAAATAGGAGGTGAAGATAGAGAAATAAGAGAATCCAAACATTTCTAAGCAGATTAGATGAAAGAAACCCACATCTGGGCACAAACTTCAACTTCAGGCCACCAAAATTTAAAAAAAGAAAAAGGACCTTAAAAATAGCCAGAGTGAAAAGTTTACCTTCAATGAAATAACTGTTATATGAGAAACAACTTTTTCCAACAGTATCACTGGATCCACAACAAAGCACTAGCCTAAAATTCTGACAGAAGATAGCATTCATCTCAAGATGTTTGCTCAGCAAACTATTGTGTCATAATTAGGACAAAATAAACGCATTTTGGCAAACAGAATCTATGTTTAATATAATCAGACTCTTGCTAAAAGAATTGCTAAAGGAAGGCCAGGTGCAGTGGCTCACACCCGTAATCCCAGCACTTTGGGAGGCCGAGGTGGGCGGATCATGAGGTCAGGAGATTGAGACCATCTAGGCTAACGCGGTGAAACCCCATCTCTACTAAAAATACAGAAATTTAACCGGCTCGGTGGAGGGCACCTGTAGTCCCAGCTACTCAGGAGGCTGAGGCAGGAGAATGGCGTGAACCCAGGTGGCGGAGCTTGCAGTGAGAAGAGATTGCACCACTGCACTCCAGCCTAGGGGACAGAGCGAGACTCCCATCACAAAAAAAGAAAAGGAATTGCTAATGGAAATACTTCAGATAGAGTAAAATGATTCCATAAAAAGGGTCTGGGATGAAAAAAGGAATAATAAACAAAGAAACTGGTATAAATGAAATAATACAAACACTGTAAATATGTGGAGGCAGAATCTAAATAATGCAAAAAATACAGTGTAAAGCAGGAGACGATGAGAATTAAGATACAGCATTGCTAAGAAGGAGAACAGATTCATTTTGGATTTTGTTAAGAGGAACCACAGAATGATTAGAAAAAGGGTTTATGGCTTCCAAACAAGTAGAGAGGGTAAAAATATTTTAAAATCAAAATTCAGTCAAAAAAGGAGAGAAAGAAAGAAAGAGAGAGAAAGAGAAAGAAAGAGAGAAAGAAAGAAAGAGAAAGAAAGAAAGAAGAAAGAAAGAAAGAAAGAAAGAAAGAAAGAAAGAAAGAAAGAAAGAAAGAAAGAAAGAAAAGAAAAAAGAATATAGAAAGAAAGAAAGAGAGGGAGGGAAGGAGGGATAGAGGGAGGAGAGAAAGAAAGAGGGAAAGAGAAAGAAAAAAGGAAAGAAAAGGACAACATAGTAACAGGAGGAAAATGTAAAGCACAAAACTAGAGGATGACAATGAATCCAACTCTAAAGAAATCCTACAAAATATGTGGATCAAAATCATCAATTTAAAAGCAAAATTTTAGACCTAGTCTTTAATTCAGTAGTAAATTATTTGTAAGTGCTATATCTGAAACACACAAGCTCCCTCTCTCCTCCAAAAAAAACTAGATTAGATGATAAAAGGCAGGAAAGAGAATAAACCTTTCCTTATAACCTACTGTAATGTACCCTCTTGTAATCTAAATTATGTCTCAGAGTTAGATTTTATTATTTCCATATTACAGATGGGATTTGGGGTGCAGTGCTTAACGGCTATACCCAGAGTCACACTTGGTAGTAATTTGCATAGCAAAGAGCTGCAAAGACTGGCTCTTGCTGACATCAACACACTGCCATGTGAAACAAAGTGGCTTTCAGAGCAGGACAGAGGCACTGAGATAGTCTCATGAAGACCAAGTAACAGGTAAAAAGGAGGCAGCTAATCTCTGCTGATTGTCCCTGTAACTGCTTCTCAATGTTTTTTGTTTTCATTTCTTTGGGGCAGTGAAGACACAGACCACTGAATTCAGAAATCTTTATATTGTGAACTACTTTATTCATTCCCTACTAAATTCACCTGCTCTGTTTAATTTGAAAAGCTGCATATTTTATTGTTTTTGATCAATTGTTTCTATTCAAAATGTTTACTCTTTTTAATCAATTGTTTTTATTCAAAATGTTTTACGTAAGGAGTTCAACGTTTTTGTAAGAATGGGCTACCTGTGCAGGCATCTACCTGCTCACTGGTGGGAGAGTGAACATAAATATTGTCCAGGGAAATTGAGAAGAAGGCAGCTGACATGTTTCTGCAAAGAAGAAGCCATCTCTTTCTTTCCATCTCTCTCTCCCTAAGAAAGGCAGATCAGGCCTAAAGCCCTAGCAGGTTAGCCGTGTTTCTTCTAGAAGTCAGGCCTACGATGGAGTGGTAGAAGCCAAAGGCAAGAGGAAAGAACTGGAACAGAGCTGGGCACAGTGTGGCTAAGTCCACAACGTAAAAAGCTGAGGTCACGTGATGTTTTTATTTCAATAGCTGACAGCCTGCATTTTAAATAAGGCTTAATTTTTTAGGTACGATTTGTTAACCTAATACATTTTAATGTTTTTAAGATGATGCATAGTTTGATATTGTACATATAAAATTTTACTTTTTGCCTGTCTCTAACTCGCTAACTAGCGGTTCTTCACCCTCTCCATATGTGCATGTCCACGCACCTGTCTTTGAGTAGATACATGGAGAGAAACAATAAGATGTTTGACATGACGTTCACCTAATTTCATAATGAGAATTTCTAAGTAGTAGATTTTAGATGGTATCTGTTTTCACTTTCACTTTTTTTTTTAATTTTGAGATGGAGTCTCGCTCTGTCGCCCAGGCTGGAGTGCAGTGATGCGATCTTGGCTCACTGCAAACTCTGCCTCCCGGGTTCATGCCATTTTCCTGCCTCAGCCTCCTGAGTAGCTGGGACTAGAGGCGCCCGCCACCACGCCTGGCTAATTTTTTGTATTTTTAGTAGGGACGGGGTTTCACTGTGTTAGCTGGGATGGTCTCAATCTCCTGACCTCATGATCCACCTGCCTCGGCCTCCCAAAGTGTGGGAATTACAGGCGTGAGCCACTGCTCCCAAATGAGAATGCACCTTAATAAAATTTTTAAAAATAATTCATGCTTATTTTAGAACACTTATAAAATATTAAAAAGTGTAAAAAAGCAAAATAAGTATCACTGCTAAATTTTATCACTGTGAGCATTTTAGTGAGTTTTCATTACAATCAATTTGAATGTTCAATTTGGACTCCTACTTTTTTTACATAATGTGCTTTTTCTGTGTCATTAATTATTTGGAGACATGGAGAATGGGACTATATTCCAGGAGTCCGGAGAGTGAGGAATGATGGTGATCTGGACTCCGGTTGTGGGAGTAGAAATGAAAGTAAATGAAGAAACTTGAGAAATATTTAGAGATAAGATTGACAGAACACAGTGATGGACCTGATATGTATTTTGAAATAACTTTAGGTGTTTTATTTCCACATATGTGAAGGTCTCATAATTTTGTCATAAATCACGCACAAAGAACACAAGTGTAACAATATCTTCATTCGAGATACATGCAAATTTCTTACAAAGTCAGAGTTTAACATTGTGAATTCATGTGCCAGCATATTTACTTAAAGGGTATAAAGAATCTTGTTATGGGTATTATATTTTCTAATAACTTTACTCAACACTCTGAATGTGCATAGCCTATCCTAAAGATCAGATAGAAATGACGGGATCTGAAATGATACAGGAGAAAAAGTCTTGGCTCTTAACCAGAGACTTCTAAGGCATATTTCTGTCTTCACTACGTAACAGTGACATAACAGTGAAGTCTATTAAAAATCCAAAACCGAAGCAAATTCACCTTTCTATACTGCTCCAATAATTGTTTTGAGGGTCTTTGCTACATACTTGAAATATGTTTTCAAAGTTATCTGACTGATTTATGAAGAAACACACATGCGTTTTGTGCTTCACCAAAGCACATTTGGATATTATTAAACAGAAAAGATAAAATATTACATAGGTCTGAAAAGTTAATTTAAAAATGTTTCTTTAAGATAAACAGTATATCAACTATATCTTAAATGTCATCGCTTTGGATGACCAACTAAGCAGATTTAGAGACAACCGCATGGCTAAAGAGGAATTATTTTGGTCTCCTTGTCATAAACTATTATGTCCAAAGGCAGCAGCAGCATCTCCATCGACCCTGCAGTGGGAAATCTGCCCTGTCACCAGTGGAATCTCCACTGGCAACAAGGGAAAGAATATACTTCCCACTATGCATAATTCCTCAAAAATTTTCTCATTTTGAGATTGGCTCAAAAACGATCTGCTAAATAAAATTCTAGCAATCACAGGTAAGAAAGAAGGAACTGTCAGCATTCCATCCTTTGGGCAGTAATTCAGAGCTGCTATACAAGTCACACGCTGTTCTTATCAGAAATCTGCTTTCTTAGCTTTTCTTTACACATTCCAACCTATCTTCACATACACTGAGATTTCTGTGAGGAAGTGAGCACTATAACATATAATTGTTGGTTGCCATTTTATGACTTGCCAGGTCTATGACATTCAGAATTAAATCATGTAGGCATGCATGCGGTGTGTCTTACCTGGCCAAGGCCCAAGGCAGCCAGCCATGTGTCCCTGGGAATGGCCCCTCTGCTGATTGGCATTTGTCTGCAGGATTGATGCAGCCACCCCAAGACCTTCTGAATTCTCAAGCTTCCTTGAAGAACTGCAGGGAACTTCGCTTCTATGATTACTGAAACTGGAAGGCGCAGCAAACTCTTCCCAGGACAAAGAGCTGGAATAGAAAGGCAACCATGAAACTCACTGGCAACATTGTCTCCCCGTATGAAAGTCATTGGAGGTCAAGCTCCAGTAAACCCATCCAATAAACCTATTTCATGGAGGATTCATTCATTCATTCATTCCATAAATATTTCCTGAGGGTCTACTTTGTGCCAAGCACTATTCCCCACATCAGGACAGAATAGCCAACAAAAGAGGCAAAAACACCTACACTCGGAGCCTACATTTCACATTTTGGAAGGCTTCTTGGGCCAAAAGATCCCACAGAGAAGGGCTCCATCCTTTCTCCTGCAGCACCAGAGAAGAGCCTGCTGCACTGCACAACGGACAGTTCCAGGAAAGAAAATTTGAGGTCCTGGTTACAAATGATAACAACAAGGACTACAGCAACTGAGATGTTATGTTCCTTCTGCAAAGCTGAATTTCTCTAGTCTTAGTAAACATAAAGCTGTACTTTTCTTAGAAAAGCCAAGGGGAAATCAGAGGATGAATAATCGGAACTCTTGGAGTGAAGTGTAAGCCATCTGATATTCGGCTTATGCTTCACTGTCTGTTTCTTAAGAGTAGTTACCTTGTGTTCATTACCTTAGAGAAAAGAAAGACAGACAGAAAAATGAAACTGTCACAGATGCTGGGAAAGTAAGTGCTGGTATTAGTAACAGAAAACCACAGTAACGTGAGGAGTCACTCTCAGACTTTAAATCCTCTCTCACTCTCCAGCACATGGGAGGCCTAGGGATCTTTAGAGAAATCAGGGAGAAGGATAGATAATACAGCACCATGACTCTCCCAGGAAGACAAGATAGACGTGTGAGGCAGGGGCCCTATCTTTCAGCAGTTTCTACTCATTTGTAAGAAAACAATGCTTGCTTTCTTATTTAAAGAACAAATCCCGTATCCACCATCTGAATTATTCTTGGCATCTGATAAGGGATGGAGACTACAGAGGTAGATTTGAAAGAAGAAATATTTTATTTTACAAGCTTTATTTGAATATAAGCCTTAAATTTATGTTGACTAAATCCAAGAATAAGAATATACAACCAAAACATAGCAAGGGGCGGGGGAAGTTTTGAGTTCCCTTCCTAACTACAAACTCTACTAGGAGACTAATAATGGGGAAAACTTTCTCATGGAGGTGAATCCTGCAAAACCTGGTGATAAAGAAACAAGAAAATAAGAATTGCAGCTTATTTCCATTATCTTTTTCTTTCGTTATTTTATCTTTCTTAACCTATAAGATTTTGCTTGTTCTAAAAGTGAGCTCAATAAAAGTGAGCCTTCCTTTTGTGAAAATTGAAGCCCAGATATATCTATTAGGAAATTTTATATGAATGAAGTGTCTATATCTATATAATATTCATTTTTGTAGCCTGTAGGCCTGAATGGGTGACTAAATTAATTTTATAAAGGGCTCACTTGAAATAACAAAGAGACAATTGCTTAATATATAAGCACAAAAATGAAAATCAATTTGCAATCTTGATCAAAGATCAATAGTCACAAAAAAGGCTGACTAAGAAAGCAACATGAATATTCTGTAACTTGATCACAACCCATAATGAATGTTGTCCAGAGGAGAGCCTTTTAGCAATTCACAAGGCCCTGTGTGCCTAGCAGTTAATTCCTGCTTACACAGAGTGTACAGATTCACGCTCAGGCACAACATATAAAATGCTGGGAAATACGGTGATTTTTGGGTGTGCTGCAGAACTGCCATTGAGCCATGAGGAAGACAGCCAAAGAGGAGAAATAGGAGAACACAGCTATCCCATGAGGAACACACAGCCTCAGAGGAGACATAGGAGGGCACAGCTTTCCCATGAGGAAGACATACCTCAGAGCAGACAGAGGAGAGCACAGCTTTCCCATGAGGAAGACAGCCTCAGAGTAGAATAGGAGAGTAGAGCTTTCCCGTGAGGAAGACACAACCTCAGAGTAGAAATAGGAGGGCACAGATTTCCCATGAGGAAGATAGCCTCAGAGGAGACAAAGGAGAGCACACCTTTCCCATGAGGAAGACACAGCCTCGGAGGAGAATAGGAGAGCACAGCTTCCCATGAGGAAGACACAGAGAAAAAAAGAGAGCACAGCATTCCCATGAGGAAGACACAGCCTCAGAGGAGACATAGGAAGCCACAGCTTTCTCATGAGGGAGACACTGCCTCAGAGGAGAATAGTAGAACACAGCTATACCAGGAGGAAGCCACAGCCTCAGAGGAGACATAAGAGAGCGCAGCTTTCCCATGAGGAACACAAAGCCTCAGGGCAGACATAGGATGGCACAGCTTTCCGATGAGGGAGACACAGCCTCAGAGGAGACACAGGAGGGTACAACATTCCCAGGAGGAAGACAGAGCCTCAGAGAAGACATAGGAGAGCACAGCTTTCACAGGAGGAAGACAGACTCACAGGAGACATAGGAGGGTGCAGCATTCCCATGAGGAAGACACAGCCTCAGAGCAGACATAGGAGGTCTCAGGTTAGGCTTGAGTAAGACACAGCCTCAGAGCAGACATAGGAGAGCACAGCATTCCCATGAGGAAGACACAGTCTTAGAGCAGAAATAGGAGAGTGCAGCTTTCCAATGAGGAAGACAGGGCCTCAGAGGAGAAATAGGAGACGGCAGCTTTCGCAGGAGGAAGACACAGCATCAGAGGAGAATAGGAGGGCACTGATTTCCCTTGAGGAAGAAACAGCCTCAAAGGAGAATAGAAGAGCCCAGGTATCCCATGAGGAAGACAGCCTCAGACGAGACATAGGAGAGCACAGCTTTCCCATGAGGAAGACACAGCCTCAGAGTAGATAGAGGAGGGCACAGCTTTCCCAAGAGGAAGAGAGCATCAGAGGAGACAAAGGACATCACATCTTTCCCATGTGAATGATAGCCTCAGAGTAGAAATAGGAGAGCGCAAATTTCCAATGGGGATGAAAGCGGCAGAGGAGACATAAGAGAGCAGAGCTTTCCCATGAGGAAGACAGAGCATCAGAGGAGACATAGGAGAGCACAGATTTCCCTTGAGGAAGACAGCCTCAGAGGAGAAATCGGAGAGCGCAATATTCCCATGAGGAAAACACAGCCTCAGAGGAGAATAGGAGAGCACAGCTTTCCCATGAGGAAGACACAGCCTCAGAGGAGACATAGGAGGGCGCAGCTTTCCCATGAGGAAGACACAGCCTCAGAGGAGAAATAGGAGACGGCAGCTTTCGCAGGAGGAAGACACAGCATCAGAGGAGAATAGGAGGGCACTGATTTCCCTTGAGGAAGAAACAGCCTCAAAGGAGAATAGAAGAGCCCATTTATCCCATGAGGAAGACAGCCTCAGAGGAGACATAGGAGAGCACAGCTTTCCCATGAGGAAGACACAGCCTCAGAGCAGATAGAGGAGGGCACAGCTTTCCCAAGAGGAAGAGAGCATCAGAGGAGACAAAGGACATCACATCTTTCCCATGTGAATGATAGCCTCAGAGTAGAAATAGGACAGCGCAAATTTCCAATGGGGATGAAAGCGGCAGAGGAGACATAAGAGAGCAGAGCTTTCCCATGAGGAAGACACAGCATCAGAGGAGACATAGGAGAGCACAGATTTCCCTTGAGGAAGACAGCCTCAGAGGAGAAACCGGAGAGCGCAATATTCCCATGAGGAAAACACAGCCTCAGAGGAGAATAGGAGAGCACAGCTTTCCCATGAGGAAGACACAGCCTCAGAGGAGACATAGGAGGGCACAGCTTTCCCATGAGGAAGACACAGCCTCAGAGGAGACATAGGAAAGCGCAGCATTCCCATGAGGAAGACACAGCCTCAGAGGAGAAATAGGAGAGCACAGCATTCCCATGAGGAAGACACAGCCTCAGAAGAGAAATACAAGAGTACTGCTTCACAATGAGGAAGACACAGCCTCAGAGGAGAATAGGAGAGCACAGTTTTCCCATGTGTAAGACAAAGCATCAGAGGAGACATAGGAGGACGCAGATTTCCCACGAGGAAGACACATCCTGAGAGGAGACACAGGAAAGCGTAGCATTCCCATGAGGAAGACACAGCCTCAGAGCAGATATAGGAGGGCACAGTTTTCCAATGAGGAAAACACAGCCTCTGCGGAGACATTGGAGGGCACAGCTTACTCATGAAGAAGACAGCCGTTGAGGAGACATAGGAGAGCACAGTTTCAAATGAGGAATACGGTCCAAGAGGAGACATAGGAGAACACAGCTTTCCCATAAGGAAGACAGCCACAGAGGAGAAATAGGAGAGCACAGCTTTCCCGTGAGGAAGACACAGCCTCAGAGGAGACATAGCAGGGTGCAGCTTTCCCATGAGGAAGACAAAGCCTCAGAGCAGACACAGGAGGTATCAGGTTTCGCTTGAGTAAGACACAGCCTCAGAGCAGACATCGGAGAGCGCAGCATTCCCATGAGGAAGACACAGTCTTAGAGCAGACATAGTAGAATGCAGCTTTCCCATGAGGAAGACACAGCCTCAGAGGAGAAATAGGAGAGGACAGCTTTCGCAGGAGGAAGACACAGCATCAGTGGAGAATAGGAGGGCACAGGTTTCCCTTGAGGAAGAAACAGCCTCAAAGGAGAATAGGAGAGCCGAGCTTTCCCATGAGGAAGACAGCCGTAGAGGAGACATAAGAGAGCACAGCTTTCCCATGAGGAAGACACAGCCTCAGAGCAGATATTGGAGGGCACAGCTTTCCCATGAGGAAGACAGCATCAGAGGAGACAAAGGACATCACAAGTTTCACATGTGGAAGGCAGCCTCAGAGTACAAATAGAAGAGCGCAAATTTCAAATGGGGATGAAAGCGGCAGAGGAGACATAATAGAGAAGAGTTTCCCAAGAGGAAGACAAACATCAGAGGAGACATAGGAGAGCACAGATTTCCCTTGAGGAAGACAGCCTCAGAGGAGAAGTAGGATCACGCAACATTCCCATGAGGAAGACACAGCCTCAGAGGAGAATAGGAGAGCACAGCTTTCCCATGAGAAAGACACAGCCTCAGAGGAGACATAGGAGGGCACAGCTTTCCCATGAGGAAGACACAGCCTCAGAGGAGAAATAGGAGAGCACACTATTCCCATGAGGAAGACACAGCCTCAGAGGAGAAATACGAGAGTACCGCTTCCCCATGAGGAAGACAGAGCGTCAAAGAATAGGAGAGCACAGATTTCCCATGAGGAAGACAGCCCCAGAGCAGACATAGGAGGGCACAGATTTCCCATGAAGAAGACAAAGCATCAGAGGAGACATAGGAGGGCGCAGCTTTCCCATGAGGAAGACACACCCTGAGAGGAGACATAGGAAAGCGCAGGGTTCCCAGGAGGAAGACACATCCTCAGAGCAGATATAGGAGGACACAGCTTTCCAATGAGGAAAACACAGCCTCCTGGGAGACATAGGAGGGCACAGCTTTCTCATGAAGAAGACAGACTCAGAGGAGAAATAGGAGAGCACAGCCTTTCTATGAGGAAGACACAGCCTCAGAGGAGACACAGGAGAGCACAGCCTTCCTATGAGGAAGACAGCCTTAGAGGAGAAATAGGAAAGGACAGCTTTCCCATAAGGAAGACAGAGCCTCAGAGGGGAAGAGGAGGGCACAGCTTTCCCATGAGGAAGACACAGCCTCAGAGGAGACACAGGAGAGCGCAGGTTTCCCATGAGGAAGACACAGCCTAGGAGGAGAAATAGGAGACCACAGCATTCCCATAAGGAAGACACAGCGTCAGAGCAGACATAGGAGGGAACAGCTTTCCCATGTGTAAGACACACCCTCAGAGGAGACATAGGAGGGCGCAGCTTTCCCATGACGAAGACAAAGCGTCAGAGCAGACATATGAGGGCTCAGCTTTCGCCTGAGTAAGACACAGCCTCAGAGCAGACATAGGAGAGCGCAGCATTCCCATGAGGAAGACACAGTCTTAGAGCAGACATAGAAGAGTGCAGCTTTCCCATGAGGAAGACACAGACTCAGAGGAGAAATAGGAGAGCGCAGCTTTCACAGGAGGAAGACACAGCATCAGAGGAGAATAAGAGGGCACAGCTTTACCTTGAGGAAGAAACAGCCTCAAAGGAGAATAGGAGAGCCCAGCTTTCCCATGAGGAAGACAGCCTCAGAGGAGAAATAGGAGAGCGCAAATTTCCCATGAGGAAGACAGCCGTAGAGGATACATAAGAGAACACAGCTTTCCCATGAGGAAGACACAGGTTCAGAATAGACATAGGAGAGCAGAGTTTTCCCAAGAGGAAGATAGCCTCAGAGGAGAAATAGGAGAGCACAGCTTTTCCATGAGGAAGACACAGCCTCAGAGGAGACACAGGAGAGCACAGCTACCCCATGAGTAAGACACAGCCTCAAAGCAGATATAGGAGGGCACAGCTTTCCCATGTGGAAGATAGCCTCAGAGTAGAAATAGGAGAGCGCAAATTTCCCATGGGGATGAAAGCGTCAAAGGAGACATAAGAGAGCACAGCTTTCCCATGAGGAAGACACAGCATCAGAGGAGACATAGGAGAGCACAGATTTCCCTTGAGGAAGAGACAGCCTCAGAGAAGAATACAAGAGCACAGCTTTCCCATGAGGAAGACACAGCATCAGAGGAGACATAGGAGAGCACAGATTTCCCTTGAGGAAGAGACAGCCTCAGAGAAGAATACAAGAGCACAGCTTTCCCATGAGGAAGACAGCCTCAGAGGAGACAAAGGAGAGCACAGCTTACCCATAAGGAAGACACAGAATCGGAGGAGAATAGGAGAGCACAGCTTTCCCATGAGAAAGACACAGCCTCAGAGGAGACATAGGAGGGCACAGCTTTCCGATGAGGGAGACAATGCCTCAGAGGAGAATAGTAGAGCACAGCTTTCCCATGAGAAAGACACAGCCTCAGAGAAGACATAGGAGAGCACGGCTTTCACAGGAGGAAGACACAGACTCAGAGGAGACATGGGAGGGCGCAGCATTCCCATGAGGAAGACACAGTCTCAGAGCAGAAATAGGAGAATGCAGCTTTCCAATGAGGAAGACACAGCCTCAGAGGAGAAATAGGAGAGGGCAGCTTTCGCAGGAGGAAGACATAGCATCAGAGGAGAATAGGAGGACACTGATTTCCATGTAGGAAGAAACAGCCTCAAAGGAGAATAGGAGAGCCCAGGTTTCTGCTGAGGAAGACAGCCTCAGAGGAGACATAGGAGAGCGCAAATTTCCCATGAGGAGGACAGCCGTAGAGGAGACATAAGAGAACACAGCTTTCCCATGAGGAAGACACAGCCTCAGAGGAGACATAGGAGAGCACAGCTTTCCAATGAGGAAGACACAGCCTCAGAGCAGATATAGGAGGGCACAGCTTTCCCATGAGGAAGACAGCATCAGAGGAGACAAAGGACATCACAGCTTTCCCACGTGGAAGACAAGAGTAGAAACAGGAGAGCTTAAATTTCCCATGGGGATGAAAGCGGCAGAGGAGACATAAGAGAGGAGAGCTTTCCCATGAGGAAGACACAGCATCAGAGGAGACATAGCAGAGCACAGATTTCCCTTGAGGACGACAGCCTCAGAGGAGAAATCGGAGAGCGAAACTTTCCCATGAGGAAGACAGCCTCAGAGCAGACAAAGGAGGGCACAGCTTTCCCATGAGGAAGACAAAGCCTCAGAGAAGACATAAGTAAGCGCAGCATTCCCATGAGGAAGACACAGCCTCAGAAGAGAAATACGAGAGTACTACTTCCCCATGAGGATGACACAGCCTCAGAGGAGAATAGGAGAGCACAGTTTTCCCATGAGGAAGACACAGCCTCAGAGGAGACACAGGAGAGCACAGCTATCCCATGAGTAAGACACAGCCTCAAAGCAGATATAGGAGGGCACAGCTTTCCCATGAGGAAGACAGCATCAGAGGAGACAAAGGACATCACAGCTTTCCCATGTGGACAACAGCCTCAGAGTAGAAATAGGAGAGCGCAAATTTTCCATGGGGATGAAAGCGTCAAAGGAGACATAAGAGAGCACAGCTTTTCCACGAGGACGACACAGCCTCAGAGGAGACACAGGAGAGCACAGCTATCCCATGAGTAAGACACAGCCTCAAAACAGATATAGGAGGTCACAGCTTTCCCATGAGGAAGACAGCATCAGCGGATACAAAGGACATCGCAGCTTTCCCATGTGGAAGACAGTCTCAGAGTAGAAATAGGAGAGCGCAAATTTCCCATGGGGATGAAAGCAGCAGAGGAGATATAAGACAGCACAGCTTTCCCATGAGGGAGACACAGCATCTGAGGAGACATAGGAGAGCACAGATTTCCCTTGAGGAAGACAGTCTCAGACGAGAAATAGGAGAGCACAACTTTCCCATGAGGAAGACACAGCCTCAGAGGAGAATAGGAGAGCACAGCTTTTCCATGAGGAAGACACTGCCTCAGAGGAGACATAGGAAGGCACAGCTTTCCCATGAGGAAGACAAAGCCTCGGAGGAGACATAGGAAAGTGCAGCATTCCCATGAGGAAGAAACAGCCTCAGAGGAGAAATAGGAGAGCACAGCAATCCCATTAGGAAGACACAGCCTCAGAGGAGAAGAGGAGAGCACAGTTTTCCCATGGGGAAGACAGCCTCAGAGCAGACATAGGAGGGCACAGATTTCCCATCAGTAAGACAAAGAGTCAGAGGAGAATAGGAGAGCACAGCTTTCCAATGAGGGAGACACTGCCTCAGAGGAGAATAGTAGAGCACAGTTTCCCAGGAGGAAGCCACAGACTCAGAAGAGACATAAGAGAGTGCAGCTTTCCCATGAGGAACACAAAGCCTCAGAGCAGACATAGGATGGCACAGCTTTCCGATGAGGGAGACACAGCGTCAGAGGAGACACAGGAGGGTATAACAGTCCCATGAGGAAGACAGAGCCTCAGAGAAGACATAGGAGTGCACAGATTTCCCAAGAGGAAGACACAGCCTCAGAGGAGACATAGGGGGCACATTTTCCCATGAGGAAGACACAGCCTTGGAGCAGACATAGGAGGGCAGAGCTTTCCCATGAGGAAGACACAGCCTCAGAGGAGACATAGGAGGGCACAGCTTTCCCATGAAGAAGACACAGCCTCAGAGGAGACATAGGAAAGCGCAGCATTCCCATGAGGAAGACACAGCCTCAGAGGAGAAATAGGAGAGCACAGTATTCCATGAGGAAGACACAGCCTCAGAAGAAAAATACAAGAGTACTGCTTCCCCATGAGGAAGACACAGCCTCAGAGGAGAATAGGAGAGCACAGTTTTCCCATGAGGAAGACAGCCTCAGAGCAGACATAGGAGGGCACAGATTTCCCATTAGTAAGACGAAGCATCAGAGGAGACATTGGAGGGCGCAGCATTCCCACGAGGAAGACACATTCTGAAAGGAGACATATGAAAGCGCAGCTTTCCCATGAGGAAGACACAGCCTCAGATGAGAAACAGGAGAGCGCAGCATTCCCATGAGGAAGACACAGCCTCAGAAGAGAAATACGAGAGTACTGCTTCCCCACGAGGAAGACACAGCCTTAGAGGAGAATAGGAGAGCACAGTTTTCCCATGAGGAAGAAAGCCTCAGAGCAGAGATAGGAGGGCACTGATTTCCCATGAGTAAGACAAAGCATCAGAGGAGACATAGGAGGGCGCAGCTTTCCGACGAGGAAGACACATCTTGACAGGAGACGTAGGAAAGCGCAGCATTCCCATGAGGAAGACACCGTCTTACAGCAGACATTGGAGAGGGCAGCTTTCCCATGAGGAAGACACAGCCTCAGAGGAGAAATAGGAGAGGGCAGCTTTCGCAAGAGGAAGACAAAGCATCAGAGGAGAATACGAGGGCACCGATTTCCCTTGAGGAAGAAACAGCCTCAAAGGAGAATAGGAGAGCCCAGCTTTCCCATGGGGAAGACAGCCTCAGATGAGAAATAGGAGACCGCAAATTTCCCATGAGGAAGAGAGCCGTAGAGGAGACATAAGAGAGCACAGCTTTCTCATGAGGAAGACACAGCCTCAGAGCAGATATAGGAGGGCACAGCTTTCCCATGAGGAAGACAGCATCAGAGGAGACAAAGGACATCACAACTTTCCCATGTGGAAGGCAGCCTAGAGTAGAAATAGGACAGTGCAAATTTCCCATGGGGATGAAAGCGGCAGAGAAGACATAATAGAGCAGACCTTTCCCAAGAGGAAGACACAGCATCAGAGGAGACATAGGAGAGCACAGGTTTCCCTTGGGAAGACAGCCTCAGAGGAGAAATCGGAGAGCGCAATATTCCCATGAGGAAAACACAGCCTCAGAGGAGAATAGGAGAGCACAGCTTTCCTATGAGGAAGACACAGCCTCAGAGGAGACATAGGAGGGCACAGCTTTCCCATGAGGAAGACAGCATCAGAGGAGACAAAGGACATCACAACTTTCCCATGTGGAAGGCAGCCTCAGAGTAGAAATAGGACAGCGCAAATTTCCCATGGGGATGAAAGCGGCAGAGAAGACATAACAGAGCAGACCTTTCCCAAGAGGAAGACGCAGCATCAGAGGAGACATAGGAGAGCACAGATTTCCCTTGAGTAAGACAGCCTCAGAGGAGAAATAGGAGAGCGCAGCTTTCCCATGAGGAAGACACAGCCTCAGAGAAGATAGGAGAGGGCAGCTTTCGCAAGAGGAGGACACAGCATCAGAGGAGAATACGAGGGCACAGATTTCCCTTGAGGAAGAAACAGCCTCAAAGGAGAACAGGAGAGCCCAGCTTTCCCATGAGAAAGACACAGCCTCAGAGGAGACATAGGAGGTCACAGCCTTCCCATGAGGAAGAAACAGCCTCAGAGGAGACATAGGAAAGCACAGCATTCCCATGAGGAAGACACAGCCTCAGAGGAGAAATAGGAGAGTGCCGCTTCCCCATGAGGAAGACAGAGCCTCAGAGGAGAATAGGAGAGCACAGATTTCCCATGAGGAAGACAGCCTCAGAGCAGACATAGGAGGCACAGATTTCCCATGAGGAAGACAAAGCATCAGAGGAGACATAGGAGGGCGCAGCTTTCCCATGAGGAAGACACATCCTGAGAGGAGACATAGGAAAGCGCAGGGTTCCCAGGAGGAAGACACATCCTCAGAGCAGATATAGGAGGGCACAGCTTTCCAATGAGGAAAACACAGCCTCCGGGGAGACATAGGAGGGCACAGCTTTCTCATGAAGAAGACAGCCTCAGAGGAGATATAGGAGACCACAGCATTCCCATAAGGAAGACACAGGAGGGAATGGCTTTCCCATTTGTAAGACACAGCCTCAGAGGAGACATAGGAGGGCGCAGCTTTCCCATGACGAAGACAAGCGTCAGAGCAGACATATAAGGGATCAGTTTTCGCCTGAGTAAGACACAGCCTCAGAGCAGACATGGAGAGGGCAGCATTCCATGAGGAAGACACAGTCTTAGGGCAGACATAGGAGGGTGCAGCTTTACCATGAGGAAGACACAGTCTCAGCGGAGAATAGGAGGGCACACATTCCCATGAGGAGACCAGACTCAGAGGAGACATAGGAGAGTACAGCTTTTCCATGACGAAGACACAGCCTCAGGGGGACATAGCAGCGCACAACTTTCCCATGAGGAAGACAGCCTCACAGAAGACATGGAGAGCCAGCTCCCATGAGGAAGCCCAGCCTCAGAGGAGATAGGAGAGCACAGCTTTCCCATGAGAAAGACAGCCTCACAGGAGACATAGAAGAGCACACCTTTCACAAGAGGAAGACAGAGACTCAGAGGAGAAATAGGAGAGCATAGCTTTCCCATGAGGAGACACAGCGTCAGAGGAAACAGAGGAAGTCTCAGCTATGACTTGAGGAAGACACAGCCTCAGAGAGACATAGGAGGGCATAGCTTTCCCATGAGGAAGACACAGCTCAGAGGAGATAGGAGAGCACAGGTCTCCATGAGGAAGACACAGCCTCAGAGCAGACATAGGAGGACGCAGCTTTCCCATCAGGAAGTCACTGCCTCAAAGCAGACATAGGAGAGCAAAAGCTTTCCCATGAGGAAGACACAGCCTCATAGGAGACACAGGGAGAGCACAGCTTTCCATGAGGGAAGACACAGCCTCAGAGGAGAGTGAAGGGCATAGTTTTCCATGGCAAAGGGCTCTAGAAGACCTAGGCTCTGCTGTGAGAAGGAAATCATCCCAAAAGTCCAGAGAAGAGTCCTCCCAAATTCTTATCAGCTCGTCCTATGAGCTCACTGATGGCTTCTGTGGGGTTCATTTATCCTTCTCCTCATGGGGAGCTCTAGTCCACAGTGTCAGTTTCACATGGAGCTGCCAGACCCTCCGTACTAGGCCAACTCCAGCATGCAGTCTTCACAGATTTTTGATCAAATGGATCAAGAGTAGAGGGTCTGTCTATGAATAATAAACAAGAGAGGAAATAAGACATATGGAACAGAATTCTCTCGTTGGGTTGATAATTATATACCCAATATTCTTTTTTTATTCCTTTTAGGGGATGAAGGTTTCTTTTCCTCACCTTTCACTAAGACTATGGCCAATGCCCTGTACAAGTACAGATTAACGAGAGAAAAGCTACTCATTTATTTAAAAGCTTTATGAGGCACAGGAGTCTTCATAAGAAAATGTCCCAAAGAAACAGGAAACCTTGTGTATCATAGTGCTTAGTTAGGTTGGATGAACCATGGACGCCAGGGACTGGTACAATTGGGCAGAGTGAGTATGTTGTCATGGAGATAAAGTGGGGGAACTTAGCAAGGCCTGTGTGTTCAAATTCTTCTCTGTGTCCCTGTATCTTCAGAGATAAGGATGTTTCTTTCTTCTGGGTATAAGGAATGTTCCTCTCAAATGAGGTCTTATGATCTGCTCCTGGGGGTGCAGAGAGTGACCTGCCTGCTTCTGCTTCTTCTCAAATGCCACTTGAGTTTATCGCAGCTGATGCCCTTCCTGGGAGACAAAGCCATCTTTGAGTATTTCAGGATTCCAAAATAGACTCCATTCCTTGGATTTACCAAAAGCACCATGCTAAAGGGCCTGTCAGGACGTTCACACAAAGACAAACCTATTTCCCTGTAAGGGAAGTGGCTGGATGGTCCCGCCCCAGATTCTCTGATGTGGACCTCACCTGGGATGCAACCCTGGTACAGCTCCTCCGTCTCAGTCGTTAGAAGTAATTTAAACAAAAAATGGTCTTCTGATACAGTCATTGCTTAATTGCAATTT